>NC_071473.1:52316586-52616586 GCF_028500815.1 Rissa tridactyla | reverse complement strand
CATTTCGGTGGTTGCTGGTCTGTGAAATGTAAATGCTGTGACTGCTTTTCTTTTCTTTTTTCTCTCTCTCTAACACTAGTTTCAGCTTCAAGTGGAGCACATTTCTAAATGGGAACATTAATCACAGCTTCATAGTTTTGTCCATGTTTGCCATTTCTTTTGATGTTGTGAACCATTTTGCCATTTTCATCAAGCATTAAGTATTCATCGTCAAGTAATCCTTCATGACTGTTGAGTGGAATATTGTTAAACCAAAATTGGTACACCTGTAAAATTCTCTCTTAAAACATGTAAATTTGAGTGCTGGAGCCAGTGACTTGCTAGGGCCAATTGTGTCTGTTCTGTGTTGCAAAGTATGAAAACTTAATGGCAGCTTCAGTCAGAAAGACTTAACTTATTTAGCCCCTATTGCCTGCTGCTTTCCACTGCATGGTTGCCTTGAACGTACCTCTCAACTGTACCTCCTTTCGATTTTATCGATCTTCCAGAAACATTTAGTCTGAGTTCGCTTGCACTCATGGCAAATTTCCATCGGGAAGAGAACGGGAGCAGTTTTCTCTTTCCCTGTGCCAGTAGCAGCATCGCTGTGGGGTACATCCTCACGCGCTCGGTCTCTGGTAGATTGAGAGGTATGGACTGAAATTACAAGTATGATTTCCCTGATATATGCATGTTGGTAAAATACAATGATGAAAAAGTTTCATGCTTTGCAGCATTAAGTGTCATTGTGCATAAGAACATGCAGTTTTTAAAATAGTCTCTATGTCTTAAAACGATACGAAGTACTGTCATTTTGTTTAAACCAAATCTGTAAATGAATAAGAGTTTAAGAATGCATAAAAAGGTGTAAAGACAGTAAAAGCCTACAGTTGGAACAGTATTTTGTAAACGTACATTGTCCTTGAGCTGCAAAACCCATCCACAGCAAACTTTAATGTCCTGTCATCATTCATTCATCTCCACTCCGTAGGCTACGGATCGAAGTTGTAATCGTATGTCTTCGCACACTGAGACGTCAAGTTTCTTACAAACATTAACAGGACGATTACCAACTAAAAAGGTAGATTTCAGTGAAGACAATTGATATTGTGGGGCAGGGAGGTCAAGTCGTTCTGAAAACATGATGCAATCTATTCTTTTATTTATAGCCTGATTTTTTTCCGAGGTCATTAGGAACTGCTGTTGCTTAGCACCTCTGAATACCCAGGCTGTAGTGAATATGAAGTAATCTGACAGAGTTGAATTGGGAAGAACAAACGATCAGGAATAACTTGTCTGATTTAATGTCCATAGTGTTTGGAGCCAGTTTATTACTGGCTTTCGAAAAATATGAATTGCAGTGTCTAGACAAGTAAATGATACATTCTTGTGTGCAAAATTATAATGTGTTAGACAGCCAGCGTTACGGATGTGTGCTGAACTCAGTTACATGGGTGTTAATCCAAAGCGACTCCAGAAAGTGAATAGGAGTTACTTTGAAAGCGCGCTTCCTTAGAGGAGACGAGATCCTCCTAAACAATGTCCGAAAGACAAAATGCCTGACTTTTTGTGTCATGAAAATGTGCTCACTGACAACGTCCAGGCCGTGGGTTGGTCCTCCCAAGAAAAGAAATCAAAAAGGTGTTTCTTAGCCCCACGTTTCTTTCTTACTGTTTTAAGTCCTTTCTCACAGTAAATATATGTCTTTGTACAAATCGCTTTATATGTCCACTTTTTACTCCTTTTTCCTGCGAAAATCAGACCAGGCAGAAAGGTAGACTTTTAAACTAAACTAATTTGAGCACCAAACTTTTTTTTGGGGGTGGGTGGAAAATTCTTTTGACACTTGGAATTCAGTCTTGGAGCGAGATGCTGTGAAGCGTTTCTCACGTCACGTATCATAACATCACCCGTCATTGTTAGCCGGGGATTTCTTTAAGGGATGCCACCACTGCTGTCATGTTCCCAGTTACTTATTTTGCTTAACCTCATTGTTTGCCATACTTTCCATGGACCGTGCTGCCATTTCTCATGCGGACTGTTTTGTGAGCTGCTCTTGAGGCTTGGGCTAACTCTGGATTTGAATCTGTGTAGCTTTTTCATGAAGAGCTGGCCTTACAGTGGGTTGTGTGCAGCGGGAGCGTGCGGGAGGCAGCCCTACAGCAGGCCTGGTTCTTCTTCGAGTTGATGGTGAGCAAACTGGAAACACCTTGCTTTTATTGCCTTACAGTTCATGGTTTAAAACACCAACAGCAACAACTGCAAGTGACTTTGTTGTAATTTATATTCCTATAGGTGAAGAGCATGGTGCATCATTTGTATTTTGCTGACAAACTGGATGCGCCGCGAAAGAATCGTTTTCCTGAGCGTTTCATGGATGATGTAACTGCTTTGGTCAGCACAATTGCCGGTGATATAGTCTCTCGGTTTCAGAAGGTAATGGCAAACAATTAAACTGAACCCTGGTCAGAGCTCGGGCACCAGACCTCCTGCACGTTGTTTGCTGGTGCCTGGACCAGGAATTGTTTCAAAACATACAGTGTGATCTTCTTCGTTTTCTTTCCCGTTTTTCTCTTCCTTCTCTCTAGGATACAGAAATGGTTGAAAGGCTCAACACGAGTCTTGCATTTTTCCTCAATGACCTGTTGTCTATCATGGACAGAGGATTTGTTTTTGGTCTTATTAAGACCTGCTACAAACAGGTGAATGCAGATAAATATTATGACTTAACTGTGAACCGTGGCATAGCCTATTACTCTTAACTTCCTTTGGACAGACAGTAAAGTATGGACACAGAATTCTGCTATTCAGACCTTTTTAAAGATAGCAAGGCGTTCTCAGTGATGATTTAGAGTTTACGCCTCTCCGATTACACTCTTAAATGTGAATTAGGAGTAACTCCCTTGAGTGAATGGACATGCAGCAGGAAGGAAGAATTATTCCCTTTGCTCCCCACGTTCAGAGTAATTTAATCAAAAATTAGTAGGAGTTTTTGTGAGGGAGCTCAGATTATCATGGTTTGTCAGCGGGTCTCTCCAGGACACGTTGACCCTGCATGATCATATTGATCACCAAGCTCCCCTTCCATCCCTCTGAGGACGCAAGGTCTCCTCCCCCATAAGGAGCGTCCCTACGTTATGCATTGGGAAGCTGATCTGCAGTGTTGTGGCAGGGAAATCACCTCGAACCTTGGTGATTTCCATATCACAAAGTTTCGTTTGACTACAAACATCCGTGCTGACGCTATGCACAAAGCAGATGACAAGGTATCAGGAGCTTTAGGCTTAGACTCATTTTTGCCACAGAGTCTAGAACAGTTTATATAAGGGGCAAGAACAGCAATAGCATTTGAGTTTTGTCACCCACTGTATTTTATCCAACCTGCATCTTTGACCTGTTAATGCATCACACCGCGTGGTCCTGCTTCTCACAACTCCCTGCTGAAATCGGTAGGCTGTGAAGCACATAGTTCTTCATCTGCTTATAGAAATATGGCTGCTATATGCATCTTGTACTGATATATATGCTGTTGGCTGGGACATGTATGGCTCCTGCACATCAGAATTTTAATCTGTAGTACAAAGAAGTGATGTGGAATTGATCATTTAATGATATCGAGCTCTTCAGTTCTTGCTTTGGAAGTGGTTTTGGGGAGCAGTGGTGGGACAGGGGGGCTCGTGCTGCATTTATACTCTTTTTGGTGCTAACTGCATTTTTATGGGCTAAACTTGCCAGGTGTCTTCAAAGATGTATTCCTTAACAAATCCAAGTAACCTGGCGTCTTTGAGGCTGGACTTCCTTCGCATCATTTGCAGCCATGAGCACTACGTCACCTTGAATTTACCCTGCAGCTTGCTCACGCCACCTGCATCTCCGTCACCATCTGTGTCTTCAGCAACTTCTCAGGTACGCTCTGACAAGGATCCTTTGTGGAAATGCAAGCTGAGCTTTGTTCTGAGAGGCGGTTGGATCACCTGTATTTTTAGCTTCTGGTTACTAATATTTTTTGGAAGTGTTTATTTAGAAATTAGTTTTTCCTGCCACATAGGTTTTGACTTCTTTTGACCTTTTATTACTGAAGAAAGAATGCCATGTCACTGTCCTTGTAGTGACCATACACTGTCCTTAGGGACGTATTCTCCTCCTATATTGGACAAACATGTGAACATAAATGAGCCATTAAAGAAAATGCTTTGTCCAGTGTTACTATTTTCTTACAAAACAAAGATCTTTCTAGCGCACTGTAGCTTAATCGTGGCCTGCTCAGAAAAAGTAATTTGAATTAGCAAGTGTGTCATTCAAGTGGATTAATTAGTTGCAAAATTACGTAAACCAAATCAAATTAAAACCTTCTTTAGCCTGAATAAGAGTGTCCATACCTGAGTTAAAAGTTTAACTAGTTAATCTACTTTTAAAGGTTATTTGGCTTAACTTCCCTAAGGCCTGCCCTGTGGGTGGGAAGATGGTAACAACAAACAATTAATAGAAGAGTTAGTGAGCTTGGATGTAACGTAAGTAGCTGTGCCTAGATCCAAACAAAAAAGGGAAAAGGTAGTTTATGTGAGATTGTCTTTAATTCTGAAAACTGCTTCTATTGTCTTTGATAAGCTTTGACTCTGTGTTCCAAGGGGCCTCATTATGCAACGTCTGAAACTTGATTTTTTCACAGAGTTCTGGGTTCTCCACAAATGTCCAAGACCAGAAGATTGCAAACATGTTTGAATTGTCTGTGCCTTTCCGCCAACAGCATTACTTGGCCGGGCTTGTGTTAACGGAACTGGCTGTCATTTTAGATCCTGATGCAGAAGGGTAAATCTTTACAATTTTTTTTTTTCCCCCAAGAGTTTTCTGTAATTCCAAGCAAACGGCACGGCCAGAATTGATTTAAATTTGTGAGCTGAGAAGATAAGAAACCAGTTCTTTAAGAATCCTCTTCTTTCTCCCTGCCCTTCTATTTCTTAATTCCTTAGCTTTGACTCCGTAAACATGATTTCAGTCACATTTTTCCAGCTGAGAAGAAGGGGAAGAGGTTCCTGCTGGAGCCCCCAGCTGCCACAGGGGCACTGCTGGAGCTCTAAGGGGAAAATAGCTTTTCTCAGTTGTAACAAGAAAATAATTTTCAACATTTAGGAAGTCTCTGTTGCTGGTGGTTTTAAATGTTACAATGCGTTTCGCCTGTGGTCCTCCCAGCTCTTTTTAAACATAAATGATGCATTGATGAGGCCCCTGCTGGTTACATAAATAGACAAATAGAGTGAAGCATGCAGAGTTGGTCGGTGACTTGCCTGGCTTGTGCAGCAAATAATTTTCTGAAGTAGGAGTGCAGCCTGTAGTCCTGACACCCAGTCTGTTACTTGTGTTATTTAGGGCTGTATTCTGCCTTGCCTCTTTAAAATGGGTTTCAATGGAAATTATTGATTGCTTCCACAGTCCTAAGTTATCTCGCAGGCATTTTTCTCAAGGTGGACTCAAAAATATCAGCCGAGTCGACAAATGCTGGTGATTCATGGTTTATTCTGCCCCTTTACCAAGAGGTCTCAGGAGTTAAACATTCATTCTGTTTCCTCTTGGAGAAGAAAGCGATGCCATAAATTAGAATATTTTCTTGTATGTGTTCATAACACACTGCAGTCTCATTTGTTTGGCCTGAAATGGAAAAAACCAGCAAATCTTTACCTATATACACCATCTGCAGAAATCTTTTTGTAGTGTAGGAACATCCTGCTCAGTGCTTAGAAAGCAGGTCCAGTCTCTGACCGTGTTTGCCCTTATTCTTCACAAACTTTCTGTTCTCACCTACCTGCCTCTTGAGGTCTCTCACCTTGCTGTTCTCAGCACTTAAGCTCGGACCAGGATGGGAATCTTTGCCCAGCTGCACAAAGGAGCGATCAGCATGATCTTGCTGGTGTCCACTGGGGAAACAGCTCATCTCTCAGACCTTGTCTGGACAGAAAAAGCCCCGCTGATACCAGTTCAGTTCTGTAGATGCATTTTGAACAAAGCTCCTGGATTTTGGTGGCGATGCATTTGGTTTTTATTGTTTTCCAGAATGACTTGTAGTTTGCAGCTTATTAGCTGTTCTCAGGCTTCAATCTTCTGCATTTGCCCTGGTAGATCCACCATATAAAGTAAACCAGTCTGTTTGGATCTGCTCTTCCCTTGCATGTGAAGATGTTAACAGTCGTATACTATCACCAGCGGGTTATTAGTAGGGGGTTCAGACATGCCTGCCGTGAAAATGTTTAGGGCACCATTGGAAAAAGCTCAGAATTGTTCCCAGTTGCATTATCATGCAGGAGGAATGGAGAGGGATGTCCTTCTAGTTCCTTGTTGTGTTAGAGCTTTGCCTTAGGTCTTGATAGGCGATACAGAGCCTTAAATGTGTCCCGTCCTTGCTCTTTTTGCGCCATTTGCAAAATATGTTAAATTTTAGCTCCCCCATTTTGTAAGAACTCCTTGGATTGAGCTGGACAGAAAAGACTGCAGTACCCTGGTACCTGAAGGTGGTGCGTTAGATAGATCCCTCTGTGCTACATCACAGTCCTCCTCCAGAGCACTTCCAGTCTAAAAGACAATCCGGCGAGCAGACGAAGGAGGCCAGCTGAATGGGGCAGTTACAGAGCGTGAGTCCAAGCAGCTAGACCCCGAACAGATTGTCTCTGCAAACAACACGGTGGTGCTTTGGTTATTAACTCGTATTGCTCGTTTCATAGTGCCCATGTTGCCCATATTGGCTGATGTTACGGGACAGAAGTGAGAAAATCGGAATTTGGCCCTCTATTCAGTAACAAAAGTCGGTTTTCCAAAAGCGTGCAGTATTGACACAAATTCAGGCCAGGGCTGAGATAACAGGGGGGACGGTTGGAGGGTGGCAAGATCAATTCATCGCATTATCAGCCAGAAAGATTAGTGGGCCACATTTCCTCCTCTTTGCTATGGATCGATCCACCACGGTACCTGCTCTGTTCTGGAAAAGTGAAGAGAACTCCATGTATCCCTAGGTTTGAATTGTGCCGCTTTGTTTGGGTGTGTTTCCCCTTTATGCGGTTTCTGTGGCCGGCAGGATAGTTTCCCTTGAACTGTTAGAAACACAACTTAGGTGCCACTCCTTCAAAATAATACAAAGACTTTTCTTTAACGTTAATCTGAAAGAACCAGTCACTTAAATACACATTTCCTTCCTAGTTGTTGAGGGTCTCGCTAATTACACAAACAAGCAATTGTGGAATCTCATTACGGCTTGATTAAAAAGCACGGGAAAGACGTGGAGCTACAACTAGCTAATGTCCTCCTAACTGGTGTCTTTTTTAATTGTTTTAAACCCCCAACAATCCGGTCAAAGCCTCTTGTCTTTTTTAACCAGGACTCAACTCTACTTTTCAGGTAAAGTGGATACTGCCTGAAATTCAGCACTTGTTTTAATACCTCAGGTCTGAACATTGGAGCTTATGTTTTGCTAATGCCTAATGTATGAGCTTCCTTGGCTGCTTCATGCATGGGGTAAAGTTGTCTTCTTGGCCTGGTTTGCCTACAGAAGCAAATAGCTACGTGGGGACCCGCTATTTGCTCTGAGAGAGTTTGGCCTCTGTGTGGTGGCTGAGGGAACTGGAAGGAGCAGAGTGAGTTCTTGAGAGATTCAGGGGAGTTTGTGTTTTTTCACCGTGTAGGCTCAGGCAGGGAGCCCTGCCGAAGGGGATGGTGCTTGGGCCCTGCCATCGTTTGCATCTTAATAATGAGGAAGGCCATTTTTTGCCATTTTTCCTTCTGCCCCTCCATTTCGTTCACATTTTCTATTCGGAATTATTGACCTGTCTACTCATTTGGTTGAATAATTATGTGGGTGGTCGGGGAACTGAAGCAGAAATGTCCTGATCGTTTGATAAAAGCTATGTTCTGTCTTAGGAGGGCTTTTCTCTCTGTAAATGACGTTCAATAGAAGCAAAAAAAAAGAACACAACGAATAGTTTCACTAAACCCACTGTCCTCTCAAGTTTCTCTCCCTGTTTTCTCAATTCTCATAAGTTCTCCTAACAGTCTTTAGTAGACTCGATACTTGAGCATAGCAGTAGTTGGGGCTTTGGTTTTGTATGGAAAATATGAGAATATTCACATTATATTGGGTGCGCACCTCCGCAAGGTATTTTTTGTACAATTTACATGGCATAGTGAAAAGCCAGCTGTTTGCAAAATACGTGGGAGATCAAAGAATACATGTAATACGTGAAGTTAAAAATAAAACCCAGGGTTTTTTTCTTTTTTGAAGCCCCTTAGTTACAAAGTATAGTTTGCTTTGAAGATAATAACTAATCTGCGTGACCCAACTCTCTTTTAACAGTTTATTTGGATTGCATAAGAAGGTCATCAATATGGTACACAATTTGCTGTCCAGTCACGACTCGGATCCGCGGTACGCTGACCCACAGGTAAAGGCCCGGGTGGCAATGCTGTATCTACCTCTGATTGGCGTGATCATGGAAACCGTGCCTCAGCTTTATGACTTTACAGGTATTTCATATTCTGTGCTTTGAATATACGTTCCTCTGCTCACAAGACCCGAGTGTTTGTGTTCTAAAATGGAACTACAAAAGCCTTTACTGCCAGATGAGATTGTTTCTATTTCTGAATTACAGCTTTGACATGTTTTCACATCCATTGATGTGAAATCAATGCAGTCTGCATCTTCAGTGACTGTTAACACTCAAAAGCTGCATTTGCCCACTTGTTTGCATGAAGTAAAAAAATAGCAATGCATTTTAGTTTGCATCTGGCTGGCTGCTGTATATGTGTAGCCAACATCCCTCTGTGTCTCTGACCTGATTAAAAAGTCACCCCATGTACTGTACGATTCTCAAAACAGTTCCAAAGGATAAGCAGGGTTCCTCTTCTTCCTCTGTGTATGTGCTCTCAGCAGTTCGTTTCAAGGGTGCTTTGCAAAGCGTCCTGGAGAGCAGCAGAGGTGGGTTTTTTCAAATCAGGGCAGGGAGTCCAATCTGGAATAGTTTGGAATTTGGAGTAGTCTTCTACATCCTTTAAGTCTAATGACACAATAAAGCTGCAAGTAAGGATTTGGAGTGAAGTATTCAAAGGGACAAAAGGTCTGTTTTCAGAAGGGTTCTGGATACTGAGGTTGCGTAGGTTGCATTTGAAAATTGTTGTTGTCTTTGCTTTGCAGGACCTCAACTAATAGTCCTGTTTGCTTGCAGGACCCCATGAGCGTGATGATTTTCAGTTTGCATTCCCAGACAGTTCAATGAAACTAGCACTGCGGAGGGAGGCTGGGGAGAGAAACTTTGGATGTGGGGGTTGACTAGATGCACGTGTTTCTCGGCAGAGAGTCACAATCAGCGAGGGAGGCCAAGCTGCGTCGCCGTTGATGATTACGAAAGCGAGGGTGGAAGCATGATAAGCCAGACAGTTGCCATGGCCATCGCAGGAACATCGGTCCCTCAGCTCACCCGGCCCAGCAGTTTTCTACTCGCCTCATCGGTACAAAGCCACCTCTCCCTATTCCTTGACCCTCAATCTGTGTCAACAAGCAGATATTTACGCATGCAGGTCCTGTGGGGCTGATCGTGTGGTAGGGACTCATATCAGTTTGCAGCTGGGTGTTACACAGGGAAGCAGAGGGTGAGAGACAAGGGGGAACAAATCACGTTTGCGTGTTGTTTTGCCTGTCTCAGGGAGGGTATAAGAAAATGCCAAGCAGGGATAAAGATCAACAAACCTCAGAAAATGGAAGAATTCTCTTTTCTGATAAAGATTCTCTATTTCTGAAACAATCTGATAAAAGCTCTGTGAAGTGCAATGGTCATTATGAGCTCTAAGCCCTAAGCAAAGTTTCCCACCACATCTAGGTCCCACCTAGCTGAAGACATAAATGGGCTGTTTCCTCTGGTCTCTGCACCGGGAGGGAATCCCGATTCCGGTAGCAGGCAGGCCCTTCCATTTCTCCCACCTCCTCCCTTTACTCCTGCATCAGGACCCCGTTTTGCTGGGTTTTATGTGCACTTAAAGTGAGACACTGATACATACATGTATGAATGGATAATGAATAGAGCCCCTCTGCTTAACTGTTAACTTGCTGCAGGTTATTAAAGGCATCTTGAGGGAAATGGGTGTTTGCTGCCTGAACGGAAACTCATTCATACAGTGTGATTATTTTGGTTCAAACTGCTGCCTCGCCCTTGTGGCTTGATTATCTCTGGGCTCCACTGATGTGTTGGGTTGAGAAAGAGAAATGAGTATCTCCTGGTTGTTAGTAAATTATTCCCCTTCTGTTCACCTTCTCTTCCTATTTGGTAATTATTTAGGCTGGGGTGGTAGCTGGTGGAGATCCTTTTAGTGACGATTGAAGTGTTTGGGTGTGAAAGACAGTGTGGCAAATGTCTTGACCTGTCTATTTTAGAGTGGCAGGCAGCACTCCACCTTCTCAACAGAGTCCAGCCGCAGCCTCCTGATCTGTCTGCTGTGGGTGCTCAAGAACGCGGATGAAAGTGTCTTGCAGAAGTGGTTCACAGACCTGTCGGTGTTGCAGCTCAATCGCCTGCTGGATTTGCTTTATCTTTGCGTATCCTGCTTTGAATACAAGGTACCGCTATATTGTTTAAACCTCCTGAAGTTCTTTCTAGGGCTTGCCATGGAACTTTATACTCCCATCCTTTACACGACTGGAGAAAGGCATTTCCTGCTCTCTCCTAAGTATTTCCTGTATTCAAAATCCCAAGGCTAAGCACGTCTCTGTGTGACCTCTAGCCTTTTTCCGTGTTTACTTTTCAGCCGTGCAAGTGTCTGCGCCTTGTTTCACTTCTGAAGCAGTTTACGCTGCTTGCCGCTCATCTGGGAGCTGCTGCAGGGAGAGGGTATAGCTCTTGGACATTTTGCTTACTATCAACAAGAAGAGAGTTTTCTGTAGCGATGCTGGAGTCTGGGTAGATTATCTAGCTAGCAGCAAAACCTGTATTCCTTTCTCACTGTATGTCTTTAGACAGGAGTTGTTAATGCGTAGAAAAATATCCCAGAAAAATATCCCAGATTGAATGCTTGGGAAATATCCCAGATTGAGAGAATCTTCCCTCATGGTCTCATTTGCAACTTGCAGGGCAAGAAAGTATTTGAAAGAATGAACAGTCTGACATTCAAGAAGTCGAAAGACATGAGAGCCAAACTTGAAGAAGCCATTTTGGGAAGCATAGGGGCAAGGCAGGAAATGGTCCGAAGAAGCAGAGGACAGCTAGGTAAGTAACGTCTTCTGGGCTGTCCCCTTTTTCCAAAAGCTGCTACTCCCGTCACCAACAATTACTTGCACCCGTCTGTGGTGTGGAATACTACCCATCAACACGTTCAGGCAAAGGGGCCACTGGAAAAAGCTGTTTGCAGTTTGCAGCATACTTCACTGGGTCTGCAAAATCTCTACGCTTTTCCTAAATAACCTGCCTGTAGATGGAACTTACATCTACAGGCAGTTTGTTACTTGATTGCTTTTGTGTACGTGTGATCACGTCTCATTTATGGGGTGTTCTTGCCTGAACTGCTTCCAGTGTGGCGCATCTTTCAGGGCCACCTTCTAGTATGTCCTGTGGAAGGATCAGAGTGGAAAACAAACGGCCTGGTCTTGCTGTGATAGCTCTGAAAACACCTGGATATTTCTGCTAACTTAATAAGGCTTGAAATAGCCAGTAGTTGGGGTCACAAGCACCTTCGGATGATTTTTGCTTGTTGTGTTGTTTGGGAGGAAGGACAGCCCAGGGGTTAGGACAAGAATCATAACTTTGGCTTCGTCTCCTACTCTGCCAGTCATTGTGGGCTGAGCTGAGTAAATATTTTAGAGCCATAATTAATGAATCACTTCAGAGAAATGGGGACCTTTGTATTTCTTTTCTTAATCTGGCCCGATTGCCTTTATTACTTGAAATTCCCCTGCCCTCCCAGCAGTGAGAATAAAGATGTAAAAAAGACTGTGAGGTAGGAATGCGGGTCTCGGCACCACCCTGAGAACGTTACTGTGTGACAGCTGCGGACAGCAATGTCAGACTGCTGAGAATTGCCACGTCCAGGCTCCTTATATAGTCCAGGGAAGGTGCTTCTCTTACCAGCCCTGATAGCTACCTCCCTCATTTGAGTATCTCAGCCGCCTCTCTCCATTAGCTCTGCGATAACGGAGTGTGTGCTGGCGTGTGGCAGCTCACAAACACACAAAGTGGTCTGCGTTGCTGATTGCTCTCTTGCATACAAAGCCGCTGCAAGTGAAGTTGCCTCTCATGCCACTCAGCAGGGACAGAATTAGGGGTGAGTGCCACAGCCTTGGGCTCTAAGAAGTCATAATTAGCTGTCACCTCTCACTTGTGAACAAATCTAGAGTTGCTACCCATGCGAAAAAATTAGCATTAGATGACTGCTGTTGTTTTAATATTATCCCGCAGAGAGAAGTCCTTCTGGGAGCGCATTTGGAAGTCAAGAGAATTTGAGATGGAGAAAGGATATGACTCACTGGCGTCAAAACACGGAAAAGCTTGACAAGTAACTCTGCCTTATCCTTCTACGTTAACAATGTGACAGTGCCTGTGAGAACGCAGGGTCTCTCTCCCCGTAGAAGGTCAATGGTATCAGTCCACTTTGCTCTCGTGTGAGCAGGTTTGGGGCCTCAGTTGGAACAGGGCTGGCGGTGTGCAAAGAGCTTTTAGTCCAACACTGCCCTGTCTAACTCTTCGCTTTTCCACTGGCCCTTGCTTTCTTAGATTTTACAATGAGGTTTAAAGAGACTGGTACCATCCATTACCTTCTTAAAACCCTGTAGTAAGCTGTAATTTAGAGAGAAGATCCATTAACAGTATTCACAGATAGCATATATATCTCATGGCATATTTCCTTTATTCCGTAAGAGCATTCTGGAGTTGTCAAAGCTCGCTTTCCTTTCCTGCCCTAATCCATCACTTTGATTGTTTTTCCACATGTGCTGTGCTTTTAGAAGCCACAAACCAGCCAGGTACTGTAGCATTGGTGTGCAGTTCTTCTAAATCGCCATTTTGTACATCTGCAGACTCAATCATCACAGCATTGTTTGTGATGCTTGGCAGAAGTTTTCAGTGTGTGTGTGCAACTGATTGGAATGAGCTCTTTTTGCTTATTACACCCGTTTCCTTTAAAATGCCCTCTCTTGATGTGGTTTAATCTGGAGGGCTCAAGAGTTGTGTTTGAGCTTTGCTGTGCACGTTTTCTGTTTCCTCAAATTGCTACCTGCAGACTCCATCCTCCCAGCAAAATAAATGTTCCTAATCCTAGGAAGGCGATCTCAGCCCAACTAAAGCTCTGAAGAAACTGGAGATTGGGGTCCTCAGAGCCCAGGTGGAGGGCAGGCCAAATTTTACCCTTGAAGACATTGACGCTTCCTGAAGTTGAAAGTACATCTTCACAGCTTCTAATTGCTTTGTCCAACACAAGAATGTAATCTCTTGTTATGTCAAGGAGTGACTTCTTGTCTGAGACCCCAGTCCCATTGAGGTATTGGGAAAGCCAAGTGACCGGTGTGTTTCGACCTACTAATGAAGTGATGTAGGGATAAATTTCACCTTGGCACAACTCCAGCTCTGTGGACAAAGTTACACCAGATTAAAATTTGGCCTGAAGAACTCATCAGTTCACTGCCGGCACTGGGTCTGAGTCCTCTCCTCTTCCCAGGAGGACCTCATGCACATGCTGTGGAGTACCTTGATGGTCAAAAGATGGTATCTCACCCCACAAAATAACCTGCTTAGATAACTCTACAGACCTGCTTTTTAACCCATACTTGCTTACTGTGACCTGGGTCCATCGCACTCCGCTCCTGTGGCACTGCAAGTGTGTCCTGCATGTGTAGGTAGAGTCTGGCCCTTTGAAACCTAATAAGCAAGGCTTTTCGCACCAAGAGTTGTGCACAGCTAATTGCAGGTGGTATTATTTTATGCAGATGATATTATTTTATGTGAGGCCAGGCCCCAAGCCTTCATATTGTGGAGCCTGAAGAATAGATAATGAGCGTGTGACCCAGCTCCCAGAGGAAGCAGAGTGTGGCAGGGGAGGGTTGCTGCAATACAGGTCCCAGAGCCGAGGCAGCTGCCGTCCCCTTTGGTGTGTATTTTGCGCTTGGATTTTGTCAGTTCCCATGGGTCACACTCCCGCTGTGATTTGGCCTGGCATGAGTCTGTTGGAGGTGGCACCTGTGGTAGGACAGGCCGTAGCTGGGCTCTTTAAATATACTGCTGGATCTTTGCCAAATGCAGCTCGTGCCACTGAAATTAGGTGGTTGCTGCTGAATTGCTGGGGCCACCGGCGTGAGTGGGTGCATGAACTTTGTGAGCCTTTCCAGGAAAGTGAGTGCCTGGCATATACCAGCAAAATCGTGCCCTTTTTTTTTTTTTTTTTTTTTTTTTCCTTGGAAAGCAAGATATTCTTCGAGAACTGTAATATAATGTAGCTTAAACGGAGAAAGGCTGCACCCTCACAGTACGCGCTCTGTGCTGCAACCAGTCTAGCTGCTGGGATCAACGGCGCAGATCTGCAAGCTCGTGTGGCACCACCTTGTGTCCATGGCCTATAACATAAACCCATACCTTCTGTTCCTGGTCGTGCTGTTGCATGCCTAACGTTGCTACTAAACCAGTTTCGAGTTGGACTTTGATTCTAAACTGTTGCCGTGTTCCTGGGAGAGTAAGGAGGTGTCAGAAAGTAGTGTGAGCTCTCCTAGCATGATGAATGTAAATCCTGTGTAAGTTTGTTTATGTAAAAAAAACAAGTCTTCCTGTCCTTTTAATGGATGCATTGAAATATCCTTGTAGTGTTGTCCAGTAATAAATATAGGCATTGTGACTGGGGGTTTTCCTGCTAATGTGAAAATTTTTTTTGACTGGAAAACAGGTAGGTCTACTTCTTAATCAGAAATTAATTTTACTGCTTTCTTTTCTCTGATTAGATCGAGGGCAGAGATAGAACATGAGGCACTTATTGATGGAAATCTTGCAACGGAAGCGAATCTGATTATTTTGGATACACTAGAGATAGTTGTACAGGTAAGGATGATAAGAAAATAGAGATGTAACAGCATTACGATCACCCGGCCTGGCAGCATTTTGTTAAAACAAAACCTTCCCGCTGCTCTTAACCGCCTGAATGCCGTCAGAACTGTACAACTCCCCCGCTGCAGCGGGAAGGGTGGTCGTAACCTCTCCTAATCCTTGGCCTGTAACGATCTGGTTTTACGTTGCAGTAGTTTCCTTCAGGCTGTTTGAAAGCTGTTCCCTTTTTGCAGTGTAAGAAGTGGTTGTTCAAAAACTCAGTAATGAACTATAAAAATTTCCAAGCCCTATTCTAACTCATTCCTCTAGTTCTTCCCAAAGCTGCCTCGAGTCATTGGCTTCCAGGTCACCATCCTGTATCCATGCTTAATTTGCACAGGGCAGGAAAGCTTCCAGGTTTCTGTGTGCGCAGCCCAGCTATTTCCACACTCGCCACAGATGAGCGAGGACAGGACACACGGCAGTTTTGTCCCCTGTTTTCAGTACAAATGAAACCTGGGCACGGGCTGGAAGCGGGCAGTAGCAGACTTACCAGAGCTGCCTCTGAGCTGCAGAGAGACCCAGGAATCCCAAAGGTTGCACCTTCCACCTGAACAAATCCACCTGGAGGCCAGCTACAGACTTCCCCTCTAGTAGAACAAGATCCCCAAAGGTCAGAGCCTCATTGGGTGGAAAGCACCATCGTTCCACTGGCTTTAGCGCATGGGTCAGGTTTGCATTACCTGGGGGCTGATTCAGTAATGTGACTGTTTCGCCGGCCCAGCTAAGTGGGTAATTTCTCCATGCCAAAGGGCTTTTCAGCGGAGTTGTTCTCTCTCTTACACACGCACCCAAACACACAGGGGAGGTTAATTTTTGCTCATGCAACTCTTTTACTTTTGACTGCAGACTGTTTCTGTGACGGAGTCCAAAGAGAGTATCCTGGGCGGAGTGCTGAAAGTGCTTCTGCACAGCATGGCCTGCAACCAAAGTGCACTTTATCTCCAACACTGCTTCGCCACACAGAGGGCTTTGGTTTCAAAGGTGAATTCTCTGCGGATGCTATTATATATCCCGAGCGGCGCTGATGGAGGATGGGGCTGTTTTCTTCCTTGCACTTCACCAGGCATTTATTATTTTGTGCAGTATGACCTTTCAGCAAGTGTGGTCTGGGGGTTGATAAAACACGACTGGTTTTCGTGATCAGTACCCATATTTCTGCATTCTGGGTTTGACGGCAGCATGCAAAGGTACAGTTTGGTGTGGGTTCCTGCTGGCCGGCAGTAAGTGGGCAGAGGCACCTAGACAGCATGGAGTACAAAGCACAGGTGGAATTTAAGCTGTATGAAATTCACTTAAAATGGATTTGTTTTACTGGGCCCATAATTTAAACAATTTCCTAGTTTCTGGAGGTATACTGGGAAAAGCTTGAAGTTTCAAGCCTGAGTTTTTGGACCTGGTGTAAATCAGTCTAAGACTGTAGATCTAGGAGCAAGTGGGGGTAGGTAAAATGAGTTGCCTTACAGTGCTACTAGGGAGTCTGCTTTTGCCTTACTGTAAAGCTGAATTGATTCAAATTAGCATCATTCCCCTCAAAACAGAGGCGATTGGACTTCCTCTAATGCCAGGGTGTGCTCCTTGCTGAGGATTGCCCTGGCCTTTTTGTCTGAGCGCTTGTTCCTGTCTGTCCAAGCACTAATGTTCTCATGTGCTGCTTTTTCTAGTTCCCTGAGCTGCTGTTTGAAGAAGAGACTGAGCAGTGTGCAGATCTGTGCCTGAGGCTCCTGAGACACTGTAGCAGCAGTATCAGCACGATACGGTCGCATGCGAGTGCCTCTCTTTACCTTCTGATGAGGCAAAACTTTGAGATTGGGAACGTGAGTATCCTGCTGCACTTCACAGAATCACAGAATGGTCAGGGTTGGAAGGGACCTCTGGAGATCATCCCGTCCAACCCCCTGCCAGAGCAGGGTCACCCAGAGCAGGTGGCACAGGAACGCGTCCAGGCAGGTTTGGAATGTCTCCAGAGACGGAGACTCCACCACCTCTCTGGGCAGCCTGTGCCAGGGCTCTGCCACCCTCAAAGGAGAGAAGCTTTTCCTCATGTTGAGATGGAATTTCCCGTGTTCCAGTTTGTGCCCATTGTCCCTTGTCCTGTCGCTGGACACCACGCAAAAGAGTCTGGCCCCATCGTCTTGCCACCCTCCCTTTGGATATTGATCAGCATTGCTGAGATCCCCTCTCAGTCCGCTCTTCTCCAGCTGAACAGCCCCAGGGCTCAGCCTTTCCTCAGCACAGAGGTGCTCCAGTCCCTTGATCATCTCCGTAAGGTTATGCATTAGGTTATAACATATAAACTGGCTGGGGACTGCTGGATGCAGCTCTCTGAGGAACGACTGAGGGAGCTGGAGTTGTTTAACCTGGAGAAGAGGAGGCTGAGGGGAGACCTTATCACCCTCTACAACTACCTGAAAGGAGGTTGCAGAGAGATGGGGGCTGACCTCTTCTCCCTGGTGACAAGTGATAGGACAAGAGGAAACGGGTTTAAGTTACGTCAGGGGAGGTTTAGATTGGATATTAGGAAACATATTTTCACTGAAAGGGTTATTAAACATTGGAATAGACTGCCCAGGGAGGTGGTGGATTCACCATCCCTGGAGGTGTTTAAAAAAAGGGTAGATGTGGTACTTAGGGACACGGTTTAGAAGTGGTTTTTGTCAGGGTAGGTTAATGGTTGGACTTGAAGGTCCCTTCCAACCTCAGCAATTCTATGATTCTATGATTCTCTGTATTCCTGTGGGAGAAAGGCTGTTGGAGAGCTTACCATCGAAACGAGTATGCAGTGCCTCCCACTGTTGGTCCGTGCACAGCAGGAGTGTCCAGTCTCCAGCCTGACCTGTACGCCCAGAATCGCTTTGCAGGGAAGCTGCCCCTCGCGTTGGCTTATAGAGAGATGCCTAGAATATCCACTGCAAGAGCTTCCCAGCCTGTCGGTTTGGAAGGTCTGCATACACTTCGGGTTGGACAGTGTGCACTTGGGGGGCTGTTTGGAGGAACTCCCCTCTGCCTTGCGTTCGCACACCTCTAGGTGAGAGCAGAAGCAGCCACACAGCCCTTTCTGGGGCACAGCTAGTATGTGTGTCCTTCCTGAATGGGCTCTGTTAGTGGAGGTGAGTTAGCAATCTGTCTTCATTCATATCTTACCTCTAATTATACCTTAGCTTGACTCACCCATGCGCACTTTAAATTGTCAAGAAAATACCCGGACTTAACTCTTCCAGTTGGTACTTTGCAAGCAGCGATGTAGGTGTGTATCGCTCCTCCAGACATCTCTGTTGACACTGCTTTGGTTACAGTCCCCCACGGTGAGCAGCAGAACTGGAGGGACACACTGGTTCTGGCCCAGGGACTGTTGGTGGATTGATAGCAACGAGTTAACGGTGACTCCAGTTTTTAGCCTGGACCAAACCAAAAGCAAGTGTCTAGAATGAAGACTGTATTCACGAGAGGGAGTTACGCATCATCCTGTTCAGGGTGCTTGAGAGAAGAGCAGGGAGAAGGAGAGAAAACTAAAAATTTGCAGGATAACCTTCACCTGGAATTTAATAATGCTGTCATCAGATTATGAAGTCAGCAGCACCAGAGGTTTACCATAGCCACTGCTCTGTGGCAGTCCTGTTCACAAAACTTGTCTTTTTTTGTATCAGGTGTCTGTCAGGAGGAGGGTGCAATGACCAGAGCACTGATGGTGCAGCAGACCGTTGCAGCATCTCCAGGTTGTTGAAATGTAATAACAATTTCTCTGCTGCAGAACTTTGCCAGAGTGAAAATGCAGGTGACCATGTCACTCTCATCCCTGGTGGGGACATCCCAGAACTTCAATGAGGAATTTTTGCGACGTTCCCTGAAGACTATTTTGACGTATGCTGAAGAAGATCTGGAACTTAGGGAGACGACGTTTCCTGATCAGGTAAGAGAAATCAGGTAAAAGAAAAGTAATGGTAGTTCATTAACAATCTGTTCTTAAACCTCCATCTATAGCTGGAATTTGCATGTATTCCCTGAAGGAGGTAATTGGTTTTTTGTATCACCTATGTACATAAAACTCAGGTTCCTGATTATTTCTGACACCAAGGTTCAGACACACAAAGGTTCAGAGTGACTGTGGTCCAGACGTAGTATGTGGCTCAAATCCCGTTGCCAGTTCATGACAGCAGTATATTTTTTACAGGTCCAGGACCTGGTGTTCAACCTCCATATGATCCTCTCCGACACAGTTAAAATGAAGGAGCACCAGGAAGATCCAGAAATGCTGATTGACCTGATGTACAGGTAGAGTTTATAACCATTGCACTGTAGGGACGGTAGATGTCAGTGCTCCGCAGGGTGTTCAAACAAGGCTTTGTACAGTGCTTCCTGTATTTAGAGTGGGAGGTATTGTATTGCTGTTAACTTTGATTACTTGTTTTTTATTAGCAATTACTTTACTTTAAACTTAAACCTGTTTTGCACTGCTTGCCATGATTCACATTTCCCCTGAAACCAACACAGCTGCTTCTCTTTGCTTTTGGACTCAGATGATGCATATTTGAGCCCTTTTAGAGCTTGGTTTTGGAGCAGTTCTTGGTCTTAGTGCTCATGGACCAACATGGACCTGTCTGTTGTGCTTGAATGTGGTGTTCATAGGTTTTGTTTGGCATTTATGTAGCTTATCTTGGATAAAAGCAGTTTCCATTCCCCAGAAGTCTCTGACAATCTCATCCTCCACCTGAGTAAAGGCAACTCTCCCTGCTTGCATCAGGGAAAACTTAAGGACCTGCTTGCACAAAAGGCTTTTTTTGTGGTGGTACATATGATGGTCTCCATATAAAAAATATATTCCAGAGCCATGTTAAGATCCCAGCTACCAAATTGCGTGGTGTTATCTGCACAAATGGTCCTGAAGGCTTCTTACAAGGCAGCAAAGATTTTGTCATAAGCAACCAGGCAGATCTGCTGAGATTATCCCACATCTTTGGCATACTACCAGTCTTCAAGTGAAATATGAGTTTTGTCAAGAGCTTCAGCAGTCACCCACAAAATCACTCTGCCACCAGGGAGTAGCTGCAGGTGCTTCCCCACCACTACCTGGCTCAGAAATCTATAAGTCATTTAGGGTAACTTTCCATCTAGATAGCTGCTTATTTCATGTGTTTCTACACAGCCTGGCACTGAGGGTGGTTGTTATTGAAGCAGAAGTAACTAAATACTAATAAAGAGGTTTTCTTTTCCATTAGGATTGCAAAGGGCTATCAGAATTCCCCTGACCTGCGCCTGACGTGGCTGCAGAACATGGCTGGAAAGCACTCCGAGAGGAGCAATCACGCCGAATCAGCCCAGTGCCTGGTCCACTCTGCAGCCTTGGTGGCTGAATATCTAAGCATGCTGGAAGACCGAAAATACCTCCCCGTAGGGTGTGTTACATTTCAGGTAGGAGTTGTCCTCCATAACGTATTTTTGGGTTTTGTCATCTGCTGCTGAGATACCGACTATCTCCGTGTGCCAGGTATTAGCGTGCCTACGTACTCATACTGCGCTTACTGTTTGGTTTGATCTAACCAGTTTGTAGTGGGTGCAGTTGATGAAAGTAGTTCCCGTGACTAGTAATGTTAATCAGGACAATACTAAGTAGAGCAAACAAGCACGTACGTAGCTTTGAACGTGGAGGTAGTCCAGTCTAGTTAGCTTAAGCACGTGCTGAAGTATAGTGCTGGTTCAGAAGGAAATTAAATAAAATGCATGTGAGAGCTGCCTCTTTAAAAATATTAGCATTTCAAAGTATTGAGAGTTTTGAATGTTGTTTAAATTGAGTAAAAGTATTTTGTCTACATTATATCTCCATAGAACATATCTTCTAATGTTTTGGAAGAGTCAGCAGTTTCTGATGATGTTGTATCACCAGATGAAGAAGGTATCTGTTCTGGAAAGTATTTTACAGAAGCTGGTCTGGTGGGATTGCTGGAACAGGCTGCAGCATCTTTCTCCATGGTAGAAGACTTTAATTTCTTTACCTATCTTTTTCACCAATCTTATACTGATGCGCAATATGAGGGAAAATGTTTTCTCTATGCATGACTCTGTTGTAACCACTTGATTTGCATGGAGCATTGGGAGCTTTAGTTGTTCAAGGCAGCTCAGTTTGTCCTCTGGGGTAAACTGTGCAAAGAACGGGATCTGGGACCAAGAGGCCTTTGTGTGTTTCCAGTGTCTTCCACTTCAACACCGCACATTTGGGAGCTCACAACAGTAAAGAAAGGCTGTAATGTTGTTCCTCCTCTTCAGAAAGAGTGGGCTGAGAGCTTTATGTGAGCAATGTTAATGAGCTGGTAGTAGCGTATCCATCAGAAACCAAGGAAAGTGAGTGAATTGTTTCCCGCAACACAATATGAAACGTCATTCAGCGGGTTAAAGTACAAGCAGCAATAACGCCAGAGGAAAGAGCTTGAACCCCAGCTGTGGGCTGGCTAAACCGTGCGATGCCGTGTTGCTGCCCGTGAGGGGCTGGATCCCCTCCCTTAGAGACATCCTAAGGAAACTTCACAAAGCCCATCTCATGGAGTGCCAAAAGTTGGATGTCGGAGTCACTTAGTTTGAAGATGCACTAAATAGAACGAGCTGTACTGTGCCCTTAAGCTTCCCATTTCATTCCCATAGATTTGGTTAGGATCCTGTTTAGCTTGTTGTGCTCTTGTGCATATATCCATCCAAAATGCCCCAGTTTTGATTCTGTTAATGATCTCATTTATAAGTAGCAACGTATAATGCAGTAGGCTCTTGATTCCAAAGCCGACTGGGGATTTTATTTCATTCCATTCGCATATGGGTGTATTTTAAGAAAAGGTGCTGATTACGTCACAGTGCCACCTTTTCATTTTGCAGTTTTATAATTTAGATGCTGGTAGTATGTATCATTCTTGCAGTTGAATTGATGGAGCAATCTGATGGACCTTATTTTTGTAGGCTGGCATGTATGAAGCAGTTAATGAGGTTTACAAAGTCCTTATTCCTATTCATGAAGCTAATAGAGATGCCAAGAAGCTATCTACTATTCATGGTAAACTCCAAGAAGCATTCAGCAAGATTGTTCACCAGGTAATGATTTGAATTTTCAGCTGCAGTGGGAATTGTGAAGAAACTTCAAATGCTCAGTGCAAATAAAAACTACTTGTTAAGGAAAAAACATTTTAATCAAATTACACGAGAATTGTCAAATGGTGATCCACGGTAAATGCAAGGATCGCCAACAGGATTTTTTCTCTCTGGACATTTAACATGAGAAACATGAGAGACATCACATACCAAGTTTCGTTGTAACTTTAGAAATATCCAAGAGTTAAAAATTCCAATCATCTGTCAGTTTATCCTTTCAGATGTTTATTTTAACCTGTGTTTTGCATGCTGTATTTCTGGGAAAAACACTGTATCTTGCCTTTAGCCTGGTAGGTAATGTTCAGAAATGTTGGGTTTTTATTTGTCTGTTCATATGGTGGATAAATAATTGAAGGAACCTTTCTAAACTTAGATGGTGCAAACCCCACCGGCTCAGGTGCTGAGCATTTGCTGAGAGACATCAGAAGTTATCAACCCTCACAAAGCTCAACCGACCTCAGCTAAGCAGGAGACGAGGGCACTTGGCAACTCTTAAGAAGCACGTGTTACCTTCTAGGAGAGGCCTGTGGGGTGCATGCCTTTCCATCAGGGCAGGCTAGCACTCGGCAGACCCTCCTCTGGTACGTGCCAGTGCTACTCTGAGCCCCCCACCCCAACCAGCTTTCTGGTCATGGGCTGCTGGGTCCGTCGTTTGGCTGTTGGTGTGCTTACCCTTATGCTGCCATCAGCTGCTCAGTAGATGTTGATTAGCACATCGATTCCATGGGATCCAGCTGAGGGTCTGGTGGTTTTCTCCATGTCCTGGCATTGCCAGATTCCCGAGGTTAAGTGCATGGATAGAGGACAATCATTGAGTGTCTTTCTAGGCCAGAGAAGGCCGTTTTGGATGCATGATGACTTACAATCATTGAAACCATTTCAGGTTTATGATACCTTACATTGATGGTCATGTTTTGGCCTTTGAAACTTTTTTTTTTGGTTTCTGTGACATGCGCTTTTTACTTTTTATTACACAGAGTACTGGCTGGGAGGTAGGTAACTCCATTTTAGTTAGTAAAGAACACTAATAGATTTTTCAGATGACTCACGCCAACGCTTGCCCACATGTGCTAGTTGTGGGTATTTCTGTTGCTGTCTGCTGTTAAAACAATTCATTAACCAAAGAAATACCAATAAACCGATTGTGGATGTAGTAGGAAAATCTTCGTAAGAAGCTGTAGGTAGTGCATGGATGCTGATGTGTTCCACTAATGAGGTTCTTTGGTGAATGAGCCACTGTATCATCACTAGTTTGTTTTTATAATTTGTTTATATTTCTTTTCATCAGCATTGACACAGAATATCATCCCTTCATACCATATTTTCACCCCACCCACAGGGGTCGATTTAAGCAATAATGCTCAGAGGTGCTGAAACACAAAACCGGTCTACTGCACGCGCAGACCATGTCTCAGAGGATAGGCTGCTTCCTTCTGTTCATTTAAGAGCAATCAATTTGTTACGTAGCTGTTTGCCGGGCAGTAAAAGACCTCGGTTGCGTTAACTGGAGTCAGTTGTGCTGCTTTCATGTTTGTAGAGGCTGTTTGCTCACATTTCTACAACGTACACCATGAGAACCGCACATTTGGATTAAAAATAGACAAAGCAGTCGGCTTCATCCATAGTGGCACACAGCACAGCGAGTTTGATAACTGGGGCCCTAGTCCGGTCGACACACTGGGTACATGAGCGTCGAGAAGGCTCAGAAGACGTCTTAAATGTTTTATGAATATGGTGTTGTACTATTTGGTTAATCTTCAGCTGTCCGGTTAATCTCTGCTTTTCTGTGAATCAGGCAACTCGGTATGGGCCATCTCACTCCACGTTTCCACCACAGGAGAGCATTTAAGGCCCCGCTTCCCAAATTGGGGCCAAGAACAAAGTTCTTTGGCATTGTGTGACGCAAATAATTTGAGCTGGTGATGTCTGAACGTCAGTTTTAAATCCGGCCTGGCAAGAAATGAAGTTCAGTAGCTTAAAAGTAACCCCTGACACTTAAGGGCTGGCCCTGTAAATCGTTTGCTTGTTCCTGTGAAAAGTCGGAGCAGATAAGGCGGGACAGCAATCCAGAGTACGTGTCCTAGGAGAGTCAATGAGCTGTGGTCAGTAGCCAACAAAGCTGACGGCCTGTGAGCATCTCTTTTGAGTCGTCTGCCCCTAAATCGACCCCTGAAGAAAATCCTGTCATTGGTTATGATTCTAACACCACTCAGTCATGTTTTACTGCATGGTAAAAGACAGCCATGGTTTCTGTTCTCGTCTGTCATCGTGCTCCTTCATTGCCACACTTTTTCTGATCTTTGTGCTTTGTAGCTTTCAGATTTGTTGCATGTTTTGCCCTTTTCCCCTTATTTTAAATACTTTAATTGATGCGCACCCTTTTTTATTTTGAAGTTTATTTGCTGCCAGTTTGCTGCTTGTTTGTTTTTTGAAATTTCCCTAATTAAATACTTTCTGTTTTCTCCTCTATCGCCCTGGTTGCTGACCCTCCTCCCCACTCTTACTATTGTCTGTTGTGGTAAGTTCCTACTTGTGGAATTTTTTCCCCCCCTTCCCTTTCTCTTCCCCCTCCCCCTCCCCTTTTTGTTTTTTTTGTTTTACACTGTGGAACCCCCAATTTCATTTTACCAAAGAGCTATGCCAACAGCGGGACCCCCCCTCATGTCACAAGGAAAGTAGTATTGCCAACTACAAGCACCGAATGGCACCAGTGCATTTCTGAGACCTGCTGTAACATACCAAGCGGTGGGTTTTTCTGCTTGTGTGTTTTGTTCATTGAATAAATGTTCAGTTAATTCTTTTAGTTTACTTTCCAGTTAGGAAAGTTGTTAGGAAAAATCTTTTCATGCTATGCCATGAAAATTAAAAAAGGCTTTTTAAAGTGCGCAGGGTGAGGTTGCCATCGAATAGCGGGACTCCAGGAGCTGGTGGTACTTTCAGAACATCAATATTGGAAGACTTGTAATAGTTGGCAACACTGCAGAGGCCCTTGGGTTAAAATTTAGCAAGAAAATAACAATGCTCAGTTTGGTAAAGATGGTTGGATTTTGCATTCTGCGCAGTGTGTATGAAGGAGTCGCTTTTATTCCTACATACTCCGGGCTGACTCTGCCTTCAGGCAGCTGCTCGGTGTTGGTGAAGAAAGCGGATGATCACTCCTGCCTCTGATTTTTCAAGTATTGTTGGCAAAGCTTTTTGTGTGCGTGCAAGAGATAACTCTTAAAACTTTATTCCCAGCAATTTTGAAAGGTATTTACCATGCATAATAACAAATCATGAACCTTCATAAATCATGGTGGCTGTTATCTGCTCTGCCAGTTCTGTAATGGCTATTCAGTGTTCACCTTCATTCTCTTCTCCTCCCAAAGACCTATTATTTTTCATAAAATAATAGGAGATAAAATGCTTTTAATAATTTCTCCCTCATATCTGCATTTTTAGCTCTTTTCAGAAACAAGACCATGGAGTATTTTTAAGTTATTTTTCTTATTTTCAGTACTATGATTAGATAGACTTTGGTATTGGCTAAATTTCAATTGAAAGTACAGAGCCATCCTGTATTTTTAACGCCAGGCAAGAAATTGAGCTCTCCTCATCTCAGGGGGCTGGTAGCTACTGAATGGCTGTGTCAGGTATGGAAGGGACCGTAGATGTTTGCTCTCCCGGAGGAGTGTGTTTCCAGCCCTTTGCTTCCAGGTACAGATCCCCCAACATGAGTCACATTCGTGTCATGGCTGGTGGATCCAGGGCTTCGTGGGGGAGATGCTTCTGTCGCATGAGGGGCCAAGCAGTCCTCCTCACTGCTGGCTTTTCCCCCTGGGATCCTTGTGATAACTGAGTTTCAGCAACTGGATTTATCAGGAAAAGACAGTGCAGCTGGTCTTCATGCCCATGAAACAGGTATATAAGTTGGAAGCTGCTTTCACACAAAGGCACTGAATCTCACCGGGCTTCCCTGCTGCTACCATTCCTGGGACTTCCCAGAGCCCCATTACTCTTATTTCATGCATTTAGTAAATGCCACCAGAACTCCCTATCAATTAATGCTGATCAACAGACAGCATTTTCTTCCTCACTCGCTGTTATTTTTACAGCAACGTAAATGCATGCTGCCTGTAACAGATAAGTGTCTGGGCAGATGTCCATGTGGCAGATACCTTTTGGGGATCAGGTTCTGCAAACACTTTGTAGCCTGAAAGTCACTCGCCAAGTAGGTAGGAAAAAACACGTGAGTTAGAAGAGCAGCAGCATGTCCTCCATCACTGGGGCCTGTCCTGTTCCCATGGGTTGGGGCAGGATCCCACCAAATTCCACATGGAGCATGTCCAGGCTCTGGCGTAAGGTTTGGGGAGATGTTTTGTATGGCAATTCCCTTTGGGCAGACATGGGAAGTGCTTTGAGAAGGGAATCCTGGAATCACAGTCTTCTGACTAAAGTTAGGATTGAATTGAAAAAAAAAAAATACCACAGGAAGCTGGAAATGCTGGGCGTCAAGGGAGTTCAGCATGGGTAGTATTGTCCAAAACTCTGGCTTTGGGAAGGTAGTGATGAGTAAATTAAGGGTTCAGTAGGGTGTTCGTTCCTGTATGGGTCCAGAGGGAAGGGCACTGGAGAAAGACAGTGGAGTCCAGGTGTTGCCAGATGGTACTTCCAATAAAACTTCCAATAGCTTTGCAGCTGGGGGTTACACCCTGGGAGGTGCTTCTGGGGATGGTGTGAGGAAACCCTGCGGTCTGTGCTGCCAGGTGGGGCTGGGTAAAAGCCCCTCTCTGGGGGAGCCGGGCTAGAGCAGGGGGTCCAAGGAGCCACCCGCGCCACATTAAGCATATGAGCAACTCTTGCTGCGACTCCTTGTTTTCTTAAGTGTGTCTACGCTCTTGCCAGAGCAGAGCTGATGAATTTTCTATCTGTCAGTGTCCCATGGTGAAGCCAAGATGTGACCCGTGGGTATTAAGCAAGGCTGCTGCTGGCTCTGGTCACTTCAGAGCTGGGCATCAAGGAGCTTTGCCCTCCTGAAGGCCCTTGGGGTGGGCAGCAGCCCTCGCCCCAAAAAGGCGCAGCCTCCAGAGTGTCCTCCAGGCCAGGTGGTGGCATGTCGTGACAATGCTTTTTAGTCTCTGTAGTTTACCTAAGGGTTTTTTTTATTTTAGTTTGGCTTATTCATCCTCTTTGCCTTCCATAGATTATGTTCACCATCACCATAAGATTTGCAAAATACTAAAAAAAAAAAAAATCATACATGGCAGTCAGGACATCTCTTAAGTGCTGTTTGAAACCAAACACTAGCCCAGATTCAGAAACATTAAGCGTTGTGTACTACATCACACTTTCTCACGAGAGTAAAGGTGAACATTTTAGAGTTTCCTGCTGAAAGGCATTTCTGGTTTGTGCATGCAGCGTGAGTTTTTTTTAACAAAACCAAAGGTGTGATTTATTTTTAAAGCGTTTTTCTTTCTCTCTCTCTCTCTCTCTCTCTTAATCAGATTTTCTTCGTTACTTTTCCAGCAAAAATCTTTCTTGTTTCTCTACTTTTGTTGCATTTCTGGGCCAAATTCACCACTGGCTCAAATGGAAGCAGGTACATGATACAGTGGATTGCATCTGCTTTCACCAGGAGTGACTTTGGCCCTCCTCCGTACTAGACATTAGTTACTAGAAGAGAACGTAACACCCTCCAGTTGACATGCTATTTAAAAAGCACTTGCGTGCGTGTGTGTGTGTGTGAGTGAACCGGACATTGACTTGGGCCCAATCCTGCAATTACTTGCGAGTGGATGATGGGGGCTCCTGTGTGGGGACTTTTCGGGGGTGTCTGTGTGCTGCGGGCTCTCAGCAACTGGAAATGCCCGTGTCTTTGCCTAAAGGGCATGGACCAAGCTAAGGGGTGTCTGCATAGGATTTGGAGAGCCTGAAATAATTACCCAAACGAAGGGATTTGCCTTTGACTGTTCCTCAGAGACGTCCAACACCTCCGGACTCCTCCTGGGGTGGGAAAAGTCATTGCAGGGTTGGGCTAATGGTCATAACTGATCCATATAATTTCATGTTAGTTTATAATTTCATTGCTGCTAAATGCATTCATGCTGAATTCCAGGTGTGTTTCTCTTTCCCTTCTTTCTTTCTGGTTTTTTTTTCCCACTTTCTTTTTTAATTTCTTTTTTATATTGCATAACTTCAGGAGCCTGCCTGCAGCCATGCTTGGGGGTGTGCACGTCTCCACACTGAAATAACCTTTTGTTTCTCCAAACCTAGGACGGAAAGAGGATGTTTGGCACCTACTTCCGGGTTGGTTTTTATGGAACTAAATTTGGAGACCTGGATGAGCAAGAGTTTGTTTACAAGGAACCCGCGATAACAAAGTTAGCTGAAATTTCCCATAGGCTCGAGGTGAGATGATTGTGGCTGACCTCAAATTCTGTCCGTGAGTTTGCAGTTCAACTGTTTTGCATCAGTTATTTAAGAGCTGCGCTGCCAAATTACAGGAAGTGGCGGAAATTGAAATCGTTGGGCAAAACCAGCGCTGAGCCTCTTGGAGCCTGATGCAAGGCTGAGCTTAGAGAAACAGTCGCTTGGCAAAAGAGCTTGCAGAGCCTCGTGCGGTCACCCCTGATGTCTCCTGTCCTCTTGCCGGTGCCACCTCTGCAGGAGGCGGGAGGAATGCAGGCAGAGGAGTCCCATGGGTTTTCCCTGGTCTTGCAGCGAGACCTGCTATGATCATTCGAGAGTTTGTGGCATATCGTGCAGTGTTTGCATTTCTCTTCAGCCCCCTGGTGTAAATGACCTGGGCTTGAAAAAAGGTTGAGATGCTTTTCAGGATCTGACTTTCAGAAGTATTGCATTTTGCTGTCAATTTGTTGCCTTCACATCACGTCCCTCTCTCCTAGAGATCGAACCCTCTTCAGGTGGCTGAATTCCAGAGCCCCTGAAGCCGGGACATCACAGGTCTGAAGTTTGTTTCAGCCGTGAACGAGCAAAGGCAACTCTGATTAGTCTAACTGGGGCTTGAGTGCAGCTCCAGGTACCAGCCAGGGATCATCCGTACTGTGTCATGGTTAGTCTGGCCTGGTTTTGTGCCAACTAGCCTGTGTCTAGATAATGTCTTAGCACAGTTTGGGGGACAGCAAGGGTCAGAGACTGTTCCCAGTAAGCACTGTGGGCCGTGCCGTGCTACTTGTTCGTAGGGCCAGAGGGCAGACCCAGCCCTACTTTATTTACTAGAATATATCCGACGTCACGTTGTTGCTCCCAACGATTCAGCTGCTGTCACGTTGTGCTGAAAGCAGCAGTGTCGTTTGAGGTTTGCGCGCATGAAACTGAGTTCAGAATCTGGCTGTTCACCCGGGCCGGCAAAGCCGCGCTCTGATGCGGCACCTGATTTCCAGGCAGATCCCGTATTGACCCCGGTTTTCAGTTGAGCTCACAGACAGACAGCGAGCTCAAATGGCTTGTTCAGAACCACGCAGCGTGTGTATGCTGTTGGAAGGCTCCCGAGTTCTCCTGCCTTCCAGGGCGTTAGGCTTGTTTTTTTCCTGTTGCCCCTGGAATGCGTCTGATTTAATCCTCCTAGGTTCAGCAGATCACATTCAGCCCCGGCACAGCTACTGTTGAAGGCATGTGGAGCTTCACCTCCCCTGAATATGACTTTGTCTCTCCAACCCCCATCTCTCACGGCTGCATTTGATGTTTTCTTTCAATGCATTTGCTCTTGATTGTAGGGATTTTACGGAGAACGGTTTGGTGAAGATGTGCTTGAAGTGATTAAGGACTCAAACCCTGTGGACAAATGTAAACTAGATCCTAACAAGGTAAGAAGAACACAAGGTCCTGAATGTATGCGAAAGCGATGGAACACATCCCGCCCTGAATTTCGCCAAGTAGGCGATGAAATCCACACACAGAGACTCTTGTGATTGCTCGGGATGAGAGTTGGGGAAAGTCATCCCAGCAAAGGAATGCAGAATTAGCCGTTCTGTTCCCTGCCCCAGGCCCTGCCCTCGTGGTGGATGGTGGGAAGGGAGGAGACGAAAGGACAGAAGAGGCCCAGGCAGCTTCTGCCGTTCTCTGTAGCCTCCACTGGATGCAAGGAAGGAAGGGAGTTCGCCATTCACTGGCCTCTGACTTTCTTGCAGCTGCAGCGTTTTATCATTCTTGTGCCACGTCCTTTAAGCGTAGCAGAAACAACAGGAGCGTGCCTAGGAAATGGGACTGTGGCTTGGGGTAGGGCGTTATCTGCAGGGAAAGGAAGGAAACGCTTCATGGGAAGAGCATGAGAGGAGAGGGGCAGTCTGCTGTGTTTTATCTAGCCCAGAAGCTGCTGAGCACCAGCACCCCGTGTCCCTGTCAATGTCAGTGTGATTTTCTGAGTAAAGGCAAAAAACCAGTCCTAGTTCTTCCAGAGGTGGCTTCAAGAGGAAAGCAAGTAAACTGGGTTATTGCACTGCTAAAAAGCTTGGCGTAGGAGTCGGCTCTTCTCTGGCGCTGTAGCTCACCGCGCACACCTGGCTTCCTTCCTCCAGGCCTACATTCAGATAACCTACGTGGAGCCGTACTTTGACACGTACGAGATGAAGGACAGGATAACTTACTTTGACAAGAACTACAACTTGCGGCGTTTCATGTACTGCACGCCCTTCACGCTGGACGGCCGAGCTCACGGGGAGCTGCACGAGCAGTTCAAGCGCAAAACAATCCTGACGACATCCCACGCTTTCCCTTACATCAAAACCAGGATAAACGTCATCCACAAAGAGGAGGTGAGGCTGGCGCTCTCAGGGGCTTCCTGTGTTTGAAGGGAAATTTATACAAGGGAAGTGGATGTTGCTGAAACTTGTGCATAATGTACTGTTGTATGTGTAGTTTCATAGCGCGGCCATGTCCCTTCACACCGTCACGTTAACACAGATGTACCCTCCTGGCCATCTCTACTCTACTTTTTCCCCTTTCTGCTAAAGATGTAGAAATTCAGCAGAGAGCGAGAGCAGACAGCACCATCGTGAGCTGCTCTGATGCTTCACTGCAGGGACTGTGCATGAGACCCCTTTATTTTGGTTTTAAGAGTGCCTTGTTTCTGTTCAACTTTTCCCCGGTTCTATTCAACCTAAACTAAAACTAGACCAATTTAAAAATGCGCTATGTCCTGCCACCTCTTTAGCAGTGTATCCAGCTCCCAGCAGCTGATACACGCAAGGGCCCTTGGTGAACTTTGTAGTAACGCAGGCTGATCCCTTCCATTCTGCTTGAACAACGTGCCATAGAATCATAGATTGGGTTGGGTTGGGAGGGACGCTTTCCGCTAGACCACGTTACCCAAAGCCCCATCCAGCCTGTCCCGTTGCTCTGTGTTACAGCTCACTTGCGTGGCCGCAGCAGACCCAGGCCAGTGGGGTCCTGAGGCCTTATAGAGGGGTTTCTCCCAAAGCTGTGTTAATTTTTCAAGGGTAGGACTGATGTGGTACCTGGGACACAATGAAAAATGCATTTTCATGCAAGGCAGGGAAACTGTGGGGGTTTAGGCACTGACATAGTGCTATAACCGTGGGTAGTTGGTTGCAGTGACCACAAAGGAACACAAGTCTGCCGCCTCAGAAGCAATCTCAGAAAGCTCATGAGTACCCCTAGATGCAGAAACACATCTAAAAATCTGACTTTCTCTTGATGTTCCTAAACCAAGACTAAGAGGATGCATTTCTAAAGTGCTTCTGCCGGACTGTCATAGAATCATAGAATCTTCATGGTTGGGAAGGACCTTTGAGATCATCGAGTCCAACCATACACCACCTACAATCTCTGTCACTAGAGCATGCAAGGACTCTGTCAGTCCTATCGGCATCCTCCACCACTTCATTGTGCCACCCCAAAGTGACCTTGGTGTTTCTGAAAGTGTGTGACTGGTTGACAGTCTCAGCCATAACAAATGTTCTCTATTCTGGCTACTTGCTTAGATCATTTTGACGCCCATTGAAGTTGCCATAGAGGACATGCAAAAGAAAACACAGGAATTAGCTTTTGCAACCCACCAAGACCCTGCGGACCCAAAGATGCTGCAGATGGTGCTGCAAGGATCAGTAGGTACCACAGTCAATCAGGTGAGGATCACTGTCCGAGCTGGAGACACCGGGGTAGTGCCTGTCACTCAGCGCAGTGGAGGCTCAGCGTTGGGACTTAGTTCTAAATTACCTTGGATTTTTTTTTTCCCCATTCGGTCTGTGGGATGTGTTTAAGGTCACTGGTGGGGGGTCTAGCCCAGCTGCTCTCAGTGACTTTGCCATTAGAGTCCTTAAAATGTGGTCAGATCTGGAAAGTGGTGGAGAAGAGACAGCCCTCATTCCCCAGTTACCTGCTCCTTCCTGGCATTCGCAGTTGTTTCTGCTCGCTCTGTTTTATTATTAATGAAAATTAATTACTTTCCCTTTGCTTAGCCAGGCTCTGGTGGGTGGAAGTGGGATTGTGTCCTGCTGTGGTTTTTGAATAAAATGGAAAGCAAAACTAGTGAGTGGAGAAAAATTGAGGAAAAACTGACGGAGTATGAATAAAGCTGTACTAATGCACAGGCTGGAAAAAAATCACCTGGAATTTCAAGTTGTGGGTTGAGTTTTCAGTGCCGGCAAAACAATTCCTTGGTTCCGTCTGCATTGTTTAAACTTTGTCTTAATTGTGAGTTGAGCAGACTTTGTCAAGAGTCTTTATAAGAGAAAACAAATGTAGAATCTGTGCATTTTCTCACAGTGTTTTCCAAAACCAGTTCTATTTAAAAAAAACCAAAAAACACAACAAAGAGATTCAGCTGTCATGATGTTTGGTGACTTATGCCAGATTTACCAGCTGCAGTTCTTCAAGATGCATTCTGTGAGGAAATGTTGCATTTTACGAATGTTTCTGTGCGCAAGAAGTTTCTCCAGCAGTTGGATATGACCGATGGTTCCAAGAAACTTACTTTTTCTCTTCTGCTCCTAAAGGGACCATTAGAAGTTGCACAAGTTTTCTTGTCTGAAATACCCAACGATCCAAAGCTCTTCAGGCATCATAACAAACTACGGCTCTGTTTCAAAGACTTCACGAAAAGGTATGGAGTATTGTCTTCAAACTGCCTGGCAGATGCGGTTATCGCTGCTGCCGCAGACAGGGACATGTGCAGTAACCCGGCGGGTATCGGGAGAGAGGAGTATTCATGTTGTAACTCCATCTGTCCGGTTCCCGTATGCGGCTGTATTCCTCAGCTGCCCAGCTGGTTCCCTGTTCCTCTGGTGCTGCAGGTCCATGATTTAAGTCCGGTCAGGCGGCTGAAGTTGTTTGGCTTTGCTGTTTGTCGGGAACGAATTGGTGATGGCAGCTCAGTTGTGAACAAGTGCTCCTGTTTCAGAAAACACACCTAGCCACGCTGGTGCAAATGAACTCACAGCTTGGCAGGGTCGGGAGAAGCTGCTGAATTGGCCGGGAGATTTACTTTCCTTCTGGAGTGAATTTCTCCAAACGGAGTGGAAGCATGCTGGCAGAATTCTCTCAAGAAGTGTGCTGGCTGCTCCGCTTTCCTCTTGAGTAATGCAAACTGCAGTCTCACTCCAGCATCGTGTTTGCAAGCACCGAGGAATTAAAGTAAATAATTGAAATAAAAATGTTCCATGGAAATAGATCCGGTGGCAATGCAGTTTTCCCATATGTAGTAAGTGGCACTGATGATACAGTTCTTTTCCTACCCTTTGTTAAATTTACATCTTTCCAAGTAGAAGAATTCCTGATGAACATCTCATAGTCTGCTATTTATTAATCTTTTTTGGGGAGAGCAGTAGATCTATCCATTTTTAAATCCTCTTGGACTGGAAGTGACTATGTGGAGATCAGCCTTTTGTTTCTCTTCAGAGATTATAAATGTAACCGGAGAGTAAATTAAAATAAAATAGGAGTTGTCACTCTGGAAGTGAAATGGAAATGGGAAATGGGAAATGGGACATGCTCTCCTTTCCTCGTGGACGCCAACCGGTTTAGCTGAGTCTTTATTACCTGAAAGACAAGATAGAGGAGGATATTATGTGTCATCCCAGAGGAACAGAATGATTTTTTTTTTTTTTGTACTATTAGATTAGCAAGTCTCTAGCAAGCAGTCCTTTTTTTTTATGTGCCCAAGTTTCACCGGCTTTTGTTTCCTAGATGCGAAGATGCTCTGCGCAAGAACAAGAGCCTGATCGGTCCAGACCAAAAGGAGTATCAGCGAGAACTTGAAAGGAATTATCACCGGTTAAAGGAAGCCCTCCAGCCTCTGATAAACAGAAAGATCCCACAGCTGTATAAGGCAGTGCTGCCGGTCACTTGCCACAGGTGGATATTTGATTTTACTCTTTCAGCAGAGATAAGGAGGGTGTGAAACCGGGGTGGCTGATCTTCCTGGTGAACCTGTGGCATCTCTCTATTTTCAATTCTGGCTCTTTTGGCTGAGTCCCTCCCTTTCCCCTTCTGTCCTGACTTCAGAGCACATCCCCTTCCCAGCAGTAATGGTAGGTGTTTGCAACGGTCCCTTTTCTTCCTGATCTATGACAAGTTTGGGGTTTTTTTCATCCTACATCCCATTCTTTTTAGATTCAAACCCACCCTGAGCGTGGCAGGGTTTTGTCACTTGTTTGCTCCCGGTGAAACTGGGATGAGGAGCTCCAGGGGCAGGCAGGGTGGAAAACCAGTTGGTGTCTTCCATGCTGGAAGACAGGTCAGCTGGAGTCTGGGCTTTTTATTCGTCTCCAGTGAGGCTGAACATAAAAGCCCCACTGGGAATGTATGAAGCAGGTCAGAGCCCGTGGCACTGTCATCCGCTGGCACCAGCTGTGGCTCAGCAGGGGGACATAAAGCTTCTACCAAGGCTCTGGCTCCCAGAACAGGAGCAGAAGTGTTCCCAGCAGGTTCCCTCCATGTAATCTTTGGCTTGACAGCCCCTGTGTGTCCCCTGTCAGTAAGGCAGGCAAACGCAATCCAGCAAGGCTGCCCTGGCATCCTGGGCTCACACCAGCGAGGGGTTTTCTGGAAGGGGCTTTGTTAGCACCGAGCAGGACGGTGCCGGTGCCTCTAACGCCAGACCCTTTAGGAGATGGTGGGAACGTGGACTTCAGCTCATGTCCATGCCGTTGGTTTAGGAGAATACAGCCCTGGTTTTGAACCTCTCCTCATGTAAGTGTTGTTCAGAGGTAAAGAGCGATGGAGAGCATAAAAAATGTTGTGAAAAGAGAAACTTGGCAAAATTACATTGTAGAAAGGGCAAGACTCAGTGTTGGACGAAGGAGGCAATGAGTGTTCCCAGCTCGCGTGGCAGGGCTTGGCAGTGTTTCTGTGGCTGAATTTGATGTATTTTTCTGTCTGGTGAATACTGCAGAAGGGCAGCCTCGCCTCATTACTTCGGGTTCGGGACGTTTTAAGCTCTCCCTGGGATCCGTACCGTGAGCGGCTGCTCTCTGCGGGGTCCGTTCCCTCTGGCTGGGATGGTGGGAGTACCGGGGCTTCCCTCCCCACCCCGCTGGGAATGGCACAAGCACTTTTCGTTGTGGTAATTATTTTCTCATCTTGTGAAATTCAGCCTGTGCAGGGAGTCTAACACAGGTATTCCAGGCAAATTCCACTTAGGTATTTATTTGAAAGACTTAAATAAGATTTCAGTAGTGCAGGTGGTTTGTGCTGCTTCTCCACGTCCACAGGAATTAAACTTTCTGTCACCTTCCGTGTCACTAAACCTTGGGCAGTTGAATGCTCCCAGATAGAGAGCCAAAACCAATTCATTTGCAAAGCAACGAGTTAATGTCAGGGGACTTAATTTTCATAGTAGCCAAGTGTAGAAAATGCTGGAAATCGAGTACAGAATCGTTCATCTGTCGAGGCTTCTTATTTCATCGTGGAAAATAATGAGCTCATCATTGTATTTTCTCTCCCTCAGAGACTCCTTCAGCAGGATGAGCCTTCGCAAAATGGATATCTAAACGAGTTAAAAACCAAAATAAAAAAAAAGCACTTAAAATTAAGGTTTTGAAAAGAAAGAGCCTTGTTATCAGCGCTGGGAATCAAAGAAGTTTTATTGTGAAATAAAACTTGGACTTCATCCTGGACATCCCACACACCTCTTCCTCCATCAAAGTGTTCAGTGGCCAAAAAAATCATTCTGAATTGTCAAATGTAGACTTATCGATGTTTGAAAAAAAAAAAAGAATCATGACAGTGGTATCCAGAGTATTGGTGATAAGCTGTAAACTTACCTGTTTTTTAAGGCATTTTTATGACTCAAAGGTACACTAAACGCATTTACCTTTATTTATAGCATTACCTAATGTTAAATTTATTTACTTTTAGTTCATATATTTAATTTATATTAGGACCATACGCAAATGCATTTTTGAAGTTTTTAATGTAGTGATGATGGTTATTTTGATGGTACTATTAAATATGTGAATGTTTACACTTTAATTCCCTGTGCATTGGACTTCAGAGCTCGCCATCCTCGGGAAAAAGGTTCGGATGAGGTAAGTCTTGCAGTAACGCTTCTTAACCAAGTGGTGATTTTTTGACTGTCCCTATCCTTTTTCCTTTGTAACTCTGAGTACGAATTGCTGCAAAGAAAAATAATTCCACCTGTAGCCATCAGAGGAATCGAGGCACATCTTGTTACCACTTCACCTGCCGGGAAGGGGAGCGTCGGTGCGGCTGCGGTGTGTGCCTGGCCATTTCCACCAGCTGGGACAGTCCAAACCACACCAAAATCTCATCAGACCTTTCAGTGTGCACTATACATGCGACTGGACGCTTTTTTGTGTTTGTTCCTTTTTCAATTTAAAAACTAATTTCACGGGGGGAAAGAACATAAAATGATACCGCAGTGTAAGTTAAAAGCTTACATAGAAAGCATTCTTTGCATTGCTATTTATGTAAAGAAAAACATCTGGTTTACAGCGGTTATTTTGGTGGCTAACACAGCACTTCAGGGAAACATCAGAATTGGAGCTGAGTACAGAACTCCTAAATCTAGTCCTTCATATTTTTCCTCTCTGTATTGAAGGGGGTCCCTTGGAAGAGGCGGTATGTGTTTAAACACAAGCTTATTCTCTCGCTATAAATACTTGAATACACATACGTGTACATATGTACATGTATATCTATAAAAAAGGCAAGTTTGATAAATATAGTTCTATATATAAAAATATAAGGAAAAAAATCGGTTATATACATGAGCTTTTAAGATAGCAAACTACTATACATCATCACTTCCAATTTGTGAGCATTTGACTTTTGAAACCTAAATAGTTTGTACCTTCACTTCTACCGTACATATTCCTGTGTGTGAGGAAGTGCCGGGGGGTGTTTCTTTGGGGCTACTCCATTCCCCGCCTCCTGTTTTCGCACCTGTAGCTGCAGCAAGTGCCCACGGTTTAGGGCGGGGAGGGTCTTTTTTATTCTCGATGCTTATTTCGAGGTATTAGTGGCTGGTAGCAGGATGATCGTACCCTGACTGCTGAGCAGGGCTGGGAAGGCACCGCGTCTGGGAGCCACCACGGCTGTCACCGCAGGACACGCTGGCTGTGGTCAAAGGGTGTTTTGGGGAAGAGAGAGCAGCGCTGCTGACTTTCACTCCTTCGCCATTGCACTTCTGTTCCTGCACCTTCATAGCGGTGGCGGTGGTTTTTTGGTAGCACAAGCAGGGTGCCCTTCTCAGTGTTGCCGGTCTCTGATCCTTTTCTCTTGAACGCAAGTAAAACTGAGCTAGTTCGGCGTTAGGGGTTGTAACGCAGAAAAGCCCGCGTGGAATTTCTTGCATAAAGAAAAACTACTCTAACCTAAGCCTTTTTTTTCCCTCCCCTCTGAGACATTTCAAAGGCCTGTTGCAAAGTCCAGGGACGTCTCGACAAGGCTTTGGAAGCTGTATGGGAGTTAGGGACGCTGATAATGGAAAATACTAAGGAAGGAGGAGGTAGCTGTGCAAGAGATTTATGTGAAGAGGCATACAAAATATTTACAGAGTGAAAAAGGGGAAACAAATCCCAATAGCCTGAGAGAATGAAACCTTAATGTACAGTACTCCTTGGGTATTGTTGCTTCCGCTAGGAAAGCATCTGTTTTAATCCAAATCTTGTATAAATATCCTTTGCTTTTACTGGATGGGCCCATGTCGGCATAAACCGGGCTGGTTTCTCAGTAGATGTAGCTCGACAGTTGTGTCGATGTCCCGTGTGGTGCGATGGAAGGCTCAGACTGGGCAGCCACGTTTTGTTTGCCATTGTGGCAAACTACAGGCCACGTGCGATACAGGACATTAGTTACCCTGGCAAGTGCTTTAACTTAATTGAGTCTGCAAAACCCCACCCCACACACATCTCCGTATGCCACAGGAGGGTTTTTTCATTCAAGATATCGCAGCCGATTGTGTTTTCTCTTCAGCTGCCTACAAAGAGTGTTTCTCTCAAGCTGTGTAGTACGATGGAAGACAGCTGGGTCTTCCTTCCATTACACTGTAGCAAGTATTTTGGTGAATATAATGCTATTTTCTTTCCTTGGAACGTTTCCTGTTCCTGCAGTTGAATGAAAAAAGAGAAGTCCTGGGTCAAGGGTGGAAAAATAAACTTGCATTCGCAGGCTGAAATTCAGCAAACCCCATACTGCAGGCAGTAGAAAATAGCGTTCTGTAATGTGATTTGGCTACCCTTGCAAGGTAAGATTACACTTATTTTTTGGTGATTTTTTTAATGTATAAGTCTCTTTGTTTAGACACAAAATTATTTATTATGGTGACAGTGCTTTGGAAAAGGGAAGGGTCTTAGTGAATTTGCAATCCCAGCTTTTCCTCTTCTGTACAAAGTAATTCCTACAGAGATCTATTCAGCATGAGTTTATAAACGGCTCCGAATTTAGTCCAGCCTTTCTTCCACTGTTTTCTATTGACAGTACGAGCTTTTTAGACTGAAACATATTTTAGTAGTACATCATCATCTAGGATAGACAGCAAAATCAAGGCCCGTACAAAAATCAGAGGTCCACCTTTAACATGGAAAACACACTATTTTTCATGAGTTACTTCAGTGTTTATGGTACATTATAATAAAAGATTGTAAAACCCCCAAGTATTGCAGAATAAACTAGGTAGAGGTTTCTAGGGCTTTTCCTGTAAATAAATGAATTTTTATTTGAAAAAGTTTAAATATATCCAGGAAACTAGGGCATACTCACACCTTGTGTATTTTTCCTCGCTTCTGTGCAGCAGCACTTCGTGTCGTTCCATCCATCCTACGACAGCAGAAGTAACACTCATCCTGTTTTGGGTCATATTTGTTTTCAATTGTTTGCAGTTTAGGATTTTAATCTCCAGTATTTAATGCCAAACAGTCCACTTGTTTTTACAATAATCTCACCTTCCCTTGCCTCTGAACCTTACCTCTAGTCAGCAAGTCGCTTCGAATTATGATGCGCTGTTCAAGAATCAGTTAAAAAAAGAGAATGCTGTTTTTTAAAGCACTTCCAATCTTCAAGACAGATACCTTCCCAAACTTTTTGTAACAATGCCCAGCCACTTTCACTCTCCACTTTTCCCTCTCCAAACACAAAAGTCTGATCTCGTTGTCTCAGCTGCATATCATAGTTTTTTTTATTTCATATATACATTCTTAACAAAGCATCAAGCCAAATGCTTTCGTTTTCCCCACATTTCAGTGAGCTCCAAGTACAACTTAACTGTTATAAGATCACCACTAAGTTCCAAATCCACCCAAACAGATATGCATATTAGAGGGCTTTACTCTTCGAAGTACAAAAATTATTTTAATTACACTACACGCTCCCCCTGAAGTATTAATCACACCTATTTACACGTTGCCCATTTAACACCTATGCAACAAGATGTAAATTAGACCATTCAAACATTTCTATGAAGTTCGGTTCCTTCCAATACACTAAACAAGGTTACAGGACCCTTTTCCTGTGCTTTTGAGTCGCACCGAGCAGTATAGAACTGGGGAAGGAAAATGTCATCAATAAACCACGTCGATTACCCAAAGACTAAATATGAAGTATTACTTCCCAAGTTACAAAAATACACAACTTCTGATGAAATTTGCTAGTTAATATACATTTACTCCAGAATATGAATACAAATAACTTTTATTTTTTAAAAAAAAATGAAGCTAATAATACAATAGGCATGTCTGAGACCTAGAATTGTGTTAAAACCACTACCGTGTGCTGTAGGCATCATTTAGGAACTATACAAATTGGTATTTCTAAAAGGTAGTATTTTAGAATTCTATTCTCCAGCATAAAAGTTATTATGTGAGTTAAGTTCTATGTCATGGTTTGTTAATTCAAGTTGAGCCACTTACACTGAACAAAAAAGACCAGAAACATAATGATCCAGTAGCTTCAAAACCAAAGAGCTGCTTCTTCCAGGTAGTTTGGATGCAAATCAGACCAATGGGTGTATGCAAATCCCTAATATTTACAGTCAAAATACAGTATCACTCTACAATTTTCTTATAAAACAGTAGGTAAGGAGTCGATGTAGACGACGATGTCGGAGAAAGAGAATTCAGGAAGTCCTTTTCTTCTGTAACCTTCACTTCAGAATCATCAAAAAGCAACCACTTGCCTTCGTACTCTTTCAGGCTCTGCAGCACGTACAGAGCTTTGTTCTCGAGTCCGCTGGAACCCGCCCCATTTTGCTGGCTGTGCTCCGCGCTGCCCTCCGCGCCCCCACTAGTGCCGCCAGACTCGGGGTTTCTGTTTTCAGTAACTACATTAAGAAACTTCTCAGGGTTGGCTGGTTTGTTGTTGTACAGGTCACAGTCAGATTTGCTCTTCTGCCCCCCAAGAAGTCCGACAGCTTCCATGTTCTTTTTGTTCAGAACTTTACCCGGCTGCGCGTTTCCGTTGACTCGAAAAGAGACTTCACCATCATCGTAGTCTTCCGCAACAGTTCTTGCCTCCTCCTCATTCAGTGGTTCTGGTTTAATCATTTCGTACATTTGGTCAGTGATGAAGTTTCCCTTATCTAACTCCAGGCTATTAAGGTCTGTAATTTTGACAGAAGCTGTGTAGTGTCCACTGCTAATGGTAATGCCGCTGTGCATCACCACCGCAAACAATCCGTAGGTGTCGTTGGTCGGCTTCGTGCTCCATTCTTCTAGGGACAGTTTGAGAGGCGTCAACAAGGGAGTGTTTATCTTGGACAGTCCGCCGTAGCAATCAAACCTTTAGAAGAAAGAGGGAGTTAGACCTCTTGCCTCAACAGCTCACAACAAATGCTGCTTTAAGTGGCCCATAGATTGTCTCTTTGTTCTTTTCCTTCTATTAAAAAGACGTGGGTGACCCAAATGTCAGAAGGTGCTCACTGTTCAACTTGCCTATTGTGAGCACCTGTCCCAGGCAGCCCTGTCCAGTAAAGATAATTTTACAAGCAAGCGTAATGTTAAATCTTACAGCCTAGTAACTATGTATTTTAACTACTGAAGAAATTCTAAAGTTAAGTTTTAAATAGTAATGATAAAAGGAGTTATCCTAATCGTTCATTTATCACTCGTGCTTCTCCGCACGAGGTTTTCCAGGTTGGAAAAACAAACTCTTCAACATCCAAAGTTGAAATAAGCAGGGTTGGGTGTTTTTTGGTGTTTTTTTTTTTCCCCAAACCTCTGAAAGAGTCATTTACTAAATAAAGGAATATTTTACTTTCAAGTAGCTTTAATGTCACTCAGAAAAATCTAAGTAATTTTTTCTCAGGTGATCTTAGAGCACTGTAGATACTGCCACTGGTACACAATGGTTATCTAAGGCGGAGTAAGTTACTAACACTTTCTTATTAGTAGGGATTCTTCATTAACTGTCCAACGTTATACAGGTTCTGTTAAACAATTATCTAGCTGATTTACTTTGGAAAAGCATCTAATATTCCATGAGTATTCAGCGTTTTGTTCATAGTGCACGGAGGTACAGTGAGAAAAGCTTAAGTCCCTTCGTTACAATCAGGATCTTCTAAAGAGTTTGAAAAGAAAAGTTAAGTGTTGGGACTTTTATATTATTGTGTATTAGGCTCCTTGACTGATTCTGATCCTACACGATTTTCATATTGCATCAGCCCAATGTAATTAGCTCCTTTATTTAACGATGTGTTATGATGTCCTAACAGATTTCAGTGATGATTCAGGCTTGCTCAACTGTTAGGGTGTTGTAGAGAAAGACACAGGGGATATAGACAAACCCTGTAAAACTTAGCTTCCAAAGAGCTAACTACTATTATTCCCCTTGCATTTTATCATAAGAAAGAGTAACTATCTTTAATCCAAGGGAACTGTGGCTATGGCACAGCCGTACAAGCGTAACTGCAGTAACAGAATATTACTTTTGTTTTACTGGGTTTAGTTTTGATTCTGCTGTACTTCCGAACGCTGCACTGATGTTCACAGCCATAAACCCTTACAAACACAAACACATTTACACACACACACAACGGCCTCAGTCACTCCGGTCTAATTAACTGAAATCTCATTTTACACCTAGGCTTACCATCAACATTTGACTACACCAAAAGGAACACGAAAGAGCATATAATCAGAAATAATAACTTAAGTCTTCTGAAAATCCCTAGCATTAGTAGCCAGAAATAGAGATATTCAGAAGAGAGTCAAGAAACAGAGAAACTGCTTGCTGATGCTCTAGATCAGAAATGCAGTTCCACGCAAGAACACTATGACAAGCATATTAACATAAAACATGAAAAAAAACAGGCTCTACCTTTCTTCTGAATGAGATCCAGCACCAGAAAGATTTGGAGAGGAGGAAATAAGAGAGGAAATCTTTTCCTATTAGCTTTTTGTTCTTCTTAATGATAAGAATCTGAAGACAGAAAAATTGCACGCCAAGTACTCCGCCTCCTCTGACTGATGCACAGTTCACACACAACAAACTTGATTTCTGCAACTACATCTTTTGAGGCCATAAATCAGTGGAACTTCACCCGCTGTGTTGAATTAATAGCTGAAGTTATTATAGACCCTTAAAGACTTAAGCAACTTACTGCGATGCTTTTAAGACATAAAGACGCAAAATACTCCAAATGGAGATTTCCAATTGCATAAGCACTGCTTCCACTAATTAGCAAATGTGACTGTTACAAAACCTAAAGAAAGCCTTTTTAAAAGTAAATTAGGGAAAAATCACCTGCTCTTACCTGATACCAGTTCACAAGACAAAAAAAAAAATTAAAAAAAAATCTCATTTTCTCACCAATGTCACTTGTTAAATTTATATAGTGGAACTGCTTAATTAAATGTTATCACTTACACATTTCTTAATAGCTTGCCAGTCTGAGCACACATGGCCTAGCATTTTTCCCCCCACACACAAACACTTGCCAAAGAGAAGTACTCATCCCCAGGCAAGTAGATTTTTCACACTGGCTGCTTTAAAAAAAAAAAAAAAAACAAACAACAAAACACTTCGCAAGCCAGCATCTAGAAAAGTTGAAGCAGAGTCCTACTAACGGCAAATATTTACAGTACTGTTCCCCTCTGCTTCATTTCTCTTCATTTATTTAAACCTCAGTCATCAGCGAACTCAGTAGAGCACAACTGAGAAGCAGACAAGTTTTCAGAATTTTTATTGGAGCGAAGAGAAGTATGAGGATTGTGAGTTTAAAAAAAATTTCAGTTTAAGGCCAGCAAAACAGTCTGGTGTTACTTTCAGGGCAAACCATTGCAGTTCATCTATGAGGAGAGCAGTATTTTGTACAATAAATATTATAAGTTTACGTAAGTCAACTGGGGGAAGCTCCGTCAAAGCTCATTGTTCAAAACCCACCGTGACTGGCTACTCTGCGGTAAGCCACCGCTTTTGGTCTACCGGCCTTGGCTCTTCCCCATTTGATCTGCAGCTGTGTTTTATTACTCCAAATCAAGATGTGTAGAAACGACATGGTTTTGTCCGAGATAAAACATCCAAGCCAAAAAAAAAAACCAACTCGGAAACAATCTTCTAAGCGGTTCCAGCTTCGTCACTGACTCCAGTTCTACATCTGATTTTTCCACTCTTACTTCCTTAACCTCTGGCTGCTAGCACTTGGCAGAAAGTGTACGACACGATTCAGAGGACGCATGAGGAACAGCACAAGAGACTGGATTCAGTCTGACCCGGGTAGAGGTCTGAGTAGGTTGGAGCAGGGACCTGAAGGTTGCCAGGACAGAAGAGGAGGTAAGTGATTTAGGAGATGGCTGGTTAACCTGCAGGCACGTCCTCAGAGAAACAAAAAAGCAGCAAATACAGGAGCAAAATGAAGATAATATTCAGGTTTCCTTTCAGGTGGACATCTCAGGTTGTATTTCTTTGAATGGCCTACAATCACACCAGGGTACTATCTCTCATCAAGGGCTGCTCAACAATAGCACTACAATTTTTTTAAAAAATTGTGCAACTTTTTCTCTGCCTTGTTGCGACAGTCAAATATGTAGAACAACGAAAAGACAATTTCCTATGTTATGATCCTGGACTCGTATGAAGAGATGTTAGCAGACATTACAGAGACAATGGAAGTTTCCTTTCTACTTTGTCAGAAACCCAGATACTCCTAAAAACAAATACTAAAAACAAGCAGAGCGAGAACTCTAGTTTTAACAATCTTAGCAAGCTACCTGTAAAAGTATCTTAATATAATCCCTGACAATAGTTATTTTACAAATCTGGTCATGAAGACTTCATCCATTACACTTCCTGCTGGCAAGGTGGTACCCAACAGGGAAACGCAAGCCAGAAGGAACCGGGTGGATAAAAGGGCAAACTAATTTGTGCCTAAATAAGTTGCTGTACGTGACAAAGCAGCTCGGTGTGAAGTCTCAGAACTACGCCTAGCCATCCGCGTATAAACCACGCACGCTGCAGCAGAGAAGTGTGCGATGCCAACTAGGGGGATGCTGAAACCAACGCAAGTTTTAGCTTCTTTCGCTGCATCTGGCCAAGTTAATGCAGATAGCAAAAGTTATGTTTTAGTGAATACCAGGAAGAGTTGAAAATACAGGCCAGGGATGCAAATGTTGCTAAAACTGTCACTCTCAAAACTTCACTTAAGAGTGTATCAATTTTCTGAAGGATCTGGAGTAATATTTCATAGTTTAAGAGAAGCTTTTCCTGATGAAGCCTCCTGTCATTTTTCATTATTTGAATCTCAGTGGAGCAATAGAGTTCGCTGCAAAATGCTGTGTGCATGAAGTGTCATGGCATTGTTTCATTTGTGTAAAGTAATGCAGGGACAGGGGGGTTTTTGCTGGGTTTTTTCCCCTCCCTTCCCAAAGGGAATCCCTAAATTCCTAAGTATGAAAAAAGGTAAGGAACACTCTCCTAAGAATAATCTCTTTCATAAAAATAAGGATTCCTACAGTATATAACATCGAACTGATTGCTCAGCAGTTGAACATCAATGACGCTGATGTTACTCTGTGCTAAAGGATTTCTGTACTGTGTGTTAGATCTTTTTAAAATGTTTATCTCCTGATTTTTTTCCCCCAAATTTTAGTACTCGCGTTCAGTTAGAGACCAAAGCACTATGACCTGTGACCATAACATTCAGTTTTGTTCTCGTTACTTGTTCTGCTAAAGTACTTAAACCCGCCTCTAAACTCACAGAGGTGATCTTAAAAGGAAGCAAAAAGTTTTAAGAAACATCAGGCTGTTGTAAGAACATCCATAAAACAATTTTTGTTAAGAAGTCTAGTGAAAGTGTATTCTCCCGGAGATGATTTCTGCCACTACTTGTAACAATAGAAAGCCTTTATGAAATTAGGGGCCGTGTCCCACTGATTTAAGTTAATTTCAGTCTAGAACCTGCTTTTGCTTTCGGAAAAGTTACAAAACATTTTCATCTCTTCTGATGAGATTTCCCTTCCAACAGCCCACTGTTCCGTAATATAGTCAATCTGCATACTCACTCTAAGCCACTAGCAGCAAAGCACTTCAAATGAATTGTTATAACTTCAGGCATTTTATCGAATAAAAGGCTGCGTTCTGCTTCTGTGTAATGATGGCAGTTTTCGCAGAAATATTTATCCTCTCCCACAATCCTTTCCACTGATGCGAACTGTGAAATTGCCCATTTAAGAGTCTTCATTTCTGTTTTTGGCTCTGGAGAAACTACAAAAGAGAATCGTTACTTTTACAGATATGCTCTTACTTACATCTCCAACGCATTCCACCAGAATAACAACAAAACAAAGTATGCCAAGTTAAGACATGTTCAAAAAATACTATCAACACTGTAAAGCACATTCAATATGTATGAAATAGAAAATGTATTCAAATTATTGTTGAATCATTTCAGGAAGCGATGCAAATATCACTTAATGGATATTATGACTTAAAATCTACTGTTTTCCCAAAGCTCATCTGATCGTGTGTACTAATTCTGCTGCCATGTCTGGAAACGGGGTGCATATATTTGAAACCAGAATTTCACTCTTTAAGGCAAACTTCCAAAAGAACCAGAAAGTTCCCTTTGGCTTTTTACATTTTGCCTCCCCCGACAGCTCCACAGCGCCGAGGACAAGATCCCCTACGCTGTCGGGAGCATTTTCCATACGAGCGCACCACACAGACGTTACTCCCAAGTCCTTCCACAAAACAAGGAGGGCAAAAATAGTAAAAAAAAAAATAGTAAAAGCTGCTGCAAATTAAGTCCATGGGAGTTAAAATTAGTTTTTTAAAAATTCTGAACTTCAAAATATATTGTTGCCATGTTTACTTTTGAAAGTAGCTAAAAACTACATATAGATCACTAACATTTACAAATAAAAAACAAACGCTACTAAGGTAACAACAGTTCAAAATACTGAAAAAATAATTTTTTATGGTAAATTAACAAAAAAAAATCTCACTTCACATTTATTTTTGAGAAAAAAATGCAGATATTTCTTATGAAATGAAGAAAAAGCAGAAGAATTTATTATCAGGGAAGAAAGGGAAGACCCAAATCAAAGAAAATACCTATATATAAGCAGGAAAACGTGTATGTAAAAGGACTGTAAGCAGTCTGCGTTACATGTTAAGACTTGAAACGATTTTAATACTATCAGGATCTGTCTAAATTATCAGCGTTGTGTTTCCAAAGTCTAAAGTTAATCAGGACAAGAGATAACAGAACAGCCTCTAATTTTAACCAGCACAAACAGGAGCAGTGTTCCTCAATAACTACGGCACCGTCCTTCCCCAGTGGCTGGCTGAAGCAGAGACACACATCACAACCCTTGTCGAGAATTACTTACTTTCAGAACTCTCTTCAGTTTTAGAAAGTTCATCTTCTTGCACGGGAACACTGATGTCCTGAAAATCTTCTCTTCTTTCAGTAAAGCACTCGCACTCCAAGCATCTTGTTCTCAGAACTAACTGGCCCTGGAACAGTTTCTCCACTAGCTCAAAAACAGCCAGTTCTGTACCTAGAAAAAGTACACGCCAGATCACTGATGAAGATGCGTTTTATTCAAAAGACACTTCAGAACCCGCCTATCCTTCTTGGAAAATCACGGTGTTACAGACGTGGCCTTTTAGGGATTATCCCATGCCATTTGCACAATATCATCTACTTCTAACTGAATAGGGAGCCTCCTTCTCTTGGCCCTCAAAATTTAAGTTCTGTTTTAAGATTAGGTTCTTGTTTTGTACTTGAAGCGTGACGGTGTCACATTCTGGAAAATTTGTATTTGTCATCAACACACCGCCTTCTTCGTACGGACTGTCAGCCTCCTCAAGGAACATCACACTTGTGGTTTCGCCTGGTCTCTATTTATGCTCCGTCCTCTCCTCCAATACTTTCTGAACTTGTCAGCCAATTTTAGTCAAATCTGCTGAAGAAACAGAGAACTCAAGCGATTCTTTGTAAAAATTTGTGGGTTGACCAGAAAGAAAGTTCCAAATTAGTAAGTACTGAATTCGTACCAAGGCCCTTCCCTCAGCAGTTATCTTGTTCCATTGACATGAACAAAATCCGTATCTGCCAGCCAATTAGCATATGTAGTACATCCAGCGTCTTTCCTAGTTCCTGGGAAGGCTGGAAATACGGAAGGAGTAAAGAATAGGGGGAGAAGGAGAGGACAGTGTTTGTAGAGACTTAGGACACAAATTCATAGCGAATGGGGTTTGATTCTGTTTGCTCCTGACAGTAATCTTCCTTTACATCTGGAATCCACTTGCTCTTTCTACGGATGACAAAAATTAGTGATAATATAAACCTGCTAATATTCTGACTTCTTTTTTATATTGTACAATGATTACATACTGTTAGAGAAATACCTCTTGAGATCTAAGCTAAACAGGTAAAGTTATAAAAAAATTACAAACATGCATAAAAATAAATTCTCTTTCATAAAAATCTTTTTCAATTCCTGAAAATGTAATTTTGTATCTAGAGAGCTCTGCGAGCTATGCAGTCTGAAGGCTGACTTCCCACACATAGTAATTTCTTAATCACACTAATTTTAAGCTCGTACACTTGTTCACCAACCTTCCTTTTTTGGTTCCTTTTCAGTTCCTTTTTCATTATGGCTTTCCACAGGAGATGCTGGTTCATGATATTCTTCTTTAATATTGTTACCGTTTTCACACTTTACAGATGACTCTTCAAGCTCGCAGTCATCGTACTCTTTCCCTGGATCTTTGGATCCCAAGTTTGTAGTTAACTTCCCTAGACTATAGAATTTAGACAGAATACTAGGCTGTTTGCATGAAGATTTTAACCAGTTTAATCTAAGCCGTGACTTTTTCTGTGTTGGCTTTGCGCTCTCGTTTTCACCGGAACACTTGGCAATGGCATCGGTTTGATTTTCTAGCTTTTCTCCTGTCGCTTTCCTCTTTGACCTGGTTTGTCTTTGATTTTCTTCTGCTGCAATTTGCTCTTTGGATACTTTGGATTTTTTCTTTGCGTTGCCACCCTCAGCGTCGCTTTTTCTTTTCCCATTTCCTTTGGGGAGCTTGTCTTCAACTATCTCTCCAACCTGGCTACCGGCTACATTATCCTCCTCCTCGGCAGCGTTGCCAGTTCCATTGCTCTCAGTATTTTCATGCAGTTTTTCCTCCGGTTTAGCCGTAGGCTCTTCCACGGGCAGTTTGTTCAATTCTTCCTTCTTCAGTAGCTGACATGTTTCTTGAATGTTTCCCAGGATACACTGCAGAACTTCCTGAGCATCATGCTGCAAGTAGCCTTCGTACATAGGGTTGAGCTCTCTAGTAAAAGTAAAAGAGCAAGGCAATGAAGACTAGTTTTTCTTTGCTAACTGGCTAACATGATTTGAGATTTAAATTAGGGAGTTTAGATATAAAAGCAGGGGAGGATCCTCTCCAGGCCTAGAGAGGAGTGCTCTGTCCCACAGCCGTGGGAAGGCAACTACAGCCTTATGTTTTTAAGCACATATTCAACTGGAACCCAGCAGTGGTCCTTCTCGGGTCAGTAAGAATACTTACGTACTTAAGGCTAAGTACTGTTTTAAATCCACAGCTGGATTTACATTGTATTATTACAAAATGAAAATTTACTTTCAAATTAATGAGATCACGGGGCTAACAATAAATAAGAAAACCTGACTTCCTGTCACGATGCCCCAGATTTAAGACCATCTACCGCCCCCAAGCCTCTAATGCTGTGCTGTACCGTGCAGTGACCTCAAAACTTCAGGGGAAAATTCTGACAATGCGTTTTCGGTAATTTGTACCTAAGCGTATTTAGTAGCCTTCGGGGCTGAGTAGCAAGTTCATCTGTGTATTTTTCTGGATTTAAGAGAAAGCTGGCTTGAAGCTGCTCAACTGAAAGAATCAATGAGTGCAAACTGCAGATTAGTTCGTAACTTGCCAGTGGGTCTTCTTTACAGCTTCCCTGCAATAACAATATAAAAAGAGTAAAAATACTTGCAGTTTTGTCTGTAACAAGAAGTTAAAACTTTTTCTCTCCTGCCCTCACTTAGTTTTGTAACAGACATTTGACAGACTTTTTGTCTGCTATGGGAAGCAGGTGAGTCTCAGACAATATATTGCTCTTTTGCCAGTAGAAAGAAGATTCAAAAGCCAGATTAGCCATTTTTTGAAAAAACCCAAACCATCTTTGCCCAAACTCCAATTTCCATCCATGCAAAGTAGTGTATCATAATTATCTTAAATTCAGAAGCACAGTGAGATATCTTCTCAAATTTCTGCTGTTAAACTTGTGCTTACAAGTTTGCAGACACTCTGAACACTCAAGTCTGAACACAAGTTCAAAACAACTCAAACGTATCTTTACCTGAAATAGCACTGTAGAAAACAATACCGCAAAACTTCTTACAAACAGAAGAAATCACAGTTAAATTTTCACTACACTCCTGGCATGCAGCCTCACTCGCACAATTACAAGTAAAGAAACATGTCGGGAGATATGTTACCTTTTCTGCTTTTTGCTCTCCTTCATCCTTCAAAGATTCTTTCTTCTTTGAAATTATGTTATATAAGTGTTTTACTCCAGTTTTAAAACCAGGACAAAAATATAATACCTGAAAGCAACAGTTTAAAACAAGAGAATAACTGGTAAAGTAAGAAGTTACTCAACCTACATATCCACGTTTACGACCAAACTAGCTTTGCATTTCCCAAGGCTGCTGCACAGCACGCGAAGGTGCAGGATTACTCATAGCAGGGAGGTGCCCAGAGTACGTAAACTGAAAAATTACCCAATTGAGGCAACCTACTGTGCACATTATTTCCTGCAGCATCATCTTTTTCCCCTCCCGCTGTAATGCGATTCCCTTCATACTACATCCAGACATCTATGTCACATCAAACTATGAATCTCATCCACTTGCGCTTCACCAAAAGAAAATCATCTTCTCGAGGCCCCCTGGACACGACCTTACCTGAAGTATGCTGTTAAGGTAACAAGTGTTACCCAGATTGTTCAAGCCCACAAAAGGCAACATGTTGTCTCTCTTCTCACAGCTAACAAGCGCGGGAGGCTGCGCTGCGGGAACAACCTGGTCACTATTAAATAAAGAAAACAGTCTGTAAGGGACAATTTTTGAAAACGACTCTTTCTGGCATGCATCTTTCTCCGGGCCATCTACCATCTCAGAGGTAGCTTACAGAATTAATGACTAATATATACAGATCAAAATCACGTGAAAGTGTTTCTGAGTGTCCACGTGGCTATTCTGGGTGCCCAAAGACAGACTGCTCAACTGAAACACTGCTCTTCAGCAACCTACACAAAACCAGACAGGTTTACAAGAAGCAGGCTAATCTGCTGTTAGTTCAAAAGATATCGGAAGACCCATTTAAGGAATCAAAAAAGTTCTCTTTAAAATACTTTTGTATGTTCTTTGTTCGTTCCTAAGGCAGCACTAGGAAAAACATGCCTAGCAAATACTTTCTATTACTGTCCCCTGCTCCAGATTCACAGCACTTCCATTTCTGGAAGCAAACCAAGAGAATAAAAAACACCAAAGGAAAAAAAAAAAAACAGGAACCAATGAACCTGGCACGTTATAGACAGTGATAATGCTCTGCACTGACACAACAGAACCAAGTATTTAAGTCTCCAACACAATTGTAATTGGCCATGATTAAGCAATTTTTCTTTTTCCCATTTAAATTTCCTCATTAGATGCAATGAAATGAGTTGACAGATTTGTTCAGGGCTTGAAACACCCTAATGAACGACAGTAAGCACCATAATCAATTATTTTACCTGCAGCAGAAGTAACCTTTAAATTTTTTTAATTAAAACTCATTTTGCAAATACACTTTAAATAACTCAGCATCAGAATAACTACCTTATATTAACTTCAAATACAGTAACTTCTTTGAGTTATTAAAGTTTATGCCAGCTACACATCCACAGTGCAGCAAACTCATTTTCTTAAAACTACGTAGATCTAGAAATTCATTAGAGTAGTTAAGTTCAGTTTGATTAACTTGGCTCAAGGGTTTATTTAGTAGACGTTGAAGCTTGTACTTATGCAAGAATAGACAACTGCAACGAGTGGATGGTGCCGTGTTGTTTATCCATGACCGAGGCAGCCCCGCTGAGCTGCCGGGCTGCTCTCACAACAGACCCAGAAACACTTATTCGGAGCGAAACTCTTACATACATCTCAGAGCCTCGGAACTCGGAACTCTTTTGTTCATTTTCCTGGGACTCGGTAAAATCCAGCGCTCTTTTCGCTTCCTTTTTTTGGAAGAGCTTCAGGGAAAGCCGGTTCTTCTTGGAGGGGCTCCCTCTCGCAGGCCCGGCGCTGTCACTCGGCAGGACGCCGGGCATCTTTCCTGGCGGGCGGGCGAGGGGGGGAGGCGGCCGGCCCGGCCGGGGAGCAGCGCTGGGGGCTCACACCTGCCACACGCACACACACAGAGACACCGATCGCCATTTAGAGCGGGAAGCCGCAACCGGCGCTGGGGCCTAGCGCGGTCCCGCCGCCCCCCGCCCTGACAGCCGCCCCCCGCCCGGCCCGCTGCCCCCCTCACGGGCCCGCCCGGCGGGGACGGCGCGGCGGGCCCGGCCCGGCCCGGCCCCCCACGAGCGGGCCCGGGGCCCCCGGGAGCGGATGGCGGCGGCGGCGGGGCCGCTTCTCCTCACCGCTACATGCCGGGGGACCGCGGGCCGCCGCCGTCGCCCGCCGGTTGCCATGGAGACCGCGGGGCGCCCCGGCGCCGCTCTCCCCACCACGGGAAACTTGGCGCGTTTTCCGCGCCGCCAGGACCCGCGCCCTCACCCCTCCTCGCGCCCCGGCGCTGGCGGCCGCCCGGCTCAAATGCCGGAGCGGAAGGCGCCGCCGCCACCCGGCGGGACCGAAGGGCCATGGTGGCCGCCGCCGGTCTGTCTCCCACGAACTTGCGCCGACACAGCGACACCTCCGCGCGGCGCCCGCCGGCGGCGCCGGCCCCGCGCCTCCGCCGCCGCCGTCAGGCAACGCGCCGGGCAGCCCGCGGGGTCCTGCCTGGGCGCGCGCGGGCGCTGGTAACGGCCCGGCCAAAGGGCTCGGTCTCGGCGAGGGGGGAGGGGAGGCGGCTGGGATGAACCATTCCGCCGGGACACCCCCCTCCGGCGGCGGTGGATTGGTCCCGCTCTAGCCCAGCCCCTCCCCGCCTCCGCCAATCAGAGCCAGAGGCGCGCGGCGCATGGCGGCGCGGCTGGAGCGGGCCCGAGGTAACGGCCGGGGCGGGGGCTCGGCCCTGCCCCGCCCTGCCCGGCCCCGCCCGCCGCCGCTCCCGGGCCGGCCCCAGCGCCCCCCCCGGGCCGGCGGGCCTCGGCCGGCCCGTCCAGCGAGAAATGAACGGCGAACGGGGCTGGTGCGTGCTGCGGGAGCGGAGGCGGGGCCGCAGCCGCCCCTCAGGCCGCAGCCCCTTGTCCCGCCCCGCGGCCCTCGCCAGTCTCGGCGCCGCCCGTTCGCGGCCGTGGGTAAAAGCGCGTTTCTGTCTGTCCCCTGGAAAACCCGCTTGGTTTTGGCGCCCTGTGTCGCTGCTTCCCTGCGCCTTCGAGACCGCGGGAGGCGGCTCCCGCGCCGTCCAGCGCTTGCCCAGCCCACACGGCGTTGCACCGAGAGGCACCGGGGGTGACAGGTTTCGGGATTTGGCCCCGTTCTCTAAATAACAAAACAGCTGTATCACGCTCTTTCCGCCCCCCCGTCCCGCCCCCGAACCAAGGATTACACTGTTAACTCTTAGGAGATCCGCGCTAAAAATCTTCACCAACGCGGCTACGAAGAACGCAATAAATCATAGTTTTCGTTGAGGCTGTTTGGTAAGACTGCAAAAAATCCGGGTACGGGGATCAGTACGCTCACAACAGATGGACTGTGGGAAAAATACTACAGATTACTTGGTCCTGCTCTTTAAACTGGCCCCCACGGAGAAGGTTTGCTGTCGGGGCGTACCCGAAGGCCAGTGGAGACCCGCGTGTACGAACAGTGTCCCAGTGACCCGGGCTGACAGTGCTTGGGAGCAAATACGGTTATTGTCTGTCACACGTATGCGGTAGCTATAGATTCATCGCACCGTTTACAAAGGCTGCTTTCTACAGGACAGCTAAGACTTTCTCTTTTTTTTTTTTTTTTTTTTGCCAGGCTAAAAATACGCTTTTGTTTTAAAGAAAAAAATGTTTGACAGTCAAACTAATGAGCGATTGCAAAACACGTCTTGTTACCTCTGGAAGTGTATCAAAGTAAATTTCAGGCCCCATCAGTAGATGTTCTCTATGCTTAACCTAAAGAGAAGTGCACTTTAATTTGTATAACAAAAAGAATGAAATACTTGACATCTAATGTCAGTCTTGCAACAACGCGAACATCTGCGGAACACAGAATCGCTCTGTTTATGATGAAGAGCCTCAATAATTCGTTTGTGGCTTCACTTGCTATGAATTACGAGGTCTTGTCTTTATATATACGATGGTTTCCATATTTCATAAATTCATCTGGCTCTGCAAATCGCTCCTTATTTACTCCATATAAGGTCTTACATTTTTCACAGCTCTTCTCTGGCAGGACTTGGACAGTGTGAGATGGGAGAAACATGATGGAGGCGTTGCTGTAGTAAATATTTCTTATGAAACACGGATCAGCTACATTAAGACTGTATACTATGATGCTATGTAATTTGATACTGCCCCAAAAGGTCAGAAATCTTTTAAAGATTCATCTTTTGAGAACTAAGGAACTCTCTATGGCAGTCATAATTTTTAGGCACCAATGCTAACAGCTACATTAAAAGAAAAGCTTGTTAAGCCAAAACACGGTTGTTTATTGCAATTACATCCATGACTCCAGTGGAAAAGTTTTGTAAAACTTTTCTAAGTTATTCGGTAAGATATTTTACAGGATTAGTTTCCTAACCGAGTTTATGCCACGCCCAGACATAGGCTTTAGCATCCCAAATTTGAGCACTCTTAGTATAGAGCTGAAGGACGACAAACTGCTGCTGCCTTCCCCGAGTGTGCTGTCTGCCAAAGACTGAGGCAAAGTAGACAGCCACCAAATCGCACACAGTTGCCACAGATCCACAGCGTTTTTCAGAAGGTATTAGTGCCGGTAGTGTCCTATCCGTATCCCTGTGTATTTTGCTCCCCTCCCTTCGGGCAGTTCCCTCATGACTCATGTACCCTTTTTTTTTTTAATTTCCTGCACAGCAATGAATTACTTTGCAATTTGCTGAATAAAATATATTAGCGCTAGAACAAAATCGGAAATCTAGCACTTAGTCTAAATAGCGTTTTTAAAGCAATTTTATTTTGAAAAGTTCTTTGCAATCTTTTGGGGTGTTTTTTACATTATTACATGAATTAATTATTACCGTAGATCAATATCCCTAAATATACATTTGTATTATGGCAGGGATTATATATACTCTGGCAGTCATGTTCATGCTTACTACACATATTTTGCTTTCTCTTACAGAGTAAAATATCCTTGTATGCCTGCGCACAGACGGGCCCATCACCCAGGGAGCCAAGGTTCAGCTTCTCAAGGTATATATTGACCTAAAGATTTATTTACTTGGCTAGAGATTTACAAAGCTCTGAAGTTGGCTGGATACTGAGCTCCCATTGAAAGTCGCTGGATTTCCTGTCCTGAGTTCTGCAGTATGACATTTAGCTCCACTTAGAAAACGTTGCCTTAAGTTCACTGCAGTTAATAGACACGGCACATAACAGAGGTTCTTTTGTATGAGACAACAAGAGTGTGTAAGGAAGTCTTATCCAGGTGGGTGGTGCTCAGAAGTCATGTTACTGCTTGGTTGCTTAATAATGTGTTTCATTAAATCTGCTTTACGTTGCTAGTTTGAGTGGCCAGCTGAGGAGTCGCTTCACCGAGAGCTGGAAGGTGCTGGGCAATCAAAACCGTGGTAGCAACAGAGTGGTGTAATGTGAAGGATGAAATCTCTAAGTCTTTGGACCTTGAATCAATAACAGACTGGAATAAACTCCAAGGGCAGGAGTCCAGCTGCTCCAGGTAGGCTCGTGTTCGATACGGCAGCACGTCCTGACAGATCTCAAGTCAAATGGCACGACTAAGGCTGTTTATCACATATTGGGGTTGCATTTCAATAAAAGTCTACCCTGTCAAGTGCGTGGTGTGCAATCTGCTTTAACCAATATGATAAAAGACTATTTATGTCCAAGGATTTTACAATCTGAGCATCTAATTCCACGTGTACAAGTGTTGGGTAAACTTCAGGTGTACTTGTGCCTGTGAACACCATCGGGGACTCGGGAAGGCCTAGCTGTGGGTTTAAAGTTAGGCTTGTGAACATTTACGGGCTCATGGTTCAACTTCTCAGGTGCCACAACTGAGTGAGAGAGGGAGGGGAGGTGTTAGCAGAGAGTATTTTTGCAGGGACTGGAAGCGTACCCAGCTTTTCACATGGTAGTTACGGGGCTCTGTTCTGTGTATTACATTTTATTTGGCTAACGAAGTAGTCAGCTCAGTTTTAATAGGTATAATGATTATTTTAATCAACAAATGCATCTGCCCCACAACCAATACATCAAGGAAGTACAAGACAAAGTACCTCATAGTATACTTAATCAGCAGACGTTTGGAACAAACTTTGCCTGCCCTTTTTTGCACAGTGTGTTTCCACATGCTCCCCTCCCAAGAGGCTTCTGTGTCATCCCATGGTGAGCCTGTTGTGCAGCCCAGTAGATCTCAGTGTCAGGCCTTCTTCCTGCAGGTATTTTACTTTTTCTACCGGTAATTTCATCTCATTATGTATAACCCTTATCCTGCTCTAAATAATTCCTCTCCCTTAACGTACTCACAAAGTGCTTCCTAATTGCCCATCATCATTATTTTGACTAAACCACATACTTCATTTTTTTATCTTCACTCGTAAGTTAGTTCTCTCTGGCTTCTAAAGACAAAGTCGATATAAGAGACATTCTGGTTGAATGTTCTTTAAGTTTGCCCTTTGTCATCTGTATGGAAAACCGTTCGCAATATACAGAGCATAATATTTTTTAAACTCAATTTTATATTCATTAAAGCATCAGTCGCTGTTGGTTTTAGTGTACTTAATTTTAGTTCCGTGACAAAATGGTGATTTTGAGGTCAATGCAGTTACAGCATTTTAGAATTTGGTCCTTTAGTCTTGAGTCTTGTCCTTTTTTTTTTTTTTTTTAACCATTGAAAAGGACGGGAATTTTCAGGCGGTTCTTGAGTATAAACCAGCAAGATGAAGAGAGGTGAGGTCAAGGAGATAGGCTGGTCAGGTGGGAAGCCACAGGACAAGACATGGAGGACAGGGCAGAGATGCGCTGCCCACCCCAAGTGACCAGACTGATTTTCTAATACAGGTGGCAGCAAGACTCGAACTGCCTCTGAAGTGTAAGAACTGCAGCAGAAGTCAGGATTCGTTCTCCGCGTTGACTGTGCTTTCCTGGAGGCAATTTCAAGTCAAATGACAGGTAATGTTTGGAGCCTTATAATTAGCTAATTTTAACAAACCTTCCTAGGAGACCTGTTTTGTTAATGGGTGGGGTGAAATCTTAGCTGCAATACCATCAACTGATATTTTTTTTCAGATTTGGCAGTATGACCACACCCCTGCCTTTGCTTCCTTACATAGCATACATCACCTGTAATTACAGTCTGGGTGATCATTGTATCTGAAGGTTTATGGCACACGAAGCTCTCCAGGCAATGTCACCATACCCAGGGCAGCTTGGTTAGCCAATTCGCAACTCAGCATTAAAAAATACCAGTGAAGCCATGATTTATTTTTAGACGGCAAATACAGGAGAAGCAGAAGCTCCCCTCATTGGGAAGCGGCTGCACCCGCCAGCCCGACACGGTGCCACGCTGCCCAAAAGGCACCCGCACAGCTCCAGCTCAACCCCAGCCACCCGACAGCCTCCCCTCCCACCTAGAGAACTACAGCAGACAACCCTCAGCTCAGTGAAATCTCTTCTTTACCAGCCTTTCACCCTCTCAAATTTTTATGCGCCCTCTTAAAATACTTCTCCCTGTCACTAGTTAATGCAGGGAAATTTTTCCAGCAGGAAAATGTTCTGTTTAAATGTAAGGAAATGGGGATTATTATTTTTTTCTGTATCTCTCCAAAAATAGTGCAACACCTAATTAAATATTTATGGCGGCTTAGCACGCTCAATAAAGGAACTGTTGTCTAGAAGCCTCCGAAGCTTCGCCTTGTTACAGGAAAGGAGTGTTTCAAATACAGGCCAAAGAGGGAGCAGGTGCAAGACACAGTAATTGCATATGTACAGTCCCGAGACTCTCAAACATGCAAGATTAAATTATGTCTAATACTATAGACTTCACAGCCACACGTTATAAAAATAGCTGCACTGGGAAACTAGAAATCTCCACAGACCTAGCCAAAAATAACCATATGAAATGCCTGGAAAGAACAGATTCCCTAGAGGTGGGATTTCTGGACTCTTGGAGGAAGTCTCCAGTACAGAGCACTATCCCCTGCAGGAAAAAACCTCCACAACCTCTAGCTGTTGCTGAATTGCAAAAATTACAGCAACTTCCAAACCCTGCAGCCATATCAGCGATAGGCCTATAAATCTGTCAGGGTTCCCGTATTGTCAGAATTATTCGGTGAATTTTGTATACATTGTGTAAATTGTATGCAGACAATGTACTCTTTCAGCAGCCTTCCCACCCCTGTCGCAGGGGTCACCTGGGGAAGGTCTGTACCCTACGCTGGGCTCTCCACGGTTCACATTAGCAAAATCTATTTCGTTCTTGAGGAATACGATTTTTGGTCAAATGCCCTACGGCAGGGAAGGTGAGAAACCATTCACAAAGATGAGAATCCTGACTATAAAATGTCGAGACAGGATTGGCTTCAGGTAGAAGGAAAAGAAATGAATATTTTGGGCTCTTATTGTTTAGTGATCCACAGTTTGTGCAAGCTCTGCCGCCTTCCACAGCCAGGAACAAATTGTCCAGCTCGCTTTACTACACTGGAGAGGGAATCTGACTCTTCCCACAGCAAACAGCCTGGGACCTTCACAAACCCTAAACGGTTCCTACTTGATGAGCTACATCGGCTTTCAGAGGATCTCAAATCATTTGATAACCCATTATTTAACTTGGATACTGTTGTGTCAGTGCAGGTGGGAACAGTTTGACCACTGCAGAAAGAGTCCCTTTAAGAGCGGTACCTCTTTGCCTGTTTTCTAGCAACTCAGGAGGATGAGGTTGTGCGATGTGAGGGGTGAGGCAGCAGCAGAGCTACTGTCCGATACCAAGGGTGGGATCTTCTTCACCGGATCATGCTAACACGGATCGCAGAGCAACTTCATGGAACAACCCAGAGGAGAAGGGCAGCCGGGAGGGAATTGAGGAGTTACTCCAGCTCCAGTCTCTCCCATGTAAAACCTAGCCCAAAAGCTTGACCTGTGTGGCCGGTTTTTGTCTAAAAAGCTTTAGATTAGGCGTCCTTAAAGATGCAGACTTCAGGAAAAGCAGGAAATCATAAATTAGAAATTACTATGGTTCGGTAAACTCCATGGTAAAGCCTGCAATGAGCTCCTTTTTGTTTCAGCTTCCCAAAAGCAAATGTCAGCTTGGAGGTCTGAGCCACAAACCATGAGCTTGGCAATGCACAAACCATGATGTGCTCCTCCGTGCTGGAGAGTTTATTGGTTTTGAGCTCGAGATGTTAGCTCCTGACACTGCAGGCAGTATGCAGCCTTAGCTCTGATTTCTCTCTCTCTTAACTTAGGAGAAAACAGTTGGCTGTGATCTATGAACTGCTAGAGCTACACTATGCATCTTATTATACTTAAGAAAATAACAGTAATTACACCCATAACGTCGAGATAAAGCAGCGTAGTTCATAACAATATAAACGTGTGGTTCTGTACACTGAAATTCTGACAAAGGCAAGCTGGTTCTGTGACCAGGTCTGAAACAGAATGTTTCTCCTCAAATCTCTTTGAAAGCTAAGTTCTGTAGTGCAGAAAAAAAAGTGATGTTGTGTAAGTGGTCTCATGGCATCGTTAGGGGTGTTTTTCCCTGTATTTTGCCTGTCTATGCATATTTTCTTTCACAGCCTGCAGCTCAGTTTAATATAACATGGATCCACAGCTTCACCGATGGCGGAGGCAGTGCAGTTTTGCATTACAGACTGGAATTCAAATGAGAAGCCAAGTGCTATATTGCAAGCCATAATTAAATAAAATAAAAATGAAATCTCTCCCGATCTCTGTTCTTAGGTCGGGATAACACCTCACAGAGCTGTAACTCACTTCTGGAAGCAGAGACAGGAGGAAACAGAACCTGCACATTCTTGCACCATCTGCTGGTAGCATCTCTGTCGACAGACACACCTAGAACAGATTTTATAATTCCTCTCAAACCTGGAGGGATATGTCCACATTTAGAGACGTGAGACCACCGCTACAAAGCTTCACGATTCAGGTGAGGATTTGCTTTTTTAAAAAAAAATCAAACCACGGTCGGCTCTCCGTAGCAGAGCCATTTCTGCAAGGTTTTTAAGGAATTACATAGCAAGGCCTCCATGACCCCCAGCGCAGCCACATCAAGAAGGGAACTGCAGAGCTTTTGTGTCCCTGCAGGGCAGGGCAGACCAGCCTCCACCAGCTGCTGTTGCAGTCAGCAGGAGCCAGAGCACCCGAAGGAGAGGTCTAGCCTCTCTGGCCCCGTAGCCTGCTGCCCGCAGATGGTTGTGGTCAAGCATCTCATCGCCTTCCGGGCAAAGCCTTTGGTCTCTGCCAGCCCCGCAGCAGCGCTGCGCTGGGTCTTGTCCCCATCGCAAAGCCATTCCCTCCGAAACTGCTGAACTCCCTGCTGGAAACTCTCAGCTGAAGAATAGGATCCAGTGATGCCTGTTAAGTTCCTTGCCCATCCCAGAGACTTCATATCCATTAAAATTAAAGTGCGCTTTGTTACTGTCAAAGACATCATAATGTGAGTGAAGTGAATGAATCACTCCAGTAAAAGCAAAACTTTATTAAAGTGTTTATGATGTTAAGATGTGTAGGAATAGATCGGTTCCTCCTTTCTGCCCCATAATACAAGAAGGGGCTGCAAGTGGGTCACGGGAGAGTGGTGTCAAAGAAAATGAGTGCCTCCTCATGCAGGCTGCAGTCTGCTGAGTTCACAGCTCCAAGAATACACAACTTTAAATGCCCTTGCTTGGCTTTTAAAGAGAGTTGTCAGTTTTATAACAAATAACATCTTTTTCCATGTCCCTGCAAAGCTGAGGGGTCACATTTCACCCTTCAGCCTGGAGGATGGAACCGCAGGAGTCTGGGGAAATGGTCTTCTCTAGGTGCAGCTCATGGGGAGCATTATAGCTAAGTTGTCCCCTGAGCCATCTAAACCGCTATTAAAGCACAGAAACTCCCAGCATGGTAGGTCAGTGTAAAGAGCAGCCAGTCGGCAATACGTACGGCACGTAGGGATATACGCCCTGTGTGCAGAGCCGTGCCGAACAGAGCTCTGGGCTCTCTGAGTAACCTTCTTGTTTAGGTGACCGGTTGGTACGTGGCCGTGGAGCTCCGTGCAGGGCAGTTTACTCGTCTCTCACTCAGCTGCCCTGCAGACATACCCTTTGTTGTTCCTGCACAAGCCTGGTGGTAGCTAAATCCATGTTCTGCAGAGTATATTTATACCTCTTTTTAGTGCAGAAACAGATGAAGTGCAATCACTCCCTACCAGATAAGCAGTAACCGGGGACTGGGATGACTGATAGAAAACAGGAACAGAAAATACAGCAATGAAAGTAGATTTATGGAAAAATTATAATTTTACTTTACAAGATACATGTTTAACTGAAATAAGAATTTCCCTTTCTTTTGGGGTCTGTATGCGGATGTCTGAATTCCAGCTATGGCTGCACCAGTGCTGACTGCACTATAAGCAATAGCATTTGGTGTTTATGCTTGCAAAGACATAGCAGTTTCTTTTAGGCAACACAACTGTGGCAGATTGATTTGACAGGCAAGCTCACATGGTTTGATGTGAACATTGCAAGACTGATCCATGTGTCATAAGAAAATTAAGCATTTTCTGTACCTATGTGGGGATCACTGGAGGTTCACGGGGCTGTCGGCTTTTGAATGAGCACGAGGTTGATTCCTGGAGGCTGCACCTTCTCCTCCCAGACACAGCGGTCACGTCTACCCTCCATGTTTTTTCCTGCCTGCATCCAGCTGGCTGGGCTGCGTAGGGAGGCACAAATGCATGGTTTGGCATGTAAAAGCAGGTGCGCTGTTAAGGAAACCTCTCGGGTGTTTTTAAGTATTTTGATAATCATGGCATGGGCAGCAAAATCTTCCCAAATTGAGCTACTTTGTTAGATTAATATTTGTATTCCTGTAGCACCCAGACACCTCTTGCAGAAGCATTTTGCCTCATTCACGCTACCCACCAAAAAGTGACGGTGGCAGGCCGTGGCCGTGCCGCCATGTGTGGGTGGATGGGGCAGGATTTTCGCATTCGTAGCCCATACAAGGCAGCTCCTGGGAGCACGGCGAAGGGGGAGCAGTTTGCAGAGAGTCTACAAAAATGGATGTTGGCACAAGCGTGACATCGTATAGAACAATAGTGATTTTGTACTGCGTTTCCATAAGGACTCGATCGCATCAGCCCCTGGCCCCGTCACTACAGGCTCTGAACACATCAACTCTGTCTGTCTCCCAGGAGGGAGCCTCAGCCCGCTCCTGTCTGTCTGCTCTGGGGAGCTGCAGGAGAGACCCCACTGCAGAGCCGGTGAGGGCAGCGTCTCCGGGAGGAATTCATCCCACCACTGGAGGGAAACCTGCTTCCCCAGGGAGTCCCTTCCCCATCCAAAACACCATCCACCCTCAGAGCGATTACAGCCAGATAGGAAGGTCTGGTCCCTGTCTTAAAAATCATAGAATCATTCAGGTTGGAAAAGACCCTTGGGATCATCGAGTCCAACCATCAACCCCACTCTACAAAGTTCTCCCCTACACCATATTCCCCAACACCACATCTAAACGACTCTTAAACATGTTCAGGGATGGTGACTCCACCACCTCCCTGGGCAGCCTGCTCCAGTGTCTGACCACTCTTTCTGGGAAGAATTTTTTCCTAATGTCCAGCCTAAACCTACCCTGTTGCAGCTTGAACCCATTCCCTCTTGTTCTATTGCTAATTACCTGTGAGAAGAGACCAGCACCAACCTCTCTACAGTGTCCTTTCAAGTAGTTGTAGAGAGCGATGAGGTGGTCTCTCAGCCTCCTCTTCCTCAGACTAAACAGTCCCAGCTCCTTCAATCGCTCCTCATAGGATTTATTCTCCAGGCCCTTCACCAGCTTCGTTGCCCTCCTCTGCACTCGCTCCAGCACCTCGATATCTCTCTTGTATTGGGGTGCCCAAAACAGGACACAATACTCAAGGTGAGGCCTCACCAGTGCTGAGTACAGGGGGACAATCACCTCCCAACTTCTGCTGGTCACACTATTTCTAATGCAAGCCAGGATGCCACTGGCTTTCTTGGCCACCTGGGCACGCTGCTGGCTCATGTTCAGCCGCTTGTCAATTAGAGCCCCCAGGTCTTTTTCTGCCGGGCAGCTCTCCAGCCACACTGCCCCAAGCCTGGAGCGATGCATGGGGTTGGTGTGGCCCACGCATAAGAAAAGCTAAATCAGGTGGTGAAAGACTGTAGGAAACCACATTCTTCTTGTTGTTCTTTCCCCCTCTTATATTGACCTTTGAAAATGAGACCACTTTAATCCCAAACTGGTGGCAGCCCTTGGGCGGGATCCGACTCGCAGCGTTTCGGGCAGCAGGGTTGACCTCTTGCCGTGGAATTTCACCTAGTAATTTCTGCGGCAGAAACAAATCCTCTGAGCGGGTTGTCTGGCTTCAGAAGTAAATTTAAGTGCCTGTGGCTTGACAAATAAACATTCTGAAAGCGCTTAATGACTCACAACCTCGCCTAAGAATAGCCGAAATTTGCAAGACCGAAATACATAGCGGAGAATACGGCCTCTGACTCTGCCTGAGCACGGAGCCGACGGGTGCGGTGGTAGAAGGGGAGGGAGAGGGTGCGACTGCACTGTGGCTGCATTCCTGCCGTCCCCTCCCGGCTCCTGGCAAGCCGCATGTCGGAGGCTTCTTCAGCCATCGTGTGCAATAGCCACCTCGGAGCTCTCCTCCACGAATTCACCTAATCCGCTTTTAAACAATTTATCATGTTTCATTTATACACACAGCAAAATACTCCTCGTTTATCCTGGTTGTTTGAAAGCACTGTTATTCTCTTGGCTTAAAAAGGGGGGTCACAGAAGTTTTATGCATATACGTTACACTTCGGAGCGCCTAAGATTTCATAGAAGAGAGATTCTTTGTCTTCAAGCTACCGAACAAGTAAAACCTCAGTGACTGAAAAGGGGAACTGATTATGATTCTGTTTGCTCAAAAGTGGGGTTTTTGGTAGTTGTTGCTTGCTTTTCTGGGGCATGCTTGCAGAAGTGTGTGCTGTGAACTGCCACCGCTTGACTTCTTACCCCCCGCCCCACGCACTCTTCTTAGCGCTTTAATCTAACCCCAGGGAAAACAGAACAAAACACAAGTTCAGCTGAATGTCTGCGACCACAAGAGCTTCCTGTAGGTGCCCAAAGTTTCTGTTGCAAAAGCCCCGTTGCTGTCATTAAGGCTGAGGGATTGTCATGGCTTTGGGGATGAGGCTAAGGGACGGGTAGTGGTTTAGCTGCACCGTCCCAGGAGCAGCAGGAGAGGGGCTGTGCCTCGAAGGCCATGACTGCACGTCAAAGTAGGTTTGTTTTTCAGGAACGGGAGAAGAAAATAATGTAGAAGTTGTCTCCCGCCTCCACCAGCCAGTGAGGCCAGAAAAAATACCTTTCTGATACCACGGTCCCTCTCTTTTGGTCCCTGCCAAAATAACCTGGGCAGCAGGGGCAGGGGTTGTCCTCATGGCACGAAGCCTGAAGGCTCCCCTAAGACACGCGTTTCCCTTGATTCTTTGATCTGTTCTTAAAATCATCAGGAAATGTCTTCCTCTTGCTCAGCACCCAGGCTCCTCCCATGGGGGGTGAGGGCAGACCGAGCCGGGCACCCACCCTGCTCCGATGTACAGCATTTCCCACCCGGAGCTGAAGGGTGTTTGGGCTCCTCTCGAAGGACAGAGGAATCACAGGGAGCCGCATTGGTCCCGGTGGATGCTGAGTCCACAACCCCCGCGGAGGCCACGGGGCCACCCCCAGCATTGCCAGAGCCGCTGCTCTCCCACGCTCCAGCGCAGCCGGGAGCAGGGCCGGGGTTCACCTCTCTGTCTTCGAGACAAGCGAAATCAACAGCTTCGCCTAAAGTTAAAGGTATTATTGCAGGTCACCAAACTACTGATTTCTGCCTGTCCCCAGAGCCTGGAAAAGAGCTGTCATTACAGCGACATGCTGCCAGCGGGCAGGTGATGAGCACGTAAATCACATGGGGTAAGGCACACGAGTAGGCTCACAACCTGAAACTAAAATTGCATTTTCTTTACGTTTTCCACGTGGTCACATGAAGGTACGAGGGGCCGATGTAAACCGGCCCGCGTTGAAGGGCTGAGCGGGGAACAGCGGGTGCAAATACAGCGCAAGTTCTGCGGCCGTGGCCCGTCCCCGCAGATTTCCCCTTCCACCCCTCTTGATCTGCATCTGTGCAAACAGGATGAGCTCGAAAAGTACAAACAGAGCATTAAAAAAGCAGAGCCCGGGCACAATGCCGCGGTCAGAAGAAAAGAAAATAAAACATCAAGGAAAAAAAAAAAAAAGTGGATTTCTGGCCTCCCACGGCAGCCGCTCCTTTTGGCTGCCGCCGAACCCTCCCGCCGCCCATCCCCGCTGCCCCGGGCCGCCCCCCCGGCACCGCCCCGCCCCGCCCCGCGTCCCAGCTCCCCGCCCGCCGCAGGCACCGGGGCCGCCGGCACCGCTGCGACCGCCGCGCCCAGGTACGGCCCGGGAGGGGGGGGACGCGGAGCCCGGGAGGGTCCCGGCAGCCGGGGGGAGCGGGGGACGCGGCAGGGATGCGCCGGGGATGCGCCGGAGGCGCTCGGGGGGTGCTGGGAGGGTACGGGGGGGGCGCGGCAGTGGACGCTCGGGGCTGCGCTGGAGGATGCTCCGGGGGTGCCTCAGAGGGTGCTCGGGGGGTGCTGTGCGGGATGCTCTGGGGGATGCTTTAAAAGTGCTCCAGGGTGGTGCAGAGTGTGCGCCGGGGGTGCTCAGGGGGCACCTGGGAGCACTCCAAAGAGTGCTCAGGGGTGCCAGGCCCCTCGGGTGCTGCCTGGGGGCAGCAGCAGCTGCCCTGAACCATCCGGGCCGGGAGCGCTTCCAGTGCACCCCTGGGTGCAGGATGGAGGCACGGAGTGTGGCTGGGCAGCGGGGAGAGGGCAGGAAGGCACCGAGCCCCGACAGAGCCCCCGGATGTCACCCTGTGAGGGCTGGGAAGGGCCCCCAGACCCCGGGCAATGTGGCAGAAGGCACCATGGTCCCAGAGCAGCCAGAGTTGCATTTAGCCTCAAAGCCCAACCATAAAACCCTCCCCGTCTGTGAAGATGTGGTTCAGACAAGCCCCAGCCCAGCCTCCGTGGTCGAGCACGGTCTCCAGCGCCTGCCTCCAGCCTCTCCGTTTCCTTGCCGGCTTTCCAGCCGTCCGGACACAGAAACTCTTGGTGCCGTAACTCATTTCTGTCTCTAGCGAGGTTGATGCTCAGGTTCCCTGAGCCGCGTGTCTCATGGGGCTCGGCCGCAGGTCGGGTCCGGCTGCAGAGCGGGGCTGAGCTCCGGGTCCGTGCATCCCTGGCGGGGCCGAGAGAGGGGCTGCTCCAGCAGCGCGTCTGGCAGCGAGTGGAGGGACAGGCAGTGCCTCTCCTTCGCAGGCAGCATTGCCTTTCCTCGGCGGCGGCCGCTGCCAGGACATTTCTGAGCAGCCCAACTCCGCCGGGACCAGGCGTGCCCTGTGCAAGCACTTTCGTCAGCTCCCGGCATTGCATTTGTGATTTCTCGCAGGCCTAAGGCAAAGATGTGCCGGGCTCTAACTTTGCTTGGGGGGAAATCAGAGTGAGTGTGAACAAGGAGCTGCCCCAGCGGGGTAGACCATTGCCTGAGATTTGTGTAGAAGAGGCTGGATAGTCCATGAGAAAATCAGTGATGGCAGAAAGTGGGTTAAATAACCTCAAATGCGAGTCTTAAGTAAGTTCAGGACAGGGGAAATCGTGGTCTGGATGCTGTGGGTATGATGTTCATCGTCCAGAGATGGAAGCGGGACTGTACTGTACGGGGTCGTCTCATTTTCCTCACAGCTATGGGATGCGACACCACCGGCAAGGGTTTCCTTTCTCCAGAGGCTAAACCAGAAATTAAATATTTTAGCTGTGTGTCCCAAACGAAGGCGGTGGGCACCTGAAAACGCAGCATGTGTGTAAAGATAAGGACCACAGCGAAGGGCAGAGACAAGGGTAAAAAATAATCAGCATTTGCCTTCATACCTGTTTTGCAGTCTTCTTGGTGTTTCCTGTTTGATTTGGGATGGACTAAATGGAAAAAGCTGATCTCTTAAATGATTCCTGAAATGGTAAATCAGAGGAGGGAGCCCATAACCTCAGGTTTATAACTGATTGTTTGTCACTTCGACTGTAATATTTCAAAAATAAATATACGTGCTGAAGCGACAGCCAGCCTGATGAACAGCGAGATGGCCGGGGAGTCTGTGGTTGAGGAGGGATCGGTTAATGAACGTGTTAAAATAATCCTGCAACTGGAGGATGAGTTGGGGGGGAGCCTGTTGCTGCTGTGGGTGCTGTTGGTCTGCCGGTGCAGTTTCCAAACCGCTTGTGAATAGGAAAACCAGGGCCACGTTTGGCTCCTTTCTGCAAAATCTGGTTACGGAGAAGGTTTTGTCTCCCGGGTGCAGGAACCACCCCCTCGTGCAGTGCTGGGGCAGCCCCCTTCCCGCAGGAGCCAGCCAGTTCCGTGTCACAAAGTCTCCCTTGGTCCTCCGCTAACTGAAATAACCCCCCCCCCCATACTTAGTTGCTGCCGAGCGGGAGTGAGACGTCGCTTCCCGTCGAACAGCCTCTGCGCCCCTCGGCGTGGGCGCGTTTTGGGAGGGAGAGGTTTGGTCTCAAAACACCCTGCGCATCAGGAGCAGTTTTGAGATCCTGCGGGATGACCGCAGTTGGATGAACACAAGCTCATTCACAAGCTCGTTGCCGATTCAGGTCCCTCCCCCTGCGGTTTTACAGCTGCCAAATATTCTGAAAGTCACATTTTTATCGCCGAGTGTTATGCATCAAATCTTGGGTCTTTTCAAGGAAGCTTTGGGAGCAGCACCAGGGATGAACGCGGCCCCATTAGTTAGGGAAAAAAGTAAATATGGAAAGTTAGTGTATTTTGCATTCAGTGCCCTGTATGACAGGGGTTACGTGACTCTGCCTTGCTCAAGAGCAGCGAGATGCAGATTTTGGTCAATAAAGCCCTGACCCCGGCTCAGGGTCACAAAGGAGCCCGTGGCTGAGGGCAGAAATCCCCAACCGTGCACATTCACACACTGCCGGCGCTGGGGGAGCGCGGTGGGGAGGAACGGCCGCGGCGGGTTCCTTCTTCAGCCCTCGGTGGAATTAATGTTTCCGGCGCTGTGCCTCGGGAAGCCTCAAGTCCTGCACATCCCAGCGTTTGAACAGCACATGAAAAAGCAATTATTGTCATTATTATGATAATAAACTGCCAAAGTGGACAATTTGGTGGAGTGAGAAACGTGAAATATGGTGAAAAACCCACCCGCGTGCAGTGGCTCCCATCTTCCAAATGTGATTGTCTTCAGTTCATCGTTGCAGCCAGTTCCTCTGTCCGTTGGGGTTGAACACGAGTCTCGGCGCAGGGGAGAAAGCTGAAAACACACCAGCGGCCAGCTTGTGTGAGCTTGGGCAAAAAACGGCAGGAAAACACCCGTTTCCTAAACCTTCCCCATAATCTGGGTGAGAGAGGGTGGGAAACGCGGCTGCAGGGCGTCCGGCTGCCACATGGAAATCACCGGCAGAGGAGGAAGGCGGCACGTCCATCCCCTCCGTGGCCCCAATCAACATGGAGAGTGGCTTCACGTGGCCTGAAAAAGAAGTATTCCTGTTTGAAGAGGTTTTAAAAAATGTTGTGAATGTGATCAATCCAAGTCGTGTTGGCTCAGGCCAGAAATCGATATAAAATGGCCTTGTGTCTCCACGGGGGACTGCCTAGGGAAGAGGAGAAAAAAAGGCATGCAGAGAATAAGGCTGCCCTTAAAACCACCTGAAAGTCCCGCTTTCAGCAGGAGAGGACATGTGTTGACGCTGAAACCTTTACCCGGGATGGACAGGACAGATCCCGAATCGACAGTCAGCTTTCGCAACCACAAATGCACTTTTTGGAGATTTCTCAGGCTGGTGGGTTTAGTAGTCCCTGTTTGTGTGTCAGGGTGGGTTTTTCCAGTCCCACAAACTCTGGTGTTTCAGCTCTCAGTGAGCACCCAGGGGTCGGACACGGCACAGCACCCTCCTTCCCTGCGCTGCCCCATCCATCTCCCGTCTCAGCAAGCAGCCAAGCAAGAGCAAGGTGGAAGAGCCTTTCCCAGCAAGCAGGAGGCCCTTGGTTTGATGGTTCACCTCCACACCCAGCTTCCAAAAACACCCAAAGGATCCTGTTTTTCCTTAGGAATTGGAGACGTTTCCATCCCAGCTTGGGCCAAAGCTTTGGCTCTTGAGTGGGATGAGCACAGGAACCCCAAGGATGCACTAAGCCCTGGCCAAGCCAAGGACAATCCCGTTGTCATAAAGTTGCTGCCAAGTTCTTTGACCACATGGAAGTTATTCAGTATCATGGCAGCAAAGCTTGACCTGTCCCAAGGTCAAGGAGATGGAAAAGAGCAGCTTGGAAGAGACCAGAAGGAAAGGAGGCCTTCACTGGTGTGACCCCCCAAAATTTGTGGGATTAAGGCAAAAAGAGTAAACATTAGAAATGAGGCACTTCAGATTTTTGTCTGCTGTCTGACTGTGTAGCGCTTTCGATTCATGGCTTCAGGTGGTTTTTCTGATCGCCTGGCACTGGGAAAGGGGACTTTAGGGGAAACACCGCAGTTTCCAAGACACAGGATAAAATCAAGAGAATCAACCAAAGCTTTTATAAGACCGTGGCTGGAATGAGCTGAAGGTCAGTTGGAAAAGAGGTTATCAGAGGAGGGGATGAATGTGATCGTTTTCCCCTCCCGGTGAGCCATAAAAGAGGGCGAGAGTTTGGATATCTGATACCTCCAGGTCTCGTCCTGACCCGTCTCTAATGGAGATGCTGGCAGGAAGCTCATGACATTTATTAAACAGCAATAAGCAGCTTTAATAAAATCAGTATCCGCACAAGTTTATTACTGCCATTTGAAAAGATGCCTGAAATGGCTGTTTAAGTACCGCTGGCTGATGAGGGTTGCACACTTACGCTGAAAGCGATCGTCTTCTTTATTAAGTGGCGCTGGGTTAATTACTCAGATTTCTCATGAGCCCGCCGCCCTCTCAGGCCCCAGAGAGGCTGCGCACGCCTCCAGGATGTTTTCCACGTGAGCAGCCCCCCGCTCCAGCCCCTCCGCTGCTTCGTGTAAATAATTTTGCAGAGCGGGTGGGAGGCCAGCCTGAACCTCTCCGCCGGTGCAACCACGAGCTGACGGGTTGCAGAGGGAGCTCGTCCCTCTCGAGCACGCACAAACCGCTTCCAGCTCCCAGGTCATGTCTCAAACAGCCGAGGGTGTGATAAAATGCTGGTGACGGCGCTGTAGACTACCCGTCACCATAAGCCACGTGCTGAAGTCATCCGCTGGCCCTGGTACGGAGGGTGAATTTTAAACAGGCATCTGGATTATGTGGTGTTTCACTTTCAGAGGGGTTTAAAGATTTATATCCTTTTTCTTGTCAAACCTTTTTACCTGCCGCTTCTGCCACCGCCGCTCTTCCCATACAGCGACTGGTTTTGCATCCCCAAATCTGGTCCTGCCCCAATTCGGGACGTGCAGCCAGGTAACACCAACACAGGGGGAAGCCTGCCCAGCAAGTGCAGCGCCGAGCCCTGCGTGGCTGCAGGGACACATCCAGCTTACCAGCTCGCCTTTCTGGATGCGGATGGGTTTAGAGCAGCGGGCTACTGGGGCTCAGGCATCATCTGGTCTCCCTGCTTGAATTTTGGGTCTGCTCAGCTGCCTTCTGCCCCCCATCAGGCAGCACGGACCAGCCCAGCGTGTGTCTGATGCTGGGAGGGCTGGAGCCCCTCTGCTGTGGGGACAGGCTGAGAGAGCTGGGGGGGTTCAGCCTGGAGAAGAGAAGGCTCCGGGGAGACCTTCCAGCCCCTGCCAGGCCCTAAAGGGGCTCCAGGAAAGCTGGGGAGGGACTTTTTACAAGGGCACGTAGTGATGGGACGAGGGGTAATGGCTTCAAACTGGAAGAGGGGAGATTTAGATGAGATATCAGGAAGAAATTGTTTGCTGTGAGGGTGGTGAGCCCCTGGCCCAGGTTGTCCAGAGAAGCTGCGGCTGCCCCATCCCTGGAGGCCAGGCTGGATGGGGCTTGGAGCAACCTGGTCTCGTGGGAGATGAGTGGGACTGGATCGTCTTTAAGGTCCCTTCCAACCCAAACAGTTCTATGATTCTATGATAAAACCTCATGACAACTTCTTGCAATGCAAACCAGGACTTTAAACTGCTTTTAGTTAGTTAGTTAGTTATTTAATCCCACAAAGTTTTCAAACTTCTTTCTTTTTCCTCCTGGAAGGAAACTCCTTCCCGTGCCTCTGCCAGCCGGCAGCCGATCCCAGCCCACCGCCGCACAGCGGAGATCCCACCCGTGTGGATGTCCCCAGCAGACTGGAAACGGGTTATTTTTCTTCCTTTGCAGTGAAAACAGAATTGAAAAATCCGTACAACAAATATTCCCCGAGAGGCTATATTTATTCCTGGTATGTCCACTTGCAATAATAGCTGGGCTGGTTGTTGTGCAATGGAGCAGACCGCCTGGATGGAGCAGGTTTGGGTGTAACCCTTTGGGTACCAGGGGTGAGCTCCGTCCCTGGGTCCGTGCAGGTCTGTGTGGTGGAGGGGAGCGGGGGGCGGTGGGTGAACCCCAAACCTGCCCTCCTGCAGCCTGGGGAGAGGAAGGAAAGCAGCCGCTTTGCCCGCCGGCCTTGTGAGCATCCAAGAAGGCAGTGGTGGCCGTGGCAGGGACTGATGGGATGGTTTTTGTGCCGTTTCGTGGCCGTCTGTTTCCTGTCATCCCCGGGAGCAGCCTGCAGAGCAAAATCCCCCCTGACAGCTGGTGTATAACGTAAAGCAGCAGCAATTTTAGGTCGTGACCTCCGTCCTCACGCTGGTGGGGCGATCTTGGGCCATGCTCAGGTGAAACCCTTCCCCATTTCCCACCCTGCCTGGCCCCGTCGGGCGAAGCTATCAGAAGCCAGTCATAGCTCCATCAACCGCCAGCCCATAATTAATTAATTTGCATGTTTAGACTCCATCCATTCATAGTTCCTGATTAAAAGCTTATTTAGGGGGACACAGACTTGAAGACCTTCTTCAGGCCCACGGGAATTACATCTGGGAAAAGCTGTAGGTCTTGTGTGTGTAATTGCAATAAGGAAATGCTCCAAATAAAAGCTTCCTGCTGTGTCTTTCCAGTGGGAAAATGAAACAATTCTTTTAGGTGTACTTCAAAATCAGCGCCATATCGAAACGTGTATTTTTTTTTATCGTGCTGCTTTGTCTAGAGAACATAAGCAACAGAATACGCTCAGAGAAGACGCACAAGGGTAACTAAACCAGAAGAATTCGACAGAAAATAAGCCAACGTGCTCTTAAGGTTGTTTTGAACCCCAAGCTCCGTAATTGCTTGTGAAAGCAGAAAGCCGTCCACAGGGCCCTGTCTGGTGTGGGATGCTGGAGCCGCGTGGGAAAGGCGGTATTTAATGGGAAAGGCGGCATTTCACCGGCTGCTGAAATTGGGGGGGGTGGGTTATTTTTCATTCCTCGGGTAAGAAGTTAACCCATCCGTGCCTTGGGGAGTGCGAGCAAGGACAAAGTGCCGCTGTTGCTGTGCATGTCCCGGCTATTTCGCTTCCTGCGAAGGCAAAACTTTTCTGCTTTTCTTCAAACTTCATCCGTTAAAGTTACATGTAGTGGTTGCAGGAGCGCAGTGAGCTGCAGGAATTGCCAGCAGCTCTGTTCTGCAGGCAGAGAGTGATGAAATGTGTTTTTTCCTGCTAACAGGAGAGCTTTGGCTGCTTGTTAAGTGATGAGAAAGGTGCCGGTGCCGCTCCGTGATGCGAGTCCCTGGCGAAAGCCCCCGACAGAGCCCCCAGGTCCCAGTGGGATGCCTCTGCTTTCCAGGCGTTTCTTTCCCGTCCCTGGAAGAGGTTCACAGCCCGGCTGAGGGGCTGCGGGGAGCTGGGCAGGGTCTGAACCCTTCTGCTTTAGCAAACGCGAAGCTGTTATGAGTTCAGTGCAGAGACTGAGGGGTTTTTTCCCTGTCGCCAGCCTTGGGGTGCAGTAATCTGGGATACCTGACAGCAACCCCAGCGCGGGGGCTGGGGACGGGCTCTCTGCCCGTCACCGAGCCGTACAAAAGCATGCTGTGTCTGCTCTGCAAGCTGCCCCCACGCCTCGAATTTGAAGTTCGCATTGATAACCCTGCTGCAAAAGGCTGGAGCGGTTTGTTTGGCAAGTCCCCCCCCCGGCACCCACGAGAGCCCAGCGGCTGCCCGTCCCTCCTCGCAGCCGCCAGGGCACGGCGCGGCACAGAGAGATACGCATGGCCACCTCCCGCCATCCCCCAGTCCTGTTCAGCATCCCCCGGGGACACGGCGGATGGATGGGAGCGGCGTGAGGGGCTGGAGCTATGGGAAGAAGGGTAGAGGGGCGAGGGGCTCGCTCTCTGCTCCGCGCATGGGAACGGGGCTTTGTCGGGATTAATTCTGGACGTTGAGACCTTCTGCGGCTTCTACTAAAGATGCCGCCTTTTAATCGCGGCAGCCGCTTGCGTTTCCTTGGGAGAGGCGCTCAGCAGAATAACTAATGCGCTCAGCCTGGGAGGTGCAGCATGCGGAGGGCGAGCTCCGGCTGCAGCCTGCAGCATCAGGTATAATTCGAACCGTATCGTTAATAATTGACTGTCTTTTCAGTAATCTTTCCTGATAAGGGAGGCAGCCCGGCGACAGCCCAAGCAGCACTTGGCATTTTGTGTTTTATGGAAAAGTTATCTATGTTATGGAAAGTAGCTCGTTTTATACAGCAGGCTTGAACTGTCCTCGGAAAGGTCATACGAGAGTGATGGGCTGCTTTATTAGAAAATTAGTCTCTCTTCGGTGCTTCTTGTTTTAAACTTGTATTTGCTTTCCGAGCAAGGTCACTGCTCAGCTGACCAACTTTTTAACAACTGGAAAAGGCACGTTTGCGGCTCCGAACCCTTCGCTGCCGGCTCTGGGCACGGGAGAAGATGCTTTTGAGGTAGGCAAGCGCTTCTGCTCCCCGATGGGCTTGTAGGTGGGAGCATGAGAAGGTAACACGACAAGGTGCTTTTGTAACGAGAGTTTTTCCTTCCACCACGAAGTGCTAAAGCCGTTGCTGCAGTGCAGGAGAACACGACAGGCAAAAAAATGTTGTGTTATAGCTAATGAGACTGTGCTAACGTGCTGCTCAGCAGGGATGAATTGTCTTCTTATTTATAGGCACAGGGTTAAATGTTTCCAGTTTAAAATTCCTAGCAAGATGCTCTCGGAGAATGATATTCATGTATATTTGTCTTTGTGGTTCAGTTAATTTGTTCTTTAAATCTTCTGGGGTTCTTTCTGCTGGCTGGGGTGGATGGGGGAGTGGGAGGACGCTTACATTGCCTGGCAAGGGGGACAGGGTAAAAGAGGGGTTAAAATGTGACTGTAAAGAGCCAGTGTTTGAGACCAGGCTAGTTAAAAAGACAGTAAACTGTCTCTGCAAATGGGCTCCCCCAGGGGATAAAACCTCTTCGCTCTGTTCTGTTGCCTTCTCACATATTCGCCTTCTAGATTTCCATTTCCGTACGTATTTATTCCTGCCTTGAGAAAAGCCATGCGATTTCATTCAAGGTAAAAATCAGCAATGCTGCGCGCGTGGCGATGTCGCCTGCCTGGGGAGGAAAATAAGTATTCTTCAATTTTATTCGGTAGAGGATAACTCAGCAAATATAGAGCCCGACAGAGGGTCAGCGTGACAGGTATTAGCAGGATGGAGACCCACCTAAAAGTACTGCCCTGCCCTGGGTTGTGAGCCGGACACTGGGTGTACAGGTACGCTGCTTCTGCCAGATCACTTTATTTTTTTATCTCATTTTTGTTAGGGACAGGCATGGGACAGCACCCGTGGGGTCCAAGGAGCCGCGGTTTTGGCTCAAAGCCATCCGACCCATGCCCGAGCTGCCCCGGCCTGGGGGTGGGCCGGGAGAACATCAGCAAGCTGGTAGGGTACATTCAGCATCCCTTTACGAGGCGATTTTGAAGTAGATTGGTCAAATGAGAGAAGTCATGTTATCAATTTGGGCCGCAGAGTTGGGACCCAGCCAGCTCATAAATGAACCAAATAGCTGTAATTATCTAGATATTAAAAAGCATCCTATTCACTGGCCCTGCCCCCCGCCCCACCTTCTAAATATATGACCTAGAAGCGTGAAGCATAGCTGGTCAGGCTGTAGCTGAGATCCGTAATTGACTGTAATTGGAAAATTTAAAAGAAAACATTTGAGAAGGAGTTTAGCGTTCGTTTTGGCATGTGCTGTTTATTGGCAGGAGGAGACAGAAGAAATTTCCCTTTATAGAAGTGCAGTTAGTTGGAGAGCGTGTCAGGAGGCTGCTCGTCAAGGTGTTTCAGAAGCTCGCATGGCATTGGGCAGGCATCGGTGTTGCCATCTGGCCACATGAGCGTCAAGAACATACCGACCCTGGAGGCGCTTTTGAGAGTTTTGATGTTCTCCTTGGGTTGGGACCCTCCCAACTTTCCATCGGGGCTATATATTGACCATAAATGTGTCTACCTGATTGACAGAACTAACTGTTTCTTTAAAAGGTTTTCATCTTTCAAAGTATCTGTCCTATGGTAACAATGCTGCAGGATTTGGCTTCTTTTTCCCATTGGTCTTTGTTGTAGTTAAACCATGTCATGCCAGTTCTTCTAGAAGACAATAACAGCAGCACCTCTGTATATCCTAATCCGTACGGCATAGCCAGTTACCTTGCCTGATAAGCTGCTGTGGGACCATCTCTGTCCAGGAACCGAATTAGATACTTGAAGGAAAATCCTAAACAAGCAACCTGCTCTCCAAGAAACCCTCACTTTTTCCCTGTAACAGAAATTAAAAACCAGACCTTCTCACTCTGAGCAACGTTGCCCTTCTCATGCAAGTCAGGACACCTCCTACAGTGACGTCCAGGTGCCTCAACCTCCTTCGCCCTTGCCAGCCTCCTCCCTGTGTCTTTCTAAAGGGCATGGAGGAGACGAGCTTCACCCAGGACTTCTCAGGGTTGTTCCCAGCCTTAATCTCTTCTCATGCTCTAGGAGGGTCTCACCCACGTGCCCATGATGGGAAAGAGCTGGAGGGCAATACAGTCCAGGCTGGATGTTTCATGATGTAGGCTGTGTTGGATCTCTGCCTGAAGATCTTCCCTGATATGATAGCAATTTGTCTGTATTTTAGTGCAGTTTGGTGAAGGGTCTTTATATATAAAAGGCCAGCAATGTGCCCTTGTGGCCAAGAAGGCCAATGGCATCCCAGGGTGCACCAAGAAGAGTGTGGCCAGCAGGTGGAGGGAGGTCATCCTCCCTTCTGCTCTGCCTTGGTGAGGCTGCATCTGGAGTGCTGGGTCCAGTTCTGGGCTCCCCGGTTCAAGGACAGGGAACTGCTGGAGAGGGGACAGCAAAGGGCTACCAAGATGATGAGGGGACTGGAACACCTCTCTTATGAAGAAAGGCTGAGGGATTTGGGTCTCTTCAGTCTGGAAAAAAGATGACTGAGCGGGGACCTTATCAACACTTATCAATACTTCAAGGGTGGGTGTCAGGAGGATGGGGCCAGGCTCTTTTCAGTGGTGCCCGGGGACAGGACAAGAGGTAACAGGCACAAACTTGAGCATAGGAAGTTCCACCTAAACATGAGGAGGAACTTCTTTCCTGTGAGGATGGCAGAGCCCTGGCACAGGCTGCCCAGAGAGGTGGTGGAGTCTCCAGCTCTGGAGACATTCCAAACCCGCCTGGACGCGTTCCTGTGACACCTGCTCTGGGTGACCCTGCTCTGGCAGGGGGTTGGACTAGGTGATCTCCAGAGGTTCCTTCCAAGCCCTGAAATTCTGTGATTCTGTGATAATGGTATGGATGTACTCTCAAATAATGGGTTTTGTTTGAACAATATTTAACATAAATTTTGAATCTTTGGTTGTTATGGTTTAAAAAAAAAAAAAAAGTGACAAACCAGTCATTTCTGTGTATGGTTTATAGCCCTTGCTGTTTTCAGAGATGTGATGTGATGTTGGATATACCAGCTTACAGGAGTCAAGGAAGAGTCCCTGTGCCGTCTATCTCAAGCCCAGTAGAAATTATCCTAAACATCTCTCCTTTCTCTTTTGCAGTCGAAACCATCTGTAATGCAGGGGGTGTTTTGTAAGAACCAGCTACCTGGGACGTGTCTGTGAAGCAGGAGTTGTTGCCACTGGAGAAGGAGCTATTGATTTAAGCAGCTTGAAAATGCTTAGCAGACACAGTCGGGCTGCAGAATTTGGGGAATGGGAGGGTGGTGGCCTGTGGAGAAGTGTAAGGCTTTAAGGAGAAATTAAGTTTGCATGATTCAACTTTTTTTTTTTATTATTTTTTAATTAAAAGTATCTGTTTCTTTGTTCCAAGGGTGAAGTGACTCATCTGCCCTAGCTCATCAGAGGATGGTTAACTGACGGCCCAATTAGACCACACCATGGAGAAGACAGATGGTACGAAGGCTACGGGATGTTTGTTTGCTCATTTGTTTCTTGAAAAAAAGCACCCAACCTGGAGTAATTTCCTTACTGTAAATAACCTGTTTTCTATAGATATGCGCTAGGGCCAGGAGATGAAAAATGCGTCGTTCATGTATTATGCAGACTTCCTAAACCGCAGAAAAAACGTGGTCGCAGCTCTCTGTTCAGCCCCTATTTGTCCTCCCGTCCTCTGCGGTGCGTGGGCAGGACAGATCTCTGCTCCTACCGGCTGGGCTTTCCCCGTGTGCCCTATTACCCTACGTGACGTTTTCCCTCTGTAATTCCTCTGACTTTCACGTGCCGCTTCCCAGCAGAAAGGCGGCTGCATCTCGGTGATGCTCTGTGCCAAGTTCTCCCGGTCCCCGCGCGGGTGCTGCACCAGGATGGAGAGAGAGGGAGCAGCCGTGAGACCTGGTCCAGCCACTCCTCCTCCTCCTCCTCCTCGAGGAGCACGGCTTGTTTGCTCAGAGGCGCAAAGCAGCCCAAACCACGAGCAGTGATGTGGGGGTTTAACTATTTCGACCCTCAAAGCTGAAATTTAGGGGCTGTGGAGTTTTGCAGGCTGGATCTGACTGTATGAAGTTGCGTTAAACCAGGAGCCTCGGGCTGCGCGGAGCTGTGTTAAACCCGGAGCCGTGCGGTTTGCCTGCGACAGCTGGGTGGGCAAACACGCTGTCACGCATTTCGCGGCGATTTTTCCTCAATTAAAAGCCGTGCTCGGTGCCGTGCGGCCGGTCACCTTGGGAAGGCACGTGTTTCGCATGGCTGCGGCTGTGTAAAGCAGCCCTGGCTGGCGCTGCCCAGGCCCGGCCGCTGCCCGGTGCTGCATTCATCATTTTCAAGGAATAATTTGTGACCCGGTATTTGCAGATGAAACAATGCAATGATTTTCCTGCTTGGCGCGCACAGCCTCCGGAAAGGTAAAACCAAACGCAAAGCCTTGAGAAATGTAATTGTCACAGATGGGTTCCACCTCTGTTTTTCGAGCTGGATTTATTGTACATCAGGCAGCTTTTTATACTGACACAGACACGTAGCTCTGCCTGCAAAACCTGCTGTTTGCTTAATTGCCAATTAGAGCCAAGATTTCAGCAAATTTTCAGCTTCCTCAGTGCAACAATTACCTGATTGACCTCCGGAAAATCAGACCGGACCTTTGCATGCGTTGCTGCGTCTCTGCGCAGCTTCACCACGAGCCTCCGCAGTGACGGAGTGCAGCCCCCCGCCTGCCCAAAACTGAGAGAAAAAAAGCAGTAACATTTTTCCCCTGCTCTAAACATTTTTTTTTGTTAATTTTTTTTCTTTTTGTCTTCAAAATTCAATCGTCTCTTTTCTTTGGGTTGTTTCAGCAAACGGCCAGCCACCCAAACCCGATGGGGAGCAGGAGCAGCCCCGCAGCCTCCCCTACTCCGTGGAGACGCCGTACGGCTTCCACCTGGACCTGGACTTCCTGAAGTATGTGGATGACATCGAGAAGGGGCACACCATCAGGAGGGTTCACATCCACCGGAAAGCCAAGCAGCCGAAATTCAGCACCCTGCCCCGAAACTTCAGCCTGCCCGAGAACGGCTCCCGGGGGTGCGTGTCCGCCCCCACCAAGAGCTGGACGGCGACCTGCTCCTTCCCCCAGCGCAAGGCGTCCCTGGGGGCGGAGGACACCCCCCGTCCCCTCCTGCCCAACGAGCTGACCCTTCCCATGGCCGATGAGCCGAGTTACCGGAGAAAAGCCCTTTTGGCGGAGACGTGGCGGCAGGCGGAGCTGGGGAGGCAGGAGGACGAGCTCTGGGGGCGGCCGCAGCTACTGCGAGCCTCCAGCATGCCGGCTGCCCTGCCGCCCGGCCAGCCCCCGCCGGGGGACGGACGGGTGCCCTCGCCCCTCCGGCCACCTCCCCAGCCCTGCCGCGAGCAGGGTGGCTCCGAAACCACGTTTCGCCCCGGCTCCGATGGCATCGTGTTAAATCTTCCCCGGGAGATGAGCTCGGAGCAAGATGTCTCCTTGGGGCAGAAGGAGCATCCCAGTGGAGGCAGCCCGGGGCTGGTGCAGGTGCAGCCCCTGTGGCAGAGCCAGCATCCCGCCGTGCCGCAGCTGCAGGTGGTGATGGAGAGCGGAGGCGAGGAGGGCGATGCTGCCGACGCCAGCGGTCGCTCTGCCTTGGACAGGGGTGAACCAGCGTCACCGGGTGCCCTCCAGCTCACAGAGGAGAACACAAACCCTGGGGAAGGGGAGTTAAGTGTGAGTGAAATCACTCCGAACGTGCTGAAGGAAGCTGAGGAGGGGAGTGTCCGGGCTGGAGAGAACAAGGAGAGCCGTGGTCCTCAGCCTGGTGATGCCGGAGAGCCCGGCGGGGTTGCCGCACTGAAGCTGCAGGTTGCTGCTCTGGAGGAGCAGCTGAGCAAGAAGAAGGAGGAACTTGAGCGGATCAGGGCAGTGCTGGAGCAGCAGGATCATGAAATCAAGGAGAAGGAGAAAAGCATTAAGTTACTGGCCAGCTCCAAAGCTCAGCTGGAAGAGAAGCTGTGCCGGGAAACCATGGAAGGTGCCAAGCAGAGCAGCAGGGCTTTGCAGTGCTACGATGCCGCGGTGAACACCGACCTCTCGCAGGTAACCGGGGCCAAGCAAGTCCATGATAAAGGCATCAATGTAAATATCCCCATCTCCACCAAATCCATAGGATGCAGTGTCCACAGAGCAGACAACATGAATGCGCCGGGTGCTCGGAGAGATCAGGGACTGGCAGAGGCTTGCAGTGGTGTCGGTGGAGAGGGACCCGGACATTTTGGTGAAGCCACCATCGAGGCTGGCCTTCACGCACCGTGCTTCACCCAGCTGAAGATTGACGAGCACCTCAGCGATGACAATCAGAACCACAGGAATAACTACGATACCCAGAGTCTCGCTGCTCACGCAGTGACTGCAGAAGGCTCTCGAGGAACAAGAATTGGTTCAAACACAGGAGAAAACAAGGCGGGCTTTGGCGAAGCTAAACCTCGAGATGGGCTGGAAGAAGAGGGTCCCCCTGACCACGAGGATCTCCCTGCTGTTGACCCCATCGGCCAATACGTAAAAAAAATCCAGGAGCTTTTGCAGGAGCAGTGGCTGTGTTTGGAGCATGGCTACCCCGAGCTAGCGAGCGCTATTAAACAGCCGGCCTCCAAGCTCAGCTCCATACAGAACCAATTAGTTAATTCCTTAAACTCGTTGCTGTCTGCCTACTCTACGCAAGGGCCCGCGGATAAGGAGAATTCGAACACACACTATCAACAGTTGGGTAAATAATATTGGCATAGGTTTCAACATGTGCGGGCCAAATTTCTTCCCATTTATTCAAGTGTTGAGCAGGGGTGATGCAGCGGAGCTCACTGGTATAATTAGTGTCAGTCAGATCAGAAACGGCCCCTCCTAAACAGGTATGAGAAAGGCAAATCTCTGCACATCATAAACTATGTGATCTTAAATAAAAAAAGCAAACGAAACCACGTAGGAGCTGATAAAGCTATACGCAGGATCAGCTTCCAAAAGTGGCCGTACTTGTGGCCATTCCATCAAATAACCATTTTTCTTAGTTGGATTGGACATCTCAATTTGCGAGGATCTAGGACTCGTGCTCATCTGGGGTAAATCAGCATGAAGGTCACCAGAACCAAAACCAATTCAAGGTAACTGAGCAACGAGGCTGGGGAAAGGCCTGTCCCCACTCACAGCCGGTCAGCTAAAATAATTTTAGCTTATATGAAGATGAGAATCCAAAACCGAAGGCTGCCTGTTCACTGTCGGGGGGGCTTGCAAGTGGATAAGTGACCTATTACTTATAAGCAATACGTGTGAGGATTGAAAAAAAATAAAAAAACATTATTGCCAAAGTGAAGCCTACTTATATTTATAGGACGCATATATAATTCCCAGTCACTTCCTTTGTATTCTCAGTCACTTGGAGATGTTTGCTCCTGTATTTTAAAGGAAGCAGGGCAGGTTCAGATTGTGGCCAGGTGCATCAGTAGTTTTGCAAGACATAAAAAACATGTCCTAAGATGAACTAAGGTGCTTACGGTTATGATTTGTAGTTTGATGCTAGATGTTGGGAATAATCATGGATAATTATGGCACATCTGCTTAATTAATCTATTATTTTGTATTTTGCTAGAAATCTCTCCAACCACAAGTCTTAAATCTATCATGAAAAAGAAAGGTTATGGTTTCCATGCAGGAGGCAATGGGACCAAAAAGAATCTTCAGTTTGTTGGGGTAAATGGTGGGTAAGCATCCGTTCAGAAGATAAAACTGCCTTTTAACATGTGATGTCCTCTGTGTCGCTGAAGAAGTCATTCTTTTTTCCCCCCCTTTCCCCTCCAAACCTCTTGATTAAAAGGCCATTTGAAATGGAGCCTCTTTTCTCCCTTCTTTAATCCAGCCCTGATAACCTGTAAGTAACCCTGTAGAAAAGAGGTTGGTGTTTTCAGCGCAGCGAGGGACGCCCTGGGGACCGACACTCTCTGCACACCCATCTCTTGGGGCTTCATCCAAAACCCGGCTGGGTCCGTGGGAAGATTCCCACTAATTTTTGGTGGGTTTTGGAGGAGCTCAGCATTGCCTGGGTGGGCACGCTGCCACTAACCTGCCTCCACGCTCCAGCGACAGCCAACAAACATTGGTTCAGGGACTGAGAAAAGACTATTTCAGTAAATAAGGAATTACCTCGGGCTGAAGGAGACCCGTAGTTTAGGTTGTGCTCCAACACCCAGTTCCCTGTGTATCCAATCTCTAACACTCTTTGGCTGTTGAGCTAACTAGATACAACGACGTGTGCTGTTGATGCATCTCTAAGAGCCGCACCGGCACGTCTCCTACCGAGGAGTACGTGTGCTGGCACAAAGAGGGCAGGAGGCATTTCACTGTCCCTTCACTGGGCAAACAGCTATGTGTGCAAGTTTGGATGCTGGTTTCTGCTGACGTAGGCTTCTCTGACTTCCCAGCTCGATAGCTACTGCTGTTGGGTTCATGAGGTGTTACTCACTCTTGTTGTGTAGAGCTTCTTCTACCAACAGTCGCTGAAATGGGTACAACCTGTAGCGAGTAGAGGAATCTCAACTAGTTTGAGAAAAGTTTTGGGGTCCCTCACAGTGAAATGTTCTGTGTCATGGAAGATGTTCTTGTTATTGATGTTTTTGGGCAACCAGAAGAGAGGTCTCTCTAGCAGGGCTGCTTCAATGGTGGACTCGGGTCCGTACTGGAGCTGCAAATGCAGGTTTTGTCTAGTGGTCCTCAAGGTTGCCGACAAGCCGCCTGTCCCACCTTGCCACAGGGTCCGTGTTTCTCCTGGCTCCCCATCTGCCTGCCAGCAGCTCCCAGCAGGGAGGGGGCTCGCAGCCCTTGCCTGGCCACGTTGGGGCTTGTGCCATGGACATCCCTCCAAACCAACTGAGTAGTCCCTGAAGTAACCTTGCCTGCTGCTAATTCACTGCTTCTATCACGCTCCTGCTGGCTTAAGAAGCCAAAAAAAAAAAAAAAAAAAAAGACTAACCCCAAGTTTGGCTGTGGCTCTAACCTTTTAACTTGCGTATCACTCCGGGCTTCATCCAAGGCCCATTGGAGTCAGTGGGTGTCTTCAATGAGTCTTGGTCAGGCCCTGCGGCTGCGGATGGGGAAGGAGTGAATAACATGTGGTGTCCTCAAATAGCTACGAAACGACTTCAAGTGAAGACACAAGTAGTGAAGACACAAGTTGTGAAGACAGCCCGTCGGACGGGGATGCGGAGAGCGAGACGGAGAGAAGAGCTGATGATTTGGAGCCCACACAGGTGAAAGCTGGAGATGAAAGCGAGGGGGCTTCGTCGGGGACCTCCTCGCAGGAGAGACATGAGGATGATGACCTGCAGGAGCCATTGGCAGAAGCAGCGCCTTGCCCTCAGCACAAGGCTGACAGGTAACCAGAAACCCAGATCGTGCTTTCCATCTCATTTCTGAAAGTACAGGACACGCAGCGCTGCGTTCAGTCGCTCCCACAGGGCTGGGTTTTGGTGCTTCATCTGCTCGGTGGAAAAGCAGCTGCTGACCTCTGTAGACATGGGAAAAGGCTTTAAAGAGCTAAGTGTTTTTTGAGATACTACAGAATCTAATGGGGATTGATTCAGGCCCTACGTGTGACTGTGGAAGAAGGTGGAGTGAGTCATATTTGGTGAGAATTAGCTCATTTCTCCCCTCTCAAGTAAAGTTTCTAAGTAAAGTTCTTTGCAGATTCAGGAATAAGTCGTTTTTTGGTTTTTTTTCCACTTTAAGATTTCTTGCAAAAGATGAAGTTGACCATACAGATCTGGGAGCGTGGACTTAAACACTTATTTGGAGCGCTTAACTTTGTACCAAAAAAAAAAAAATCTGTGTCAAGTCAATGAGACAACTTGTGTCCATAAAGTTAAGCACTTAAATAAGTGTTGACCTAAACTGCACGTTCTGCTTCCTGCTTCAGTACCTCCTGCAAGGTCTGTCTCATGATGGATTTACAAAAGTATTTTCCTGTTAGATGGAAACCCTCTGAAGATTTCCTTGCCGACTGCCAGCTACTCAGCCAGCACCTCTCAGAACTCAGCACCACCAGCGACAAGCATCTGGTACAGATAATTTTCAATGCCATTTCATACGTGGTTCCCCCCTCTCTGTTACGTTTAATGGATAAGATTATCCTCACAGTGTGTTGCAGCCTGTGCCCTACCATGTCATGGACAGCGTTGGGAGGGGGACGAGATGTCCTCTGAGTCAGTTTTGGAGTAGCCAAAAAGAAAGGAAAAGGGGGAAAAAAAAAAAAAAAAAAGATGAAGGCTTTCTCTGCTTACTCATTCAAGTTCCCACAGGAAATTCCTTTCCCCCTTATGTTACAGCAGTAATCCCAAACCCACAAGCTAAATACCGGGTGGGTGATGCCAGAGCGCAGGACGAAGTGGCGGAGGGCAAGGAGCGGGGACAGCAACTGGTTTGCAGGATGACTAACGGTGTAGTAACGGTGTAGACCTTGGTGTTTTCAGCGGCACATCCTGAGCACCGTCTGCCAGGAGTGGTTCCGGGTGTCGAGCCGCAAGTCTTCCAGCCCGGAGGTGGTCGCAGCGTATCTCAAGGCGCTGGGGACCATCCAGCCCCAGCTCCTGGAGATGGTGGTGAACCTGGCTGACAGGAATGGCAACACAGCTCTTCACTACAGCGTTTCCCACTCCAACTTCCCAATTGCAAAGCTCCTGCTGGACACAGGTAGGAACAGCCACTCTCTGCTCGACCATGGCTTTTGTTGGGTATGGGTGTGGAGGTTACTTTATGTCGCTCTTGCCCATGGGGCACGGTCCCACAGGGAATGACCACAGTGTGCAGAGCCCAGTAATGAGGGTCCATCTGGGAGTCCCAGACCTGGCAAACAGTGAATGAGGTCCAGGGTCCTCCCAGGGAGTTCAGTGAGGAGCAAAAGGAGATGGGACAGAGGTGGGGCTGGGGACCAAGTACAACCTACGTGCAAGGGAGCCATCTAGTAGATAAGCATGGGGCCAAGGTCCATTCAGGATACAAATGGGGGGCCAGGGTCCATCCAAGGGACAAGTGTGGGGCCAAGGTTCATCCCAGATACAAGCATGAGGCCAAGGTCCATTGAAGGGACAAGTGTAGGGCCAAGGTCCACCCAGGAGATGTGGTTGATCTGAAGACCAGCATCCTCCCCCATAGCCAATCCCTGGGCCCATGGCTGTGGGCGGGGGTCCCAGCTGAGGCTCCTCAGGGACATTAAGGCTCGTTAGTGCCCTCGGGGCCCTGACGCATCTTGAGGACTTTGCAGTCTGATTTTGCAGGGAGCTCAGAGTCCCCGTGGCCAAGGGCTGTCTCTCATGGCCCTGGTCCAGCTGGGATGGGGTGGCTCCCCCAGCTTCTTGTAGCAGCAAATCCCACATCATGGCTCGGAGCTGGAGGATCAGACCCCCTGAGAGCGTAACAAACCCCACAGCGCTGAAGGAAAACTCCATTCTAAACCGTTGAACTTTCAGCTCGTGTTGCAAAGGAAGAAAAATCTCAGCGGAGCTTGTACAGGGGAAAAACGCACGCGTGCTCAGCAAGAATAGAGGCACTTTGGCCTTCTCCCACGGGCCAGACAATCTGTTAAATGTTAGGGAAATGGCAGATTATCATACACATCTATAACCCGATTGTTGCCGCAGACCAGTGGGGAGCCGTGGGGTTTGTCCCCTCCTGCCACCGAGTGCCCGAGGTGGCCGGGTCCCCGGGACAAGGAGCCGAGCCCCAGCCCGTCAGACAGGGCTCGTTATTGTAATGCCCATGGCATTAGTTATCCTCGCCTTTTTTTTTTTTTTTGGTTATGGTGTTCAAAGTTAATTGAGTTGACTTTAGCAAAAGTTAATTGTAATTAACTGTAGCAATGCGTAGCACCAAACATCTTTTAATGCTGTGCTTACGAGACTAGATTTAGTGCAGATAAATCTCAATATAATTATGGAAACTCCTGTTTCTGGGAAGACGAGGCTGCGTGTTTTATAATTCCCTCTTTGCCTCCCGTTTGCTCGTCTCTCCCCATCTGATTCCTCGTGGGGCCGACCCCTTCCCCGGCACGGTGCATCGCCCGCCAGGTGTGTGCCGCCTGGACCTGCAGAACCGTGCCGGCTACACGGCGGTGATGCTCACCCCGCTGGCAACTGCCGAGACGGGCGAGGACATGGAGGTGGTGATGAAGCTGCTGAAGGAGGGGGACGTCAACCTGCGAGCCGCCCAGGTGCGTCCCCGTCGCTCTGCTCGCTCTGAAAACCGAGCGTGGCCCCACATGGGATCGTGGCACGGCGTGGCAGGGGGCAGCGGGTATGAATTTGGCAAAGGCGTCTGCAAAGTGCCTCCTGCTGAGCTCGTTGCCTCCTGTTTGCAGTCATCGTTGTGCGATGCCAGTTCAGGCTGTGGCATCGTCATGCCCCCATAGAGACCTCAGGGTGGGGGGGATATCATTCAGGTTCCTTACACTGCATGTGCAGCGCCAGGCTGAGACCCGGTGGTAGACCTTGGGTTGGAGTTGCTGTTTCCCAAGAGTTACAAAAGCAACCTCAGCTAAACTGCAGCGTGGCCACCCACCAGCTCCCCGCGAAGGGACGCAGGAGCTCAATCAAATGAAGAGACAAAAGGAAGGCTGAAAATTTTCCAAAGTAACTTGTGTGAGCTAAAAAGTCAAAGTCTGAAGAAGTGACACCAGGGAGGAGCAGTGCGGGGTGGACCCCGGGGTATGGGACCCCCAGCTTTGCTGGTGAGCGGTTGTTCATCCATCAGTCACTCATTTGGTCTCAGAGGTGGCAGCGCCCTCATCCATCTTGTCTTCCAAACAGCTGTAAAAGTGAGTCTAGACCTAAGTTAAACTGCCCAGGAGGGTCAGGGGGACCTTTGGTGGCAGCTGGGCGCCGGGCGGTTTGGCCGTGCTGCTGCGGAGCCCCTCCACGTGGCCGTGGTGCAAGAGAGTGGGTATCTCTTGCAATACCTGCTGACGAGCCCCAGTGTTATTTAACAAAAATATGCAATAATAATAATATGAATTATTATGATATATGTACTATGCAACAATAATGTGCAATCTTATTATATTTATGCAATAATAACATTCATTATTATTATTAGATTACGTTCTGACTGAGCAGGACCGTGGGAGGCAGTGGGCGAGGGGTGTTGAGCCTTTCCCTCTGCGGTTGCAGGGAGGCCAGACCGCCCTGATGCTGGGGGTCAGCCACGAGCGGGACGACATGGTGCGAGCCCTCCTCTCCTGCCAGGCCGACGTCAACCTGCAGGACGAGGAGGGGACGACGGCCCTGATGGTGGCCTGCCGGCTTGGCAACGCCGACATCGTCCGGCTCCTCTTGGCCCAGCCCGGCTGCCAGGTTGCGTTGACGGACAAGGTGAGGCTCCGGCACCGGGCTCGGTCCCATACACAACCTCACACCCACCAGGCAGGGAAAGCTCATGCTTTACAGGCAGCAATCCCCGGGTGGTGGTTTTTAAGCGAAGAAGTACAATTTTGGTCCAATTTCTAATCAGGGGATCACTTTGGGGAAAGCACCCCTGTTTTCGGTGCTTGCTGTGCAGCGTGCGGGGTGGCCACGGCAACATCCCACATCCCAGCTGTAGGATGGGCAGGAGCACCGGGGGGGGGAAAGCCCAACCCAGTGTAAAGCTAAAAAAAAAAAAAAATAAAAAATTCTGGACATCTGGAACAATCAGCAGAGCTTCAGCTCCAGGAAATTGGCAGCAATTAACTCTCCCCTGAGAACGGACGCCTCTCTGGGGATACGCGTGGGACGGGATGGGGCTGGGAGCAGCGCGTCCGGCTGGTGGGAATCTCCTCCCATGTGGGCTCATGGCGACAGGCCACGGTGGCCGCGACTATGGTTGTGCAACTATTTTCTAATTAAACTGCAACTTGTATTAGTCCCGCATGACTAAGACATGCGGGACGGCACCGGGACCAAGGGAAGGCATGGGCAGGGTGCGTTTTGTGCAGTTGAGGTTAAGACACAAAACACCGTGAGGAGGTTTGCAGGACGGCGGGTCATTTTAATGAGGGATGAGCTGCAGGGAAGGAAGTTTTGGGGGTAAATGTCTGGGTGCAAAGCAATCCTGGCCAACGGCTCGCTGGAGAGTGGAGGAAAACTCACTGCCAGCGGGCAGGTTGGCAACAGCCTCCCTTGGCCATGGTGGGCCAAGAAGTGGCGGGGGTCGGGGATGGAGCCGGGTGGATTACGTGTGTCACCGGGGCGAGATGCAGGGACCCGGGCGGTAACGTCTTTGCCTTCTCCCTCCCCGCAGGGTGGTAACTCGGCCCTGTCGCTGGCCCAGCGCGCTGCCCGGGGGGACATCGCCGCGCTCCTGCAAGCCCACGCCAAGCAGAGCCCGTCCCTCTCGGCGTGACCCAGGGGGAGGAGGAACCGGGACGGGGAGCAGGGAACAAACAGCTCCTTCTTGTACAGCCCTCTGGGCGGCTGGGGCCAATATCACAGGTTTCCGTACATACGGGGGGGATGAACCCTGTCAGTTATCTGCAGACATTCCCCATGGCTAATTCTCCTCATTAAGCCTGCTTACACCCCCCTAATCTACGCACATTGCCACCAATGACTCCGAGCTCTCCTATACGCTCATCCTCGTATAGATTTGGCAGGTGAGCCGCCGAAACGAAGGAGAAAAGCACATTAGAAAAGCAATACTTAGTCTTTTGTAACCTTATATTATGGTTGTCCTTTTAATTGACTACTTAACTATAGCTCATTTAACTTGTAAGTTTGTGGCCTAATATTTATTATTAGCTCTTTTGTACGTAGCGGCAGGCAGCGATTATTCGGTATATGTAACAACAAACACAAGCTGGATGGATTATGTAAAGTATAAAATCCTATTTGTGTTTGCTTATGTGGGTCTGATGTAAGAATTAAAAATTAACGCTCTAGGAAAATATTTGAGTATACCAGACCCAAACGCACAGACATTGTTTTGCCTCTATTCAGAATTACCATATGGCTCTTATTTTTTTCTAATTAAGTTTGAGCTAACGGGGAAGCTCAGCCCATTGACATGCACCGTGCATCCACGCGTACGCCGCTCAGGCACAGTGGGGCCCATCGGGTTCTCCCGAGCACGACACGAGAAGATCACAACAGATTCCCATCCCAGGATGGGCTAACGTTGTCCCAAGAGTTTCGTGGCGCGACTTTGCTGCCAGATGCTTTTTGGGCAAGTACCTGCTCTCTGCTTTCCCCCGTGCTCAACTTCGAGATGCCCAAATGGCTCCCAGGTAAAGCCGTGCCATGATTTAGCTGCTGGAGTCGGCCGGTGCCAGGGCCTCCCCCACAGGGTTGGTCCAGCATCGGCTCAAGTCCTACACGGGGCAGAGTTTTTTTCTCTTTAATCCCTCTGCTGCTGCCAAAGAGGGAGGGAGGGCACAGGCCCCGCTTTTCCAAACACCTTTATGCTGACATTAAATCGCCGTGTACCAAGAAAAGCCATTTCCTGAGGCTGTGCTGCATCTCTGTAGGCTTTCGTGGACTTGGATGCCATCACCAGTTGAGCTGATGTGTGGTCATATATGACCAGGTCATACGAGGAGAGGCTGAGGGAGCTGGGCATGTTTAGCTTGGAGAAGAGGAGGCTGAGGGGAGACCTCATTGCCCTCCACAACTCCCTGAAAGGAGGGTGGAGAGAGGTGGGGGTTGGCCTCTTCTCCCAGGGGAAGAATGACAGGACCAGAGGAAATGGTCTGAAGCTGCGGCAGGGGACGTTTAGGTTAGATATTAGGAGGAATGACTTTACTGAAAGAGTGGTCAGGCCCCGGAACAGCCTGCCCAGGGAGGGGGTTGAGCCACCATCCCTAGAGGTGTTTAAGAAACGTCCAGATGTGGCACTTCAGGGCATGCTCTGGTGGCAGAGGGCAGAGATTGTAGGTTGTTTGGTTGGACTCGATGATCTTAAGGGTCCTTTCCAACCATGAAGATTCTGTGATTCTGCGGTAACATCGTAAACGCAGAGCTACTTGCCATCCCTAAAAGCAAATCTCCCTTGTTAACTAATTGCTGTTGTGTGTTTGTTACTAAGCAGAAGTTAATCCTGGGCTACTTTGGTTGCTTGTATGTCAGTTCCCACCATGATGGTGTCACTTGACCTGCCTTTTCCCCTTCCTTTGTACTTGCAATACGTGGCAAAGCCCTTTCCGAGAGCCCCTGTCCTCGGCTCGGGAACACTTGCTGCCCTGCGGGAAGGGGAGGGCAGCCCCCGCCTCCTGTTTTCCACTGAAATCTGCTGCCTGCCTCCGGTTTCTTTCCTTTCTTCATGTTATTATTTGGAAGCCCTCACCATCTCAAATGTCTGAAATGTCTAGCTGCCTTTTTGTTTGTTTGTTTGTTGGGGGTTTTTTTGGGTTTTTTTTTTGTTTGTTTTTTAAACCCTGTCCCAAAATGGAGTTACCTCCTTTCTGTATAAATAAACTGGAGTGAAACCTTGACCGGCGTTCGCTCCCGTGCCTGTTCCCATGGCCGCGGTGCTCTCCTGGCAGCAGGGATGCTCTGATGGACAGACAGACGGACAGACAGGCAGGGAAGGACAGCCCGTGGTGACCGCATGTACGTGCACGTCATTAAATCAGCCGTTTCTGAGGTCCCAGATCCCGGATCACCGCACAGACAGGGTGAGGTGTTTGGTTTGGGTTTTTTTTTTTTTTTTTTTTTTTTTTGTGCAGAAATTCCCCCAATTTGCATCCCTGGGTCCTGAGCACGCAGCACCCGGAGCCAGCGTGAGCACCCATCGCATCGCCGCCAGGCCCCGGCTGCAAACAAAACCAGCCATAATACCATTTTGTGACAATTTTCACTGAGGTTTATTTTTTTTCCCGGCCGGCTCTGGAGCGGCGCTTGCGGGGAGGAATTTCACTCTGCCTCTCGCTGCTTCCCAGAGGGAGGGGAACTTTCTGCTTTCAACATAATAAAGGTGGGAGATGGCTGGCTGCTGCGGCGCGGGGTGGCTTTGGGAGCCGCCTGCCTCCTCCTGCCCGCGGGATCCCTCGGGATGTCGAGCCCACCATCCTGCGATTTGGGGACGGGGCACGTTATTTTGGGGGGCGTGCAGCAGCGCTGCAGGGAGGAAGCGCAGACGTTGCTGCCTCCCCTCCGCCTCCCTCCGCACCCCCCCTTTCCCTGACGTCCCCGTCCCTGCAGCCCGGGCTGGTTAACTACATCCGCAGAATGTTTATTTTCATTCCTTTGTCTCGTGTTTCCTCTTTTCCCCTCAAACCATCTCCCCAAGGAAGAGCAGCTCTCACAGGGTGACCCCCATCCCCACCCCCCGAGCAGCTCCTCTGCCCATATGGACCCCAAAGGACCCAGGAGGGTTCGACGCTGCCCTCGGCATCTCCGAGTGCCCGGCATCACGCTGACCAAGTACGGGGTGGCACAAAACCCATAGAAAACCGTCTGTGGGATCTCAGTGCCGAGAGCCAGCCTTAATTTATGTATTTTGATATCACGGTAGAGATCAAACTAAATATAGGCGAGCAAAAATACATCCCCAGTGTGAGCGCTGTACAATACAAATGGAGACAATTAAGTCACAGCAAGGAAAGAAATTAATCTGATGATCTTTATGGGATCCCATCTAGGAGCTGATTAGCTATGAAGGGAAAGAATGATGAGAAACTCAGCCGAACGTGATTTTTTCCACTCTGCTTATGGCCATTTCGAGTGTGCCCCTTTCTTTTCCTGCAAGGAGGGGAGCAGGGACTCCGACCGTCGCATCCGAAGCACCTCCATGGTCATGGGGAACCACGTTGCTCTGCGTAGCCCTCAGTGCTCGTACCGGGGCTGAAAAAGGGATGACTTCCAGCGATTCTCTGGTTTTCCTCCCTAATTTACTGAGAACCACCAGCGAAAGCCCCCTGTCACCCAGACAATGTCCCCTGACCCACATGCATGTGAGCCCATTGGATGTCCCCAGGGATGCCGGCATTGCCTGAGCACCATGCTGGACACCGAACAGGGCTGGGGAAGAGGGGATGGTGGTGCCAAAGGGGAGGTGCCAAAGGAACAACAGCCAACTCCACCCAAGGTGCATCCTGGGGAGAAGGGGATGCTGGATGTCTGGAAACACTCCAGGCCAGGTCGGACGGGGCTCTGAGCAACCTGATCTAGTTGAAGGTGTCCCTGCTCATTGCAGGGACGTTGGACTAGATGGCCTTTAAAGGCCCCTTCCAACTCAAACCATTTTATGATTCCATGCCCAGTGCCTGGAGACCTCATCCGCAACCGGCAGGCTCCAGCTCCACGGCAAAAGCCGATTTTGAAGCAACCGGCCGCACACACGGCACCACTTTGCCCCCAGCTGTGCCCTGGATCCAGCCAGAGCCACCCGAGAGCCTCCCACCCCGGCCAGCCGCCTTCCGCACCGGGTTTGGTGTCGGTGCCCACGCCAGATACAACACACAAAGGGAACAGCCGGCGGCTTCCCCCCTCCTTGCCGAAAACCAGATGAGCCCAAGTTGTTCCTCCCCCTGCTTGCGAGCTGCCAAGGCACAGAGCGATGCCTCCCTGGGGGCACCGGCGCTGGAAGGCAATATCCAGAAATTTTAGTGGGGGGGAACACATGGAGACACAGCCAAGCTGTGCCTCCCCCCCCCGCCGGAGCAGGAGGGCCCCCGCGGCCGCCCCCGCACCATCCTGACATCAGCTGTGAGATATGCGAGGAATGAACGCGGCCGGTCCGTGGCGAAACGCGCGGTCCCTGTGATCCGTCGGGCCCGGACAAAAGGCTGCCTTGTGCTCGGCGCCCGCCATGTGGGGTGGTGGAACCACCATGGGGCTCGTGTGAGGGGCGGCGTGTCCCCGGACGGGGAAAATAACAGCAAAGTGGGGTCCGTCCCTGCTGCAGGGAGGGGGGGAGATGGTTCCTCGGCATCGGCCTGAGGCCACCATGTAGTGCAGGAAAGGGGATGAAATAATTGCAGTAATTTGCTAACGTCGTCCTTTAAATGTGTCAGGTCGCTTTTGTGAAAGGTTAACTCATTTCTTGCGCTGTAAATATCCTCAGCCCGTGGCGCCGGGGGGGACACTGCTTCCCCCAGTGGGGCCGGGAACGGGGAGAGCAGGGCAAGAAACGTCCATCGGCTTCCGCAACGGGGCCGCGGCCGCGCTCAAAGCACCAGGAGAGAGCGGAGCACCCCGAGCCCGATGTGCACGCAGAGCCCCGTGGAACTGCTGAGCACAACCTCCACGGTTAATTAAATTAACGGGCTGTTCCCAGGTGGCGGGACGTGCCTTGGCTCGGCTCCTTTGACATGCGCGGGCAGCCCCTGCCTCCTCGCCGCCTCCCCGACGGGTGACAACTGGGCGCCGGGACCAGACTCTTGAGGCTTAGCAATGGGGAGAGGCAGAAACAACGAGCAGCGCCTTTTTCAGGTCCGAGTGAAAGTATAATGTGTGAGACATAATTAATTCTGCTTTCTCTTTCCTCTCCCCAGCCTCGCCCCCCGTGGGCGGCCGAGAAAATCAGCACCTCTCACTTTGTCACCCAGAAACTGCCCCATCAGCAGCTCGGATGGTGGCAGCTCAGTGACTATCAGTGGAATTTAATATTCTTGGAAGAGACGAGTGTCTCGGCAGCAAAGGCAGATTTATTTTCTGCAGGGGAATGAGCTGCCGCAGGGGCAGCGACAGCGGCTCTGCTTTGGGGTCCGCTGGGCTGTGTTCACCCCCTGGCACCCCATCCCCTCCCCACGGCTCGGTGTGGGGACACCGCTCAGCCCCACGCTCACCAGGGACGGAGGACGGTTATCACGGGGCCATCATTGCATTTCCTAGAAATCTCCCTCTCGTCATAGGACCTGGGTGTCCCCTTTTCCCAGCACCCACCTATTTGCAGGGGAAAAAGCCGGCTCAGAGCTTTGGGAATTCGGCTTTCCCGGTCTGGGCTGAGAGGATGGAGCATCCTCAGGGCATCCTTTGGGGCAGCCCCTCCGGCAGGGCCACCAGGCCCCGGGCTGAACGCAGCAGAAATACAATATTTTTGTCAATTGCTCCATCTAGTGCCATTTCAGCAGAAAAAGCCGTGGGTGCGCGGTGCCCGGAGTTGGCGCAGCCGCTGGGGCTGGGGCCTGCGCAGCTTTCCCCGGCTGCCGGCTGCGGCCACTCCGTCGGGATGCTCCAGGTCCCTGCCCTGGTGACAGCCCCCGGTCCGGTGCTGGTGACGTCCATCAGCCGATGGCAGCCCTGTGCAAGGGGCTCGGGAACACGCTGCCTCCCGCATACACTGCGAGGTGGGATGAAGAGAAGGGTAACAAAAGTACTACACGACTTCTTAATATTTGAAAATACTCACAGGGAATATGATGTTTCTGAGGGCAGATATTTCCCTGGAAGAGTTTATAGTCCCATCTTGAGAAACACAAAAGAAGTAGGAAAAATGAAGCAAAGGCTCTCGGCTGCGGGACTGCGAGGTAAGAGAGGATTTCAAAACTCTGGCGGTGTGGGCTCCAGCCGTGGAGGAGACGAGGACCAGCTGCCAACACGCCATGGAGACCCAGCCGTCCCCCAAAGACCCGGGAAATCTGGGGTGGGGGGGATTAAACACCAGGCGGCCAGCAGCAGCTCAGCTTCACCCTGCACAGAGTAACACCAACGCAGACAGCAACCGTCCCCGTTTGCTACCCCACTCCCCAGTTTGAACCAGCATTAATAGAAAACATTTGCCCACATAATAATAATTTTTCCAGTTTTACCTGCTTCCCCCAATCACAGCATGGTTTGGGTTGGAAGGGACCTTAAAGCCCACCCAGTGGCACCCCCTGCCCTGGGCAGGGACACCTCCCACCAGCCCAGGTTGCTCCAAGCCCCGGCCAACCTGGCCTTGAACCCCTCCAGGGATGGGGCAGCCACAGCTTCTCTGGGCAACCTGGGCCAGGGGCTCCCCACCCTCACAGCAAACAATTTCTGCCTCAGGTCTCCTCTCAATCTCCGCTCTTCCAGTCTACCCCTTGTCCTATGGCTACACTCCCAATGCAGCAGGTTAACTGGCTTTTGTGAGCACCAGGGGCTGCTCGCTGATTCCCGCCCCTCTGCCAGGAGCAGTAAAACACCCAAGTAAGAATGAAACCTGTCTCCGACGGGCACAATCCCACCCGCGCTCACGGGCTGAAGCTGCTTTCCACGGAGCCGCCGCAGACAGCCGGCCAGCACGTCCTCAAGTAGAAACCCCGCAGAGAAACCGGGGCAGGGACCGCTGGCAGCGCCACCGAGGGGTTCACCACTAACGGGGGCTTCTTCCAGCCCAAACGCCGCTTGGAGCAAACAACGTCCCTGCTGAGAAGTGATTTTTGGCAGGACCGTGCTGCAAAACATCATCTCGGGCGCACGAATCCTCCCCGTCCCCCGAGGCGAGCACTAACGAAGGCTCTGTGGAGCAGCGTGGGCCCTCGCGCAGGGTTTCGCCCCCCGACCTGTGGTGGGAGGACACGGGGATGGCGGGGTCCCGGCGCACACACAGCCCCCAGCCGGCGCCTGGCATTGGGCCGTGGGTCCCCGCCGTCGTCCCGCGGGAGCTCCTGGGCGCGACGTTCCGCTCCCACCATCCCCGTCCCCGGCCGATTCCTGCTGAGTTTGCACTCTGGGAGCAGCGCCGCACGCAAGCGTCCCGAGCATCCTTCGCCCTTGAGGGGAAACGAGTCTGTAAGAAAAGGCCACCTGGGCGAGAGGGGACAGGAGGCAGGAGAGCGTATATTGCTATTCAGGGGAATTTATTTGCAGCCTTTGCTGCTGCACAGAAATAAAGCAGAACCTGCAGCAAACAAGCTCCTGGAGGGCCTGGAGAAACCCACCTTCTACACTTAGGTTTCTCTTCAGCCGACGTCCCGTCATACCTGCACACCAATGTGTTAAAAAAGAAGAAACGAAAAAAAAAAAAAGATAAACCAAGAAAGGGCTTTAGGAGACAGAAGAGTCTGTTCTCATTCAAAATGCAAACGAGTAACCCTCCCCAAAAGTGCAATTTCTTCAGGAAAAAAACAAGACCTTCGAGGACCTCTTTGTTTTTCTGCTTTACCTCCTCCTCGTGGCCGCTGGCTGGCGAGTCGGTGAAAGCGACCGCAGCGCCGTGTCCGTTCCGGAGAGAAACGCCGTTTCCTGGGAGGCGGTGGGAAGGGAAAGGGGAGCTCAGCGGGGCTGTGCCCTGCCCCGGGCATCCCGAGGGGAAGCGCGGAAGAAGAATCCCACGTGAAGGTGGGTTTAATGGGTACGACTACTTTGATTAGGACGCAATTTTTAATTCTAACCGAGCAGTTAGAGGCACAGCACCTACGGCAGGGGCTGCGCTATGGGGAACGAAGAGGTTTTTATGCTGCCACTGTGTATTTTCCTTTTTGTGCAGGAATCGGGAATAAACCGCTGCAATTCCACAGCAGCAGAGACCTCGGATTCCGCCGGGACAAAGCTGGAGGCAAAGTCAAGGTGATCCTCGTTCCTTTTCCACTGGGGATGCTGCAGAACACGGATCTCTGATTCGTTGCCATCCTAAAAGGGTCCGGCTTATCACAGGATCGTGCGTGTTAGAGAACAAAACGCCCATTGCTGCTAAAAGGAAAAACAATGACCGTGACAGCGTCTAACCAGAGTGTAAATACAGCTGAATTATGGATGTAGAAGTGTGAAACCGTGGAGAAAGACGATAATGGAATTATATATCAACGCTCAGCATAACTGTAAAAACTAATGTTTTATACACGTGTAACGTTAAATTAATTCATTCCAGTTCTTTCAGGTGAAGGTACATTAACTGCTCCATCTCGGCATAATCATATTACCTCAACAAGCTCCCTATATGTCATACTTCCAGGGTGGTAATCGCCATTTGATTAATTACGGGGATTTTAGAGGCATTACGGCGATCCCCCATGCAGCTGTGCCCTGTGATAGTCCCCTTGTCCCCCCAGGCTGGCCTGCTCTCCACACCATCCCACCTCCATGGCCCACCTCGCTGCCCCCAGCAGCTGCTCCTGAAGCTCAGTGCTCGGCAGCGGGGACGGTGCCTGGACAGACGTTGTCCCCTGGCGAGCCCACATGGCAGGGAGGACACGACGACTTACAGCACCTCAGTCCCAGCCTTTGGAAGAAGTGCGAATGTCGGTGTTACTGGCCCTTTTCTTTGCAGCTAGCCAAGAAATGCAAACAGCCCCAGGATGGCTCCTGGTGATGTCAAGGATGTCCTTGATGGTGCCACCGCAAGCTGCAGGTTATTCCAGGTCTCTCCAGATGAGGAAGCAGATGGAGGGACTGTGAACAGCACGCGGCCCCTCAAAAAGACAAGGCTCTGAGAGCTGAGTCCTCAAACCAAACCAACCCTTCCCACCATACACACGAGTCGAAATGGTGGCGAGTGGCTCCTCCAAAGGGTTGCGAGATGCCCACAGCATCGATGCTCCTCCTGCAAGCACGCTTCGGGTTGGCTGTGATTACTCCTGGTACAACACTGGTCACTCAGCGCCTTCGTCTTCACCCTCTTTTTTCTCTCCCCCAGTTTTGCTGCCTGTGCACCCGATCCTTGGCTCCTCGCTGGGCCGTTTCTGTCGGCGTCCCCCTGAATGAAACGTACTCACCAGGCTCCAGCCACCCCGACGGGCAGCTGCAGCTTCCTCGTGGAGGGCAGACGTGGCCGGGAGGGCTCTCCGCGGCCGTCACCTGAGCAATCCCACTGCCTGAGCCCAAAGCCTGGCTGTCCCCACACCTGGCTGTCCCCACAGCCTCCCACCACTCCTCCAGCCGCCGCCGCTCCTGCTCCCCGAGGAGGGCAACCATGAGCCCTACTTGGAACAGCAAACAGACAGCTCATGCAGTACATTTTAACAGCGACTTAAAAACCAAAGAACTGCACAACTCCTTATGTAACCGAGCTTTATTTAGAATCTTCGAAGTCATAAAATGTCTCATTTTACTGATATACGTAAACATACAATCAGGAGGTTTAATTGCTTTTTCCCTTGCACAGAAATAAAGTTTTAAACAAACCAGAACACCTCAACCCAGACAAGCGTAATGCAAATTTAATTATCTAACTTGGTCCTGTACATACAGCACACGCTTCTCCGCACGGTCACTGGTTTATCAATTAGTTGCGATATAATTTTTGGCAGTAATATATTCAACACACAAAGTGCAAATTACAAGAAGCAGAAAATGTTCTCTCTCCATCTGAGCAATGAGAAGTGCAAAATATCTCAGCCCATAAATCCTATTCTTTATGTATATGAACAGTATGTGCATAATAGGCTAATAAACAGCCGTGTAAAACTTCATAGATTAAATGTGGCAGCATCTTAAAGTAGGAATGCAACGGTTATAAAACCGTAATCAGACAGAGGAATCATTACATTTTGTTCATAAATTCCATACAAGAATTTTGAGGGCACCTCTTCCCGTGTCGCCTACCTGCCCTTAACTCCCGCACACCTTGGATACTTTTGCAACCCGAGGCAGTTTGTTAAAAAGTCTCCAATTTGCTACATCTGGAGATATTTCTGTGTGTCTGCAATCAAGGCTCCACTAACACTTCACTTGGCAAATCAAATGCTACAGTGGGAATCCATTGAAAACGGGAAGTCTCTTCCAGGCACTACGAACGGAAGACCCACCAATTGCTCCAGCAGGCTAAATGCACTTTGTGATTACCTAAATTTAAAGGAAATTTTCCAATGAAATCAGGAAAACGGTTTCAAGGCGAGCGCGTCACAGCTGGCTCGTTTCGGTGTAGCTCATCTCACATCAGTACCTCTTTTACGTGAAACGGGGAACACCCGCTCCGGCTAAAACATCCTGGCCACAGCCCCTTCAACGCCACCAGCCCTGTGCTACTCAGTTGTTACATTACAGATTTTGACTCTTCTCTCCGTTTCATTCCAGGGATTTTTCACATAAAATGAGCAGCCAATTTTGACACCCTCCCCCCCCGCTTTTAATTTCTCCCAGGTACATCATCATTATAAATTATACCAAATAGTCCAAATCAGACTGGGCTGCTTCCTCTAAAACCCTATTGCTCCTCCGGATAGGAAGATTAAACCACAACGACTTGCAGTGCCATTAATCTGCCTGCCAAATTCATCTGCTAAATCACTAAGGCTACGGCCGTATAATCACTGCAGGAATGGCTGCGACACGGAACGAAGTCACTGACTTTGGGCTGCTGACCGTTCCTGCATCCCACCTCCACCACGCGGAGCCGGGCAGGCCTTGGGAAGGCTCCTCAAGGGCTTCAGCAGCTCTCGCCTGGCACAGCTTAAACCCAAAAAAAAAAGCGAGTTGCTTCGACCGAGCTGTCCGAGCCGCCGGAGGGGGCCGAGGAAGCCCACGCTCTGCCCTGGGGAGGACGGGCATGGCAGCGAGCCCCGGAAGGACATCGTCTTAAACCGCCGCAGAAGTCTTCTGCAGCGATCATCTCACCAGTGCCTGGTATTATTTGGTATTATCCAAAACTGAACTCCAGCAGCCCCGAGGGAGAAGCATCCTCTGTGATCCGTGAAAGCCTCTTCCTGCACTATCTGATCCTGGGGAGAACTCTTGGAAACGTAAAACGGTTTGCTGGTTTGGATTAACTTCATCTAGCCTTGAAGACAACGTGCAGAGGGACTGCTCACCATCATTACTAGAATTACAGGATCGCATTGCCGAGGCAAACTTTTGTCTTCATTAAAGTTTCAGGATGAACAATTATGCTGCAACTTGGCACAACAACAACTGCCTTTGTATGCAACACGCCTGGCATATATCAGCGCATTTCTTCTTTAAAAATATAATTAGAATAGAGCGAGATACGTCGTTGTTGTTCATGCTGCCTCAATATCTGAAAAGGCTCAAACGTTTTAAAAGCCTAAAAAGATAAATTTCCCTCTCCCCTAGTTTATTTTTCATGCTAAAGGCTGCAAATTGACACATCACAGTAATTACCTCTGACTAACTTCCATAGACCTACCCAAAGAGATAAACATGAGAAGTTCACATTTGACTATCAGACTTACTGTGCCGAGCACAAATAATTTCCCAGAGGAGAATTTGATATTTCATCATTTGGAACAGTGGTAATTTAATTACATTGCTAATGTTTTCTGGCATACTTGAAAGGACAATTAGCATAAGTAAATCATGAGTGAGATGACAAGTCACTCGGCATTTATTCCTGCTCATCAGATGAGATCGGTTGATGATCTAAAGTCTCTTTTGTGTGCGAATTGATTCCAGGTTCAGCCGTTTTAACCGGGGTTCAGACAAGCGGGGATAAACCCATGTAAAAATAAAGTAAAATTGGATACTCTTCTTTGAAGTTTCTTAATTAAACATGTCCAGAGAAACCTCCAAAAGCCACCAGAAGTAGGGGAGGGTGGGGAGAAAGGCTGATAAACGTGGCAGGCTAAATGAAGCTCGAGATGCACACTACCCTTTCTGGCAACGGGGTGAATACGGCGTCATTTTTGCCAGGGTTTGCTTTACATCCCGCTCAGGGCTGAACAGTATTATTATAGCTCTACTGATGTTCTAAAATAATTGTATTTATCTCCGCAAGCGCAATGACATTCATGATAACACCGTTAATGTCACAGTTCCTTTCTGGCGCTTCAGAATAGCTACAGCTTGCTCATGAGTGACACCTTCCAAAGCTTCCCCATTAACTGCTACAATCTGATCGCCGCGCTTCAGTCTGCCATCGTCCGCAGCTGCTCCCTGCAAACGGCAAAGCGATTCGTTAGCGGCTGGTCGCGGGGAGCCCTCCCGCCTCTCGGAATGCCCGTGGATGGAATGCGGAGGGAAGCAGCGCTGGAAATCCCACCGTAACCGGGTGGGGGACAAGGGAAATGACAGTGCCCAAGCCTCCCTGGGTGCTTCAGCCCTTGCCCATCGCTTGTCCCTCTTACCCAACCCTGCGGGGTCTGGGGCACCCCCTGGGTCTTGTCCCTGAAAAAAGGGACGTGTGAAGACTGATTTGGGCTTTTCTGATTATGGAGAAGCTTGTTAAAGCAGCATTTAAACTGGTTAAAATGTGGGGAGAGAGAGGGACGCGGAGCTCATGCGGCCAAGCAGCCCCAAGCCCCAGATGGAGCTGGGCTCCGCTGAAAGTCCTGAGAAGCTCCCACTGAGCTTCAGAAATGGCTGTTCTCCTCCAGAGGCCTCGCTGCAGCTCTTTTGTCTAAATCCTGAGCCCTTCCCTGCCCAGAAGTCAGCTCATGGTGTCCGCTTCTGCCCCATGGCCCCATCAGTGGCCGCAGCGTATTCTAGCTTCGATTTAGGGTTTCTCAGCTGTGCCCACATCTAGAAACTTGTAAATCTAAGCATCAGTTTAAAGACGCAGTGTCTTCCCACGTTAATAACTGAAAAGTGTAAAAAGATCAGATATCTGTGGTTTGAGCCCCGGAAGCGCAGAAGCAGAGGAGAAATGACTTCTACTCCACCTTAAGATGAAGTTTTCTCAGTTATGTCACCTACCCTGCCAGAAGCGCTGACACAAGTCACAGCAAGTAGGCACAGGAGAAGCAACTGTGTGTGACTGGCTTCGAAGTTACCTTATGGAAATTATCCCGAATTCCCACTGTCTTCCTTTCCTCCCCGCCATTTCCAGATCTCCCTTCACATGGCCGTGCCTGACGTATCTCGTTGGCCCACACTGAGCACATTTCTAGCAAAGGGGCACTTCTCCCTCTGCACCAGTGGCCATTCTGGGGCCGTCTGCCTCGGGGCTGGGCTGTACTATGTTTCTTCCTCATCCTCTGCGGCCAGAGCCACTGCTGTACCTGGCTGAGAACCCCAGGTCCTCCCCTGAGACTCCAGGTTGGGGTCAGAGATGGGCTGAGACAGTGAGTGTCTCCAGCAGATGGGAGAGGAGCACCCAGGGAGAGGCACGAGAGAGAAGCTGGAAGCAAAGGAGAATAACTAAAGGCAGGACCGAGGCGTAAGCCAATTCGGTATCAAGCCACGAGGTATGGCGTTTTCGTCCTTCGGTGTTTTTTCTCGCTGAGGTGACCACCTGAGCACAGGAGCTGGTTTTGCAGCTGAAGCTCCGCCACAAAGATACAGCATCTCTGCAACTGCCTCCTCTCCTGTACGGTGGGAAAAGCGATGCCTCCACACCTCTCGGAAGGCTCTTTGAGATTTACAGACAGAAAACTGCCTTATAAATATTTTAATGTAGCAAAACAAGTTTCCCAAGTACACAGAGCGATTTTGCTGAGATAAAGTATCTCGTTTCAGCCATCAGTAATACGAAATACAAACTGAGAAGCCGGCTGCGAGTTCTGGGTCCGCTTACTCACATCAATGTACTTCGACAGTACTTTCTACTACATAATATATTACCCAAGCCAGATCTTAGGTTTATTTTTAAAGATAATCTAGAAAAAGGGAGAAAACAAACAAACAAAAAAGATACCTTGGCAAATATAGTCTTGACATAAATGGGCAGGTCTCCATGGGGACTTCCATACCCCCCTACAATACTAAATCCCAGTCCATCAGAGCCTTTCTCCAAAGTAATAATCTTAGGCTGAGGTGCTCTGAAAACACAACAAATATCACTTAGAATAGCAATGTGTGTCTCTGGGGACTTTATGCAGAAGGAACGCTTACAGAGATATTTATCTACCACGAAGTTTTTCACACGGGCACAAACCATGACTCTCGTCCTCGCGCCGAAATACACTGCTGCGCAGCCCCGAGTTCAAACGCTGCTCCGTGTACTTTGGCTCCACGCTTTGAAAATACTTATTTTTAAAAAGAGCTCAACAAGAGCCCTTATCGCTGATGCAGAAGCGAGACTCCCTTCATCGGCAGTCGCTGCACGTCGGCAAAGGAGAGTTTGCTTTCTTACCGGCCAAGCCCTCGTCTTTTGCCTGCGTAAGTGGCAACTGCAATGATTTTCTTACAGCATTGTGCTTTACGACTTCACAGGACTGAGTCTAATAGACCTGCGTTTATAGTCTCAGCTCTACTGCAGGCTCTCTGGGCTGTCTCCTGACAACCTGTATTTGACCTACATCCCGGTGCCGCGTAGCCCCAGGCTGAGTCCCGAGAGCCCTCACACCACGCATCGCGTAGAGCCTCAGCTCTCCTCAGGGGCTTTTGCTGTCTGCATTGAGCAAAGGAAGATTTTTTGGTGGAATTCAGGCCACTTTTTTTAATATATATATATACACATATATACATATACATATATATATATACACACACACACACACATATATCCATAGACATATCCATCTCAAATTTGGAAAAGTCACTTCTACATATTTGGAAATAATTATTGTGGACAAAAGCTGTTTGGCATCTTCCACCTATATAAAGCTATAGCCTACGATGACTAATCTCTAGCCATTTCTTTAAGACAGAACGAACACATACGCCTACCTAATTCTGCTTCATATTTTCACATTCAAATTTCCTTACTATTTTGATATGAAAAGAGAATACAAATCCTTTTGTGAAGTAAGCAATTTTCCTTTGAGAGCAGCAATAAAAACAGTATCTCACATTGTAAGATGAGACAATGCAGCATAAAAAGCTTAACTTTTATACTCAAAACCCCTGAGGTAGGGCAGCAACTTGCATCCCAGCTTCTTAAGATAAATATAATGAATCAAAGAATGAAAATGAAGAACATAATGAAGCTAATGAACCAAAATGAAGACCAAATGAATTTCAAAATGGTAACTGGAATGCTATAAGCTGCCCTAAAAAGCACACGATGGAGAATGATGCATGGCCATGGGAGGGCTAGATCTCTAACTTCCATCACCATACAGAAGTGCTCCAAGCAGACAATTTTTTAACCAGACTTTTTCGAACTGTAAAGCTAAAAAGCTTCAACAGACAAAGAAAGTTGTGGGACCTGTTTTGAAACATTTGCATCCGACGCCAGGCTTGTTAACACCTCTTGCCTTAGTCTGGCAATGACAAATGATTTCACATTGCCTCGATCATAACTCTTTTCAGGCAAGGAAACCAACAGACAAGGGCAGAACACTCATGTCAGCATAACACGTTAGAAAAGAAAGGAGATAAGTTTTTTTGCAAAATGTCCAGAACTAGTGCTTGGAAACACATTTTGTGCATATTTATCCAAGCAATTTCTGTCACCGTGTGAAGACGGACACGAGTCCATAATCAGCTTGGAGAAGGTCACAGTTTTCATTTTAAAGGTGATGGAAAATTAGAGAGAAACGCAATGGGAGAGACCTCCTTCCCCACCCTGGGCTTTTCCCTTGCATGGGGCAGAGAAATCCACCTCAGTTACGCAGACTAAATCCAGACTTACTCGGGATCTTCAGAAGGATGCTCAGAAGAAGAGTTAAGGTTGCATCCCGCAGACATGCTCTCCAGCTGGGTAGCAATGGCACTGATGTTGGTATCAGCCACAACCTGAACAGAAGGATGCAAGGAAATACTCTGGTCACTTAATACCAAGGACATCTTGGCTAATAATGTAAAAAACAGCTGATACATTAGGAAAATCAATTGCTGACGGGTTTTTTTTCAAGCAAATTTCAAACACGAGTCCTACTCTCTCAAATGTCCTATTAATTCAATACTTTCAAGTAACAGAGTTAATAGTAGCCACCTTTCTGGGGGTTAAATGCAAACGTTGCTCTGAAGCTTTCTCTTGCCTTTACTCCGATGCTGAGCAGAGGGGGACAGTCTCCCTGGATAATCCAGAGAAAGAGGTTATTTTGTCAAGGAAATAGGTCCCTCTCAGAGTCAACACAAGGTGTCCAGGACTGGGCTTGAAAGTAAAGGTCTCCCCCAGAGAGCACCTCAGCTTTTAACAAAATACAGAGATCCAAGGGACTACGGGGCAAAGGCCCTGAAATAGCTCAGACTGGTTCGTTTCCTCAGCAGGGAAGAAATTAATCCTTGGTTTCAACTTTTCTGCAATCTCCAGCATGAATCCCACAAACTGGACTCTTACACTTCCCAGTTCCGGCTCCTGTATTATTCTGAAACCATCATGAATCACCACCACGCAGTAATTAACGGAGTTAAGGGCATTTTGACAGGTCGTGGGGCAGCAAAGTTGCTCAGGGTTTTTAAGGCAGCCATACCCACGTTGCGTGGGTGAGGTACAAAGCCAGCTATGGCCGCATCGAGGAATCAGTGACTCGCACGCCGAGGCCTGGGGTTTGCCGTTCACGGGGCTTTAGCCTCGTAAGGGTAGAAGCGTGCAGCTTGCAGGCCCACTGGGACTTATTAAACATGAAGTGACGGCGCCCGCTCCAGCTTTGGGGTTTTTTTAACCTTTCGTTGCATGCTCGTTTTCTATTCTTTGCTTTTTCTGCAAAAAAAAAAAAAAATTCGAGGAAACCACCGGGAAATGTTTCGGATTTTAAATATTTACCACCGAAAGGACATCAGTTTCCTAAAAACTACACGCCGTGGTTATCCCCCAACTCCATCTCCTTGTGGTGAGATACTCTCTGCTTGACGTTTACTGTACAGCGCAGCACTTCGGCTCAGAGACAGTGAGAAATACCCAGTAAATATATTTCCAGTATTTCCTCTAGCTCTCCCTGGCCTTATTTTATCAAAATTAACAGGTACTCTTCCCACTCCTTGCTGTGAACGTGGCTTAAGGGAAACGCGCCTTTTCAAAAAAAAAAAAATCCATTCTATAAATCCCCTGTTTTAAATGAACGCTCACAAATTCTTCCACGACAATATTTCCCTTTTCCTAATCACTTGGAGCCAAGAAGGCGGTAGCATTTTCTAGGAAGGAAGATTAGTTCTCGTGCAAATTCTGCATCCCAGGACTCGGGTTCTGGGATGCCCTGAATGTCCGGCAGACGAAACGACTGCTCCTGGCTCAGCCAGCAAAGACACCCTTAAGTTTTCCTTCCCGTTGCAGTAGGGGAAAGAGTGCCAGCCGGTATTTGCCATATTTTGTTGTTAAATAAAACGAGGGCGAAATAAATCTATATTCAAAAATCTTCAGTTGGCAGTAAGAACGTATCAGAGTTCAACAACCTTGTAAAAAAGCTTCCCCTTATCTCATTACTACACCTGCAGAAAAGAAATTAAATTAAACCAAAGCATCAAAACAGCCGAAAGGGATGATTGTTCCCCCGAGACCCTAATCTCCCATTTGCAAACAGCATTTGCAAACTCCTTTACCATCCTTCCCAGGACGTACTGATAATAAGCCTTTCCACACCGCTGAACGCAATTATCTGACCTTTCAAAGCAGTTTGCCATGAAGTGGTCTAACCTGATAATAAATAAAATTACTTAATGACACATCAGTCATGATTATCGCAGCGATAGGATTATTCCATTTAGATTGTTTCCATAAAAAAAAAAGAAGCGATCTGGTGACGGAGAAGTACCTGTGGTTAGCAGGTAAGGTAACCGTATCGCGTGCTTACGGCAGGGCTTCCCCACTACTCCCTGCCGCTACGAAAATATAACATCCCACCTTCACATCACAGGTTTTTAATAGAGGAAAAGAGACTCTATTCTATCAGAATAAACGCCTACCAGCCGTAAAAAAGTATTAAGCCCGTTTTAAGTTAGACAGCAAAAATGCGGAAGAAAACCCATCAACTGACAAACCCAAGGACATTTCCAGAAGAACCTCTTTGCTTACGCGAGCGCCCAACTGACAGCCTGCTTCATCGGGAATATTTTTAAATACACGACGAGGTGGAATAGGCTGTATTACAGCTTTCACGATTAGCAATTTTGGGTTCTGCAGCAAGCTTTCATTTTCTATTCAGGGAATACTGTTGACATGAAAAGTGAAATTACTCAATGGTAGTAACAATATGATAACTATAATTTAAATGAAAATCCAATCCTCAGCTGGTGTATATCTGCGTATTTCCTTTGACTTCGATGGAACTACACAAATACACCATCTGCTCTGGAACCGGCTCATCACTTACCAGGTCAGCAGTTCACGGACAAACAAAACCAAGAATAAGCACGTCTAAAACTAAGTTTATTATCACTTCATTTCCTTTTTTTTTTTTAAATCTTTTTCTTCGCCCACCCATTTTTTATAGTCACATTTGTGTTGTAATGCAAGCAAGAAGCTTGTGAAACTCTCTCAAGATGTGTTCCAACGCAATACGCTGTGATGATAAAGAAAATTAGAGTAGATTTTAGTGGTACGTCCTAAGCTTTTTTTTCAATTGTTACAATAATTCTGCAAACGAGTAGTATTTGGAATTCTCTCTGGCAAGTATTTTTCTCATTTCTTTATGTAAACATAAAAATAAACTAAAGATGAATACACTGGGGAGCAGCAATTAGAACCAAAGTGGCAGAAGATGTCTTCCTTTCAGCTGGCATATGAACGTGGCGGTGATGACACTGTTTCTCTCTCGAGTGTTATTTTTCGTTACCTGTAGAATAATCAATTCTAGGCAGCGCTGTCTTAATGATGATGCCATCATTTTTACTAAATGCCGCTGGCGTTTCTTTCTTCTCCCCCTTTCAAGAAGGAGGAAATCAACACTGTGGGCAGTTTGGTCACAGTCTAGTTACACGCACGCACACATCCACACACACATAATTTCTTGTTCCTAGTTAACTTCAAATTAAAAAAAAACAACAAAACAAACAAACTTGGAAGCTTGTTGATTTACCATGTATAGCAACAAGTTATTTTGTTCTCTTTGTTACGCTTTTATATAATCGTGCTCACAGCCTGTATGAGTGGCAATAAAGAATTTTTGAATGAAAATTATTTCTCGCTTTCATTCCGTGTAATTCCCATCAGCAAGCACCCTGCAATTCTGTGATGCCTTGTGCCAGTGATGCTTAGGGTTTTTTTTTTTTTCCCCTGAATGCCATTTATCTACCCTCATGCAGCTGCATGTTCAATTTATCACCGTACCTGCAGGATAATGCTCCCATAAGCATTCTTTAGTAGATTAACCGCATCTGCATGAGACAGCCCATCCAAAGGTTGCCCATTAATACTGACAATCCGATCTCCAACCTAAAAGTACAACAGTAATGGAAAATTACTAGCATTAGGGAAAATTAAAATTAAGAATGCTTAAAATTCCTCATGAACTTGGCACTGCACAGTCATGCTTCTCTTTTGCAGGATCCCTTTTGTGAGCATTCTGCATTGCTAGTGATCATTTATCATTCTTCAGAGCAAATACAATACAGATTTTTAAAAAAAAAAACAACAATGCGATCAGAGAAACAAAGGCGGGTTGTATTTTACTATTTCCATTTGCAAGCGGAGTGACACTTTCACTGCTGTCCTCCCATCCAGAAAGGGCTCATTAGTGTCCACGCGTGCAGACAAGTTCATATTCCTACAGACTACGCACGCACATGCTGAATGCAGTATAGGAAAGCGGGCACTTCTGATATTAATCTAATTAACCTAGCTGGTTTCTTCTTCTTATACATACCCTGGCACTCAGTGCGATTGTGTAATTCTGTCAGAGACATGGCAGGGATGTAGCAGCATGTACTAATGAATGTCATGGGCCAAAGCAATCCTACGTACCTGCATAGTAAGTTCTTTTCAATTTTAATGATTCCTTGAAACTCTCTCCAAAACGGAAGGTGTTCACCACGGTCATTCCTGGAAACCCACATATCCTGTGAGTCTGAGCCTTATTTTGGCATTTCTTTATAAGGACCTTGAGACCAAACAACTAACTTCTGATCTGGTTTTTACCTGGTTTGAGCTCTAAATGACGCCTACTCTGCAGTCCCCAAAACGCCTGTGGTTTCCAGAGACCATGTTGCTGCCCTCCCCGGGTCCGGATGAACAAACACATTGAAAGACCACTGCAAATGTGTTTATGTTCTTTCTCTTAATGTCACTTTTCCAACGCAGTCAACAATTGCCTTTATCCCAAGATGCAATATAATTAAAAAGGGAAGAGAAGGGCAGGTTTGGATTTTTTTTTTTTGGAGTTAGTTTCGTTTTTATATAAAAAGAGGCAGAGTAGTCTATGAGACATTATCAAAGTGATGGTGTATACAGAAGTGCTTGAGGCTCTTCTGTAGGACACACAGCAGATGAGATAGGAAATATTGAGAGGACCCCTCTACTCACTCGGAGCCTTTGGGTACGTGCAGCCACACCACTGGCTTGAATCATAGCAATGAAGATGGGGATATCTCCCAACGGACTTCCCTTCCCTCCTGCTATACTGATACCAAGTGCATCATTTGGTCCCTAAAACAAAGAAAACAAAACAACATTTGCAATTGGAGCAACTTGTAGAGGTCGATGTTCAGGGTATAGCAATAACTGACTCATTTGATTTATGGAACAGGGAGCAAATAGATAGGTTTGACAGACACACGCATCCTCACGCATGCGGGGCCCACTACACAGGCATACATCCAACAAATTATTGCAAACATAAATAATGCAATTTTACTTCTGAGAAATGCTACAAAAATTAACAACTCCAGTTAAAGGTGTCAGCTTTTTGAATGGATAGAAAATAACTCACTGACCCTTGTTATCTCCACAGTCCTTGGGCCCATATCTGCTCCTACTAATAAAGAAACAAACAATTAGCTTCTGTAATTAAGAGATAATATAATTAAGAGATAACACTGTCAGGTGACAATGGTCCCTTGCTGCCTAGTCAGAGTTATCACCAAGCAGAAGCGGAGCCTTCCTGTGCCAAACCAGGCAGCGCTGCTCACAAGAGGAGGACGGGAGCTCTCTTTCGCCCGGAGATGAATACGGATGGAATCACTCCGGCTGACGGATGCCGCCGTGACGCCCATTGTAGTGCAGCCGCTGCTCACCCCAATCTACTGAATAGCAGCGCTCTGCCAGCCTGCAGAAAAGCCCTATTGTGCATCTCACTCAATTGAAGATTGGCTTATTATTCATAAATCACAGTGCCCCCACCACAAAGGGTAGGGCACGCGGCTGGTCTGAGACTGTTGAGGTTCCATTGATTTTCCTCCTCTAATTTGTGCTGTGTTAGCAAATAATAGACAGCCAGGAAGCCTGGCTGGCATATAGCTAACCATAGGACATTTAGAAGTACTCAAAACAGTAAAAAAAAAAAAAAAAAAAAAGGACACTTCCAAAGAATCATTTGAATTGGGGCTAAACAGCCTAAAAGCTGATGATGCAGTCAGGTCCTGGGCTCTGCTACACCAACCCCTAATTCTACCAGTTTTAATTAAACTATTTTAAGAACCTTTTAGAAGGCAGGCAAAATTAAGCCTCTTTCAAGAGTTAATGATTCCAAATAACACACATCAGTATTTCTCACCACTGCGCACGTGTGCTTGTGCAGATACCTTTTATGAGAACCCAGGGCAGGATGGCAGCGAGGTCTGCGGCAGCGGGAAGCCCAGCCCCGGGGACGCAGACACGCATCCTCAGTGCCCTTCAAAACGGCCCAAGGAAGACTGCCCAAAAGGCCACACGCCCCCTCCAGCGCATGCCAACTGGCAGAAGAAACGTCTTCTACTTCTGCCCGCGGTCAGACACCAGCAAAGGTTACCAACTTGTGACCCGGGTCACACCAACGCACAGGCTCTCCACAAGCTACCGCAGGTTGTAGATTTAGCACTTGCTAAATCTGCAAATTGCAAACTGAGCATTGCGACTTTCTCATGACAAAACACCCCTTTATATACACTCAAGAGCAACAAAGATATAAATGAAGTGGTGGCAGCTTTATTCCCTGAGAAAACTGCTCCTAATGCGAGAACCTTGCCCGTGCTAAGCCTCCGACAAGGGCGTCGGGGAATAGCAGGGAGCAGAAATTCTGCACTTAAAATAGAGGAACCATTACTCTACTAGCAGACATAAAAACAATGTCATCTGCTGGAAAGTGCTTGGGTCTTAAAATATCAGTGGTATGTCTTCTGGGAGGCTGAGTAGGAAAACCAGAATGAAGTATTCACTTTTGCTTTTAAACCAGCGCAAAGACAAAGCAAATAACAGGCAGCTATTCTGACAGCCACCCAGACTATACCTGAGTTTCTCTGAGACGCATCTGCTGAAGATCTTTTTGTGCTGACAAAATTCTGTAAGGTAGAGAGGACGGGAGCAAGCGCAGGGTGGAAGTGGCTATGGACACTCTGTTGGCTTGCCTGAAGTTAAAAATAAATCAAAACCAGTGAGTCAAACCCAAACGTTAACTTTAAACCAGTTCCTGCAGCACACGGGCGCAGCTGTGCTCTGTGCCAACCAGACTGGAAACACCACATCGGCCATGCAAGTGCAAAACCCTCCAACTTCATTTCCAAAGGGAGAACCTACCAAAATCCATCCCCGAGTTGTGGGCTCACCCATAGCACTGCACACCTAATGCGTGCGTTGTTCAGGTCTGCTCTAGAGGGCATAAGGACAGAAGATTAATCCCTCTCCTCTGCTTATTCCCAGCGTGTCCCCGAACCCGCGGAGAAGGGGAGATGATGGTTGCTAAAGCTTGTGGGCATCTCCCCCGCGATGACCCTGCAGGCAGCTCACCCCAGGATGAGCGTGCACGGGGCACCCAGCAGGACACGTCCCAGCTCCTCTCCCACAGGACAGGGATAGCACTTACACCCATCTTGTTACGCAGCATAATCTACAGGCTTTGTTATTTTAGCTGAACATATCGTCTGATTACAAGGTCCTGTAATTGAAGCTGCTCCTTTCATTTGACCAAGAACCAGAGGAACACCCCAGGTGCAGGAGCCTGTCTGCCAGAGCTGACAAAAGGAGAGTCTCCAAAGATAGCTGCTCGTGCAACTCTTGGCCATCCATTTCCAGCCCTCCTTTTCCCTGTCTCCTTATCTGGCCTTATCTTCAGACTCTGCCCCTCCAGAAAACATCATCCTCAATTTAGGACGTGCATCTGAACAGCAGGTTTCACCGAGGGCCAGACCTTTTCGACTAAGCTGCTTTACGCAAAATAAAGATCTGGTCTATACGTCTCCATCCGCAGCAGAGCTTTCTCCCTCCAGACGCATTAGGCGGTGAATCAAAAGCTCTGGCAGAGTTTATCCCAACTGACCAGTGTGCAGCTGTCAGTGACGAACAACAGGCAGAGCACAATTTCCACCTCTAGTTGCCAATTCATGGGTCAGCGAACATAATTTGCAACGCGCGTGAAAGAAATCACTGTCCTGCACCACAAGGCTTATATTTCTACTGTTAAAGGTATGCAACGGACCAAGAAAAAAGCCAAGTGAGGACAAAAGTTATGGATGCTCTTGGCCAGCAGCTTCTAAAACATCGCTCGCAGTTGTGCAAATCATTCAAGCTGATTTGCTGGACTGTCTGCCAAGATTTTTAAAACGGTTGGAACAGTTTTGCTGAGAAACATTTATTCCATTTTCAAAATCACCAAGTCACTTAGGGGCAGTGAGATGAAGGCTCTCAAATGACTCTGCACTAAGAACAGTAATTAAGATTTCTTGTATTAAAAGAAATGCAGAAATTACTAGGTTCCTGCAAAAGCCTCTTACGCTATGAAGAAAAGGGGATGACGTCGTTTGATCTGATTGTCTACCTAGAATCACGTTACATACTACGGCGTCTTGCTTCCCTTTCAGCTGTGAGTTTTACATGGTGAAACTGGGTGGATAGTTTTTAACCGTCACTTTTTGACTACATTCCTCTTGCTTAGGCTAGCTGTTGATACAATGACCAAAAGAAGGTAATACTCAAGACTGCTGTCTTTACTTAATGCAATCAGTATCGTTTTCCTCTGTTATTTCATTTTTCCCTTGCCCGCTGCATGCAGTGCAGATGTTTCTCCGATGATATTCAGTGATTATTTTTAAAGCTGGGCTTAGCCCAGCTGTTCCCGCATGGCTACGGGCTCTTTAGCCCTTCCTGATGCTTCACCCACCCAGCGAGCAGCCGGGATCACTGCTGCCCTTCAGCAAGTGAAGAAAATCACACTGCGTGACTCTGATTTTGGCACCCTTTTGGGGTTGTTCACGCACGACATCAAGGACAAGCCTCCCCTCTCAGGGACCCTGGCAACTTCAATATCACGGCAAAGCAGTCGGTCTTCGGAAGGAAAATCCATTAAAAAAAAAGTTTTCTAAGTCATCTCGCCTTGTTCTTCTCCCTTGCAATACTCAGGTTTAATACCAACGGTATCAGTGTCTGAGCTGATTGAGGGGCGCGGGGAGAGGGGAAAAGCCCTGCACTGATTGAAAAATGAATTGTTGTCCTCGCTTCAGGTAAAAAGCAAGTGAAGCAGGAAATTGCTCTGTGTTTTCTTTGAGAGGAAAGCAGCTCTCATGTGGTTCTGCCATAAGATAGGCAAAGATACAGTTCAGTTTCATTAACTCATTTTGATTGACAAAACAGCTGCAGAAAAGACATTCAGCAGTTTTGCAGGTCTAAAAAAAAAATAAATAAATTTCTGGGCATCACCATTTGAGAAATATCTTACATATTTTTTGTGTGTCTCAGGAAGACGCTCCTTAAATAAAAAAAGGCATTAACTACCTCTTCTATTTAATCAGCATTTCAGCACGACACTTACGTTGCAGTTCCGCACAGAAGATTATCGCGATAAAATATTTTGTTCCACGTCCTCAGCAGTAAGTGTCTATGGAAAGACTGTGCCTCACGTGCACGGCTGTGCACTGTCCCCGTGCCCTGCCCGCCACAGCTCCATTTTATACAAGTGAATTTGTCACTCACCTGACTGTTTTGGGATGTTTTCCGTGACGATAGCCATGATCCAGCTCGCAACCTCCCAAGCTCAAGATGCACTAGGCCTTGGGCGCACTTGGAAAAAAACCCACAATGTACAGCATTTAAGTAGACATATAATATTTCGCGCTCTCCTGGAGAGAATTATGTTTATATTCAGCACCACAACTCCATGAAGAAAACCACGAGGAATGCTCAAAACATTAACGTTTGTGTTTAGACAATACAAAAAGTGCCCTTCCCTGGATTTAGGTTTATTCTGAAGGTTGATCCCGGTTGCTGAAGTCAGTGTGAATCTTCCTGCTGGCAAACTGTAGGCGGCCAATTACTCCGTAAAAATAAACAAAAAGACCCCAACTCTTTAACAGACTTTTGCCACAAACAGCTCCCATGGAAAACACTTCAGAGGAAAAAATGCTGCTGAAAAGGGCGAATTTAACTCATACGCACTCAACTTAGTAATAGACCCTCGTATCACTAATTTCCAATTCTTAAATAGGCAAACTTTTGGCCAGGTACCAACCCTGAATGGAAAAATTAGCCTTTGCCTTCAAGAACGAAAGAAATCACGTGCAGAAACACTAGCGGTGATGGCAGGGAAAAAGCCCTTGTCTCCAGATGCAGTTTTGAACAGAAATGGGTCTGCAGCATCGCTCCCACCCGTCCTTTCATCCTCGGACCAGGCTGTACGGAGGAGCTAACACCAGGCACTCGCAGCCAGGCCATCCCCTGCCCTCTCCCCCGACTCAAGCAGCTACAAAGCTTTTTAATGGAAAAAAAGCAAATTCTTCCAGACTGCACAATTTCAGAGTATAAAATCACTCCTGGAAGACGGAAAGCTGTGCAGAAACGGATTTAAGCTGCCATTTTGTAGCTGCAGGTTAGTACAGCAAAGCCAAAGGCATTTTATTTCAGTTCTGATTTGTATGCCTCTCAGGTTTCCAAGTATTTTTCTAATGTACGAAACACACAGTTGTATTTTCAAATAAATGCCTAAATAGTACATGTGCTTTTGTTTTCCCACTTCGCATCATCCCACTTCTAAATACGCACGGAGAAGTGATTTTAATGAATCTCCCAAAGTTATTTCAGATGGAATTCCTGTCTCGGCAATCAGTTGGAGCTGTCCTGTGTATGTGTAAATAGCACTTCAGGATAATTACTTTGCATAGCGTCAGTAACTGCAATTCAATATCTTAAAATGTACTATTATGTACTCACCTTAAGTATAGTGGCAACAGTCTCTTGTGAGGCATTTCTCATATCCTCTCCATTTACAGACAAAATCTGATCTCCTTGAATTAATCTTCCATCTAGGTCTGCAGCTCCTCCTTTAACAATGTCAGAGATAAACACTCCACTTCCATTTCTAACAATGCAAGAAGCATATGGCTAATTACACAATCCAATATTCTTTGGGAGACCAATTTAGATTACTTGCATTTAAGCGACATTAAAAGAAACCTGTGAGCAGAGGAAGAACTAGTTTTACATCCCATTCAACCATTTGAGTGTAAAAAAACCTACAAGTTTTAAAACCGAAGCATGTTTTGCTATATCTAATGCTGTCTTTCCCCTTGAACCGTTAGTTCTGACTGTATGAGCCATAAAGATTCATGCAAAATACCCCCTGTATGAATAAAAAGCCAAGGATCGGTCCAAGATGGAGTTAAACTCTCTCCTGATGTGCCTGATACGAGTTATGCAGCCTCAGATATTTTTTTTCCTGCATTCCCCCTAAAGGTGCAGCTCAGTTTCTTTTCTAGAAGCCCAGAGGCCCCCAGCAGAAGAGCAGGGAGAACTCTGCAGAAAAGACTTTTTTAGTTCGCACATGAGTTATGCAGCAGAAAATCCAGCCTTGTGGCTGTCCGCCTGCAGCGAGGCTTGCGAGAGCAGCCGGGGAATACATTTATTTATCGGCTCCAGGTTCCTGGCAGGGGAGTCCCCTGCGGGGGTCACAGGACCCCTCTGCGCGAGCCCCAGCTCCGGGGCTCGCTATGGTGGGGGTTCTGCCGGCCGCGACGCCAGGATTGGGCGCTTGGGGTCCTTCCCCCCGCAGGACACGCCACTTCACAGCCTGAATTATACCTGGTATCATTTAATCGACTTCAGAAATCAGGCTGCCTCGAAGGTGGGAATCCCCGCCAGCAAAGCACTTCGCAACAGTACAGAAAGTTTTGCACAGAAGCAAACGTGGGAGGGCTGGAGACTGCGATTACCATCTGTAGGGTAATTTACATAAGCTAAATTAATTACCCAACCCGCAATCTGCTCACAACACCTGGGTTAAACATCGCCACGCTTGTAAAAAAACTGCTGCAGAAACTTTACTGACCATACGCAGTCAGGATAACGACATGATGATTTGTAATTGAGAAAATAAATTCTTTTTGGCAATACAGAAGAGCAACTATATGACTCTTACGCACCAACGCTGAACGAGTGCTCGCCAGTGTCATGCCGTAAATCTCTTCTAGCAGTGAAAGATTAAATCTATCAGTGCCCTGGTTCGAATGATCTAATGGCAATGGTTTAGAGATACATCAGTAAAAAGTCACATTTTGTTAAGCAGCTGTTACCTACCACCGTATCTCAGGTTCTGAGCTCTACTCACAGAACTGCTGTCTACAGTGTCGGAGAGACACTTTGATACTGTTGAGGATTTGGGTCTAACTCAGCCTCTTCTCTTCCACCAACGTTGGTCCCTTTGAACCCGAGTAGGAGCTAGATCTAACTCACAAATCCATTTTCAAAGGCATATCCCCCGGTTCAAGAAAGACAGAGAACTGCTGGAGAGGGGACAGCAAAGGGCTACCAAGATGACGAAGGGATTGGAACACCTCTCTTATGAAGAAAGGCTGAGGGATTTGGGTCTCTTCAGTCTGGAAAAAAGATGACTGAGCGGGGACCTTATCAACACTTATAAATAGTTAAAGGGTGGGTGTCAGGAGGATGGGGCCAGGCTCTTTTCAGTGGTGCCCAGGGACAGGACAAGGGGTAACGGGCACAAACTTGAGCATAGGAAGTTCCACCTAAACATGAGGAGGAACTTCTTTCCTGTGAGGGTGGCAGAGCCCTGGCACAGGCTGCCCAGAGAGGTGGTGGAGTCTCCGTCTCTGGAGATATTCCAAACCCGCCTGGACACGATCCTGCCCAACCTGCTCTGGGTGACCCTGCTCTGGCAGGGGGTTGGACGGGATGATCCCCAGAGGTCCCTTCCAACCCCTGCCATTCTGTGATTCTGTATTTGGAAATAGGAAGGTTTCTCTCCCCATTTTGAAATCAGAAAAGCCATGGGTAGGGCTTCTGAGCCCTGAAACAGAGCTACGCTGAAGCCAGCGGAACAGTGACCAGTTGGGCACTCTCAGTGCAGGAGCCCTCCTGGCCAGCACCAGCCCTGGCTACACGGGTTCTGTGTCATCATTCTGATAGAGGAGCCAGGACCACAACACCACAGCATCCCTGAAGATATTTAAATACAAAATTCTGTCCCTGACAGAGTTTTTCCCTTTATTTCATGTTCTATTTAGTGGCTACAGCTGTTCATAGGGAAAAAACCGAAATATTTCTCATTTGAAGCGCAGTGCGATCTGAGAGATGCTCTTACCGTTTTCCAGCTATGCTGAGCCCTAGTCCTCGGCCTGTTTTCTTTTGTATATCTACATAGAAAATCTCCAAGTTTTCTTCATCTTTGTAATGTGCTTCATCTCTATAAACAACCAGCTGCACCTTCTGGGGCGTCTGTCTCAGCGCAGTGATAGCTTCTTCGTGGCTGGCATTCCGCAGATCGATCCCGTTCACCTGAAATAATCAGTGTTTTCTTTCCAAATGACACGTATAAATGATCTTTTCATCACACCCTACCCTCGTGTGACAGGACAAATTTGTCAAATTGACACCCCTTGGCACTGTAATTTAGTGCTCCCATTTCCAGAGGGCCGAGCTCCTGGATCTCCTGCTGCGCCTGAGTTCAGTGTTTTGTGCCACCGCCTGGAGTAAATCACAATAATCAAAACATTTTGGCCTGTGAGTTTTGTGGGTGTTCTTCCCTTCTTTTTAAAATGCCGGAACCTCAAACAATACTTCTTTTTTACAACTGGACAAAGTGGGACGTGCTCCCTTGTGCTTCCCGTATCTCTTACAGCTCAGATTCCTTCTCCCCCGGCTTCCCAACGCCGCCCAGCCGGACAGGAGGAACCAGAAGCTTTAGCACATGGCAATGGCGAAGGCCAGGCAGGACATATTAAATGGTTATTTTGCTTTGTTCCAATAGATGGCACACAAGACCGCTCCTGGAGCGCTCAATTACACTTCTCTTACGATAACCTGAAAATGTTTTAGCATTTTAGTAATACCAGACGGAACAAGAAGTTCTGATTGAAGCCTGAAGTATTAAAAATACACAATTGCAACTTGAAAATTAATCTGCTAATTTTGCCAAGCCTGATCCACAGATGCCCTCTAAGGTGTTTGCCAACATTCTGTTCACAAAACCATCTTTTATTTGTCAATACCAAAACACACCAATGCTTAAATGTTTTTGAAGTCTCTTTAGGAAGCAGCACGAACCGTGACTGAATAACGACACATAACGTAATGAGTTTTAAGGCAACGAAAATATTTCTCTGTATTTCTAAATATGCAAAGTTATAATCATACTTAATTTTACATTAAGTTAATTAAGCCTAATCTATAGTAATTATATTCTGTTGTACTAATTCTGCACACATTTATTTATATATTGTGTGGGCATTCTTGTCTCCACACAGGCATCTATGTGTGCTTTATCACACTAATCTGAAACTAATTCAGAGTCGTCTTTTTGATTCATTAGTACGGCTTTTAAAAGCTGAAATAATAACAATATTACGGCACACAAACATTAGCACTTTCCTGTTTGGCCAGAGAAGAATTAATTAACCTTCTCCATTTTTATCCCCTAATTATTGTGGTCTGTTAATACACAGTTATTTATAAAACGAAAACAACATTCAGCCTTAACGCTAGAAAAAATATTTTCGGTGCAAGAGCTGTAAAGACAACTCCCCAAAGTACCCCTCGCTATTTTTCTAACCCTACGCACCAAAGCCTTAATGGCCATGCTGGGAATTTGTCCTGGTCTGACAGCGAGAGGCTGCTGCAGCTGCGCGAACCCCTGCCTGCCTGACGCAGGTTTCATTTGCAGACCAACACTTCCCTCTTAACCCTTTCCCTCCTCCACTTCCATTCTCGGCTGAGGGGAAAAACCCACTACGTTTATTCACAGAAATAATTCTGCATGTTGAACCGTGGCCCGAAGGAGCCGGTAGCTCCCCCAGCCACGCCGCAGGCGGGTACCGTGGGTTTTTCGGCAGGGATGCTGGCAGCGATGCTGCGGCCGCCCTCATCTCCTGGCTCCGCGCTCGCCCGGCTCCGCACCGGCTCCGCAGGCAGCCAGAGATGCCGGAGCGGCGACGGAGGGAGAGCAGGCCTCCGAATGAAAGATTAAACAGATGAATAATACTGAGCTATTGGACATGACAGCTGAACTATGTAAATCGAGAACTGCCTTGCTCAATTAAATTTAATATATTCTCAATTTGTACCTTCAGTTTATAGGAATATATAAGTAAATATGAATTTGTCAGGACGTTCCTAGTGACAAAAACGAAGCTTCAAGTAGAGACCCTGCTCCATGATCTTTCTTTCCCCTACAAGAAACCTTCACGACAAAGACATAAGCAAGCACATACACACGGAGAGACTCGTTTACCTCCAGGATCTGATCGCCGGCCCAAAGCCTGCCATCCCGGGCTGCTGCCCCTTCTTCATAAACTTCATGGATCACTATGGCGTCCTGCGGGAAGAAGGGGGTGGCGTGAATCCTCCCTCCCAAACACCCCCAAAAGGGCAGCCATGACCCACCCCGCACAGCGAAGAGGCACAACGCTCCACCTCAGGATAAGCACGGCTGTAACACAGACTTATCTTTTTTAAAAATATTTTGGGATAAGACAATTACTCCCGTAACCAAAATACAGATAGCCAGTAAAGAGGTAAAAAGGATTTTGTTCATCACTTCAGGGTAGGTCTTGTCTAGAGCTTGATAGGCTTCCATCATTTTTATACATTGGCATCAGCAGTATTGAACTCAGTGTGAACCGCTGTATTAACATCGTCTACTTTTTATGATATTATTTAAAACCAGATTCTTTGGAGCTATGAATATTTTTAGGGACTTGGCATAGATCTCAGCTTTAAGCAAGAACTGAATGCCTTGTGGTAAATAGCGCTGGTTAAATCTGTAAGAAATGAAATCCAGAAGAAACGAACAATGGCAAATGTTAGTTTATTACTGAGGTTGGAAAATGTAGGCAGTGGCAGATGTAGCTTCAGGGAAGGTTTCAGTGATTTAATCTTATTGCCAGCAATAGATGTCCCCAAAGAAAACGCATTACAAAGAACATACTGTTCTCTTGCTGGTGCTTTCCCTGTGCATTGTTCTGGTCTGGTTCTTTTTTTTTTTTTTGTTTTCCCCTGAAACAAATAGGTGAACATCCTGCTGCAGCGCTTCGGTCCCGACAGCTAGAGGATGGGTGGCTTTGCTGTGCAGAATGTGCTCCTCTCTCCAGTGTCACCAGCAAACACCCAGAAATGGCTTCGCTACAAACTTTAAAACGGCTCTGGTGATCTTCAATTAGAGACACAGGGATCAGAGAACCCGTTCTCAAACACATACACCCTCCAAAAAGCCGATCCGGTTGTGAAGTTCCTTTCTCCAGTTTGATATGCAAGCCAAAGAGGAGACTTTCTGCCACCAAAGGCGGCGAGGTTAGCAGCCTGCGAGCCCCGCTGCGCGCCGCCTTCCTGCAGCCGGGGCAGGAAACCACTGCTGGGGCAGAACAAAGCACATTCGTGTTCTCAAAACACTGTTAGATACTACATCTCTCATCACCAACTTAACTCCCCCGCTCTGTGCTGCCTTGTGATCCTTTCCCAGCACACGTGGTAGATGCCAAACAGAAAGAAAACTCAAATGCCCTCAAGCTAACGCTCTAATCAAGACAACACCAAGAGCGTTATTCTCTTTCATTCCCACTCCACCTTATTTAACGATGTGGACTTGTATCTCCAGCCGCTCCGCTGCTGCTGGAGCAAAGCACCACTGTCACAAGCTTCCTCTTTGATACATCTACACCAGCCGCTGAAAAAAGCCCCAAGGATTTTAATCGCAAATGGGTTACAGCTGATACAAGCATCCCAGATGGTGGGGGAGAAAGATTTCAGTCTACATAAATGAAGGCAAAATACTACGAGCTGTGTACCAAGGTAATTAAGAAAATCAAAAGAATGGTTTGATTAAAAAAAATATTTATTTTTTTATATATATATGTATGTGTGCCACTGGCAACTGCAGGGTTTTCTTGAAATAACTGCAACAGCTATTTGCAGTGGAACAGAGTAACACAGAATCATAGAATCATTCAGGTTGGAAAAGACCCTTGGGATCATCGAGTCCAAGCATCAACCCCACTCTACAAAGTTCTCCCCTACACCATATTCCCCAACACCACATCTAAACGACTCTTAAACACGTTCAGGGATGTGACTGCACCACCTCCCTGGGCAGGCTGCTCCAGTGTCTGACCGCTCTTTCTGGGAAGAATTTTTTCCTAATGTCCAGCCTAAACCTACCCTGCTGCAGCTTGAACCCATTCCCTCTTGTTCTATTGCTAATTACCTGTGAGAAGAGACCAGCCCCAACCTCTCTACAGTGTCCTTTCAAGTAGTTGTAGAGAGCGATGAGGTGGTCTCTCAGCCTCCTCCTTCTCAAACTAAACAGTCCCAGCTCCTCCACATGTGCATGTCCATCTCAGCAGCGCTGCCAAAATCCTCTGCTACGTGTCTTAGATCTTCCTTCAGTTGTGGGGGTTTGGTTGTTGTGGTTTTTTGTTTGGTGGGGAGGTTTTTTTTGTGTGTGTGTGTGTGTGTATGTTACCTTCGTTTTAAAAGCGACCACATAACCCTAAGACAACACAGGAGACTTTTGCCTGGGTGAAAGCCAGGAGGGTGACAGTGATATATATTTTTTCACCCGAGGCTGATCACGGGTAACTTTGAGAAAAAGCTGAGTCTGTGGTTTAGAACTTCCACCGCACACTTCACTTTTACTTTTTTTAAACACTTTACAAAGGCAGGCATTTAGAAGTGGCCCACAAGATCGCACAAAACATCGAGCAGCTTGTTAAGACAGCATCATTCAACCAGGACACACCAGGGCAGTGGATGAACATGAGGATCGGTGGAAAAACGGCAACGTGACTGTGTAACAGCAGACTGGGCACGTACACAAGATGGTCAAATCAAACACTTTCAGACTGTATTAAATCTGATATTTCCCACCTCTGAGCAAGGAGCTTTCAATAACATTTCTTTGTTTTCCATCTGCAGTTGCTTCACAACTGGTGCACAAGCTGGAGTTACCAGCTCTTCCCAGTGCTGCACGACTGCACGTAAAACCACACATACCTAAAGCCCAGATGCAGGAACCACCGAGTGTTATCAGTTTGAACAATCTGCATCATCTATTTGAAAAGGCAACAATTCAGTATTACACCACGGTTCCTGCATATGTTAGAAGCCAGACATAGAACTAAAAATACATATGGCACGAAAAGGTACATTCCTGCTTGGTCTCTGCCTACCCCGAAGAAGGAAACATCTCGCTGACCTGCCAAAGCACTGTTTTTCTTAACTAGTTTTTTTTTAAAAGTAGTGTAGTTGAATCAAGCCTATCAAATCGATTAAAACCAGGATGAAGCAACATGTCCACCATGTACTGTAAGGATTTTTAAATAGTCCATAAGCATAAATATGAGAGTCTTCCTTAGCTTATAAACTATGATAAACAGACATCTTTCCTCTGATACTTCTGGGATCAGCTGACAGTATATTTGACTCGGAAGCAATCTTTTTACCACTGGATCTAGGGGCATCTGGATAAGACTCTTGTTAGTTTTGTTCATCCATGATAAGTCACTAAAAGCAAACTATTGAAGTTATTGAACATTTTTAATTATATCGATATTTTAAACAAGTTTACACAGCAGTGAGATGTAACGTCATACTCCAGCCATCTAAACTGAGCCCTAATCTGTAATGACTCTATTGACATGCTACAGATCTAAATTGTAACACCCCTCTCAGTGCCTCCGAAAAAAAAAAAAAAAAAGATCTATCATGAGTAAAATGATACACAGACACCTGCAACTCCTGCTCACTAGCTTCAAATTCCATCATGTGCTTGCTATCTCTGGAAGTCAAGGCCTAAAATAGTTCAAAAATCGATCAGTCGAGAGGGAGGAAGGGAAAGTGGCATCGATGTTCCACTAGAGGTTGTGAATTCATGGTGGCTCAGGACTGGTTTTCACTCCCATCCCTCCCCATCTCCTTTCATCACCCGTTCCATATAGGTTATGGCACTCCATGATACAGCTTGGCAGAGTCGCAAAAACTGCTCGTGCGGAAGGGGGAAATGAAAACACTCCCATATCAAGAACACGGTTGTTTAACGAAAGATATCCAGCCGCTGAAAGCACATACTTCATAAGGTTTACAAACACGTTAAAAAAACCTGGAGCTTTAATCTTTGTATGTTTTGACAAAGAATGCTCCATTACTCTGGGACCACTCTATAAATGAGGAATTAATGCAAAGTTGAACATTTCTTGTATGGGACAGAAGGGTGCAGAATACAAGCCAGAGCATACAAACATCATTTTAACATGCTAAACAAAGTCCATGTTCGCAGGTGTTAACCTTGATTATCCAACCATGAAAACCCTGAAAGAAAAAGTAGAAGGGAAGCTGTCTGCTACAGCTGAGGGTGCTGGACATTATTGTCTGAGTAATGCTTATATTGAATATTGAAGGGCCTGCAGTTCAATGAAATGAAGCTGAATGCGCTGACACTATCATGGCTAAAAAGAATCACCTGCAAGCCAGAATAGTTCCCAAACATGGCGAGAGTCTACGTGGTTGGTATATGATATGCATGAAACCTGTTCACAAGTGGTAAAGTTCACCAAACCTGCCACATGGCCTATGAGGTGGTATTTTGGAAGGCTCAGCTTTGAGCTGTGGGACAGGTACACCCCACTCGCTCTCTCACTTTCCCAGCAGATACCTCTGTGACTCTTGAGCAGAGGGAAGGCACCCGAGTGACAGATCTCACACCCACCGAGAAGAGAGGTTTTGGCTCTGAAGAAAAGGCAGAAAGCAGAAGAGTTCACGGAGACTCTTGGTCAACACCTTGAAGAACAACGCCAGCGCAGAGTGAATGACTTCTGAAGAGCGGGTGCAAGACAACCTTCCAAAAATTACCACCCAATCTGAAACCCACTTATGGAAAATACAGCCTGTAAAACACCCACAGTGTGATCTACATCGCATTTCCTCCTATCCGAGGGAGGGGAATAGCCCTGAACTCTTGGGGAATCGGATCTCAGTTCTCCCCCCGGCTACGGATATTTTTTCTGCTTGATATTTAACAACTTCAGAGACCCGGCATGGTCTCTGGATATCAACTGGATATCAGGATATCAACTCACCCATCAGCAGAGAGCACAAATAGAAACGCTCACGTTGAGAATTACATTCAGTGAGAGTGACAGCTTAATCTTTGTATCTTAAATGTCAAAGAACTGGTATGGGAGAGACCCCAGGCAACGACCACATAGCACCATCTTGATTGAGCCTCTGGGAGGAAGGTGGTAAAATCAGCTTCCTATTCAGGAAAATCACTGACCAAGCGAACCTTAAAAGCCTGCAGGACCATAAACAGTGGTGAGAACGTCTCACAAGCTGTCTGGCTTTAGGCTTGGACTGCTCACGCGTTTTCCGCAAGTTTATAGCATCTGAGCCAGTCTCTTTAGTGTTTCTTTCCTCCTGTGCAGCTGTTCTTCAGAAGGACAAGCAGCAGCTTTCAACGCAGGTGCCCTTTACCACTGAAAATCAACCCCCCGACCACGAAGTTATTTGCAAATGATGGGAGTAGAAGGTGAGGGAGTAAACGGATACGAGACATGAGGGAGGCTCAAACATTAAGTACCACGGATATTTTGATGAAGTTGTATCATATCATGAAGGGTGGAGCAGTTTGCAAGGGGGGAGATTTCAAAGCAGAGAAATCCCCACATACCTGGTGATTTAACAAGGAAAAAGGTCTGAATTTTGGTAAAGAGGCTGATTGCATAGTACTGAACAGTCCTTATTTACTGCAGATCATTCACAAAAAGCTTTTTCTTTAACTGAGCTAACATCAACTTTGTTTTGAGTTTATCTTTGCTGCACTATTTCAGCCTCCAAGACCCAGCCGTTGTTTTGATAGGATCAAAGGCGCTCCACAGAAGTAAGGTGACCCACCGCGTAATTCAGGACTGCAATAATCATCAGAACAGAATGGCACCAGGTAAGATACTCAATTAGAAATGAGTTGTTTGAAGATCCCAGACTATGTTTTCCAAGGTGTGCATTTTGAGGTGGTAATCATGAGACAAAAAAATCCCCCAAACAATCCTAAGAGTAGAAACCAGCTCCCTAGCTACAAGGGTATCTCTACCGCCAGAGCATCACCAGCCATTTGTCCCGGACCAAAGGAGGATTATCTGGGGAAACGGTACCTGTCTCCCAGACAGACACTTCTGAGCACACACTGACAATGATGCTGAAAGTCCAGGTCAAAACACCAGATTTTTGGAACCTACATGCACTGGGCAGTGCTAGAAAGCGGGCAGGGCAAACTGTTGGAATTACATTAATTTTTTGTGTCTGCCTCTCATTTTGGTCCGTAGTTAGGTGACCGAATCTTACCACTAACCATAATTACGTATTTGGTGTAAGCAATGAAGCTTTCTGCATGGATTAGAGTACTTTCCCGAGGAAGCAAAAAAAGTAAGCTATATATAGAACAACATTCAGGAAAATATGCTTTCTGATTTAGTTGACAAGTCGTGTTTTCCTAAGCATTTCCAACAAAATTCCTACATTGCTACAAATGTTATACTAAATTAGCATTTATAAAAGAGAATAACGCTACAAAGGGCTTTGCTGACTGCAGGTTTACAGGTTTATCTCTTTCCCAGGGCAAGTACAATATCACTAGTTATTTCCCTTTCAACTTTTATAATACTTTGTCCAGAGCAATAAAATTGTCCTGTCATTTTTACAGGCTGGTTCACAGATAAAGTAGAAATCAACTAGTTGCACAGTGTGTTTCGCTGAAGAATTAGCCCCATATAAGAATCTCTCGGTAGTTAAAATAAATCCAGCTGCTGGTTAGTTGTAGGCAGAGGAAATTACAACAGTTACGTTATGATCTATGATCTTCCATTTGCAGATCTAAATGGAATCTAAAAGATAACGGTTCAGCAACAAAAGCTGAAGGTCAACTCCAAGCAAATCACTTGACTTCTTAAAGGGGTTTATCTAATGCACCGTGCTGCATAGACCTCCTCCTAACACTCAAATATTTTGCAAGTCCCAGCATTCACAAACCATTAACAGGCACCCAAAATCCTAAGCCAAACACTACTGTAATAAAACAGGCCATATAACGTAAAAATGTATTACCGTGTTAATGTAAAAATGCTTTACATTGCATGATACTGAAAAACTTCTCTACTCAAGGTCAAAACAAAAGGTCTGTTTCCCATTTAAGAACAAGCCCTCGCAAGAGATGGCGTTCACTTGCCAACTTTCATAAAAAGATTAATCCACAACATCAATATGAATATAATTTTTCATACTAAAATACAGATTTATTTTAAGGAAGTGGATAATATTTGTATTACATTTTATAGGCCCCTATAGTTACATCTGGTCCTTATTTATTTAAATTTTATTCAGCTTGCATAATATTTTTGCTTACAGTTATATTCTCTAAGATCAGAAAAGCTAAAACCTGAAAATTCAATGGCACTATTCATTAACATTCCTTCGGTCTGCAGTCATAGACATTTGCAAGCTCTCCTTTGATTCTGAAATAATAAAACTAAGGTAATAAGATGTTTAGTGTAAAAATATATGACTTAAGTCAGAATGATAGAAAGAGCTATGCTCCTATGGATCGCATGCCAAAGCAAACCAACGTTTTTCACAAAGTATACATGCTCCTTTTAGAGGGGATAATAAAACACAGAACTACATATTAAAATGTTAACTCTCTCACTCTCATTATTTTATTAAATAAAAAAAATAAAAATTTACAGTGTACAGTGCATAACACCGGTTACAAAGAATGCGTGAGATCCTGAATGCACAGGACACGGGAAGCCAAAAGCCAGTGGTTTCAACCAGCAGCAAGCAAGATGCTCCTGAAGTCCGTTCTGACATGTCCTACTGCCTTCTTATATTGTGAGCTTAAATTTTATGGATGATTTACGCTCCTGGAAGACACCAGCTTCTTCAAGCAAGGCCCTGTTACGCAAGCTAGCCGTACAGTCAGCTAAACCCTTGCCAAAGATCCATCAAATACATGATTTGCAAAACTTACTACTCTCGTTCCCATTTGTGATAACTCATGTACAAGGCAGTTTGGTTTTTTCACGCTGTCGTAAGCTAACGTCCTTCTGGAATTATGATGAATCCACCAACTTCATTTTAACATTATTCAACCAAGAGACAAAGCAATTCCTCACAATTTCAAGCTAACTGCATTTACCACTCTGTCATTAAATTGCCTTCTGTTTTACAAATGTGGATGATGGCTAAGAAGTGATTGCATTTTTTTTTCTCTCCCAACCGCAAACTTTTCCTCTACAATACTCCAGCTAGGATTAAAAACTTCGCCTTCTATTACCATTTTTCATTCTATCATTCCACTCATTGTGCGATAGGCTTAACAGCAACAGTATCTATAGCCAATATATTGCTGAGACCCTCCCGAGGCCAATATCTTGCTTTTCATTTGTAGTTACAAGGTAAGCATATTCCGCTAAACCAGTTTCAGTCTTAGCTGCACTTGATGACTGTCTACAAAGTCGTTCAGACCCCAGCTGTCTATAACCGATGAAGTTATTTTTGCCTGAATCTAAATATAACTGAGGTGAGAGGGAGGGAAGAAAGCTCAAGCAAGGGAGAACCTGGTTGTTTAGTAACGCAGGAGTCACATCAGTCCTCGTGTTTAGGTAGGTCCCCACTGCTGGCTGCGGCACGGCACAAAACAGATATCAGACTTGGCTTCGCTATCAGTAACAGCCTGCTCTTGGCAGCGTGGAGATCCTGGCAGGGTAATTAGCCCTCACAGCTCCAGGGGCAAACATCGGGTCTTGAACAGCTGCAATTTAAAGTCGCAGTTCTCTTGATTATTCCCTTGCCCTTCCTTAACAGATGGGGTTTATGCAAGGTATGACTCACCTGGACTGACAGAATGAATCTAAATATTCTTCTGTCAAACTGCATCCCCACCATCACACGGCTCCCCGGCTCCGCCGCGAGCCAGAAAGCCTTCTGGGCAACCAGGGGATTACAAAAGCTTGGTGCTCTCCCACTCCGGCGTTACCAGCTCTCACACCAACTAGTGTTAGCTGAGCCCAGGCGTATTCCGTTACTTTTTTGGAGCACTGCTAACGTGTTCCATTTCCCTGGCTTTGTGGATCACTTTATTTTACAGATGGAGTACCTTAAAGTTTGTTAATCGCCTTAAAAAAATGTTTTTTTATTTAAGCCAGCCGAAAGCAAAAGTAAGGAAGTTTTCATTTACCAAATTCAAAGTATAAAAATCCTGTATAAGAGGTTTGTGGTCATTTTCAATCAGAAAAGACACAGGATAAAGTATGCTGCTTGTCTTCGTTCCTGTGTAAGGTTCAGACAGTGACCGCCTCCTGGCTACTCCACCTCCAAACAGCCCCTCAGTTACCGCTCCTGCAATCTTTTCTTCTTTTATATCGCAGGTGCCTCTTCAGCACTTAATTGCTATTTCAAGCCCCAGCTGAGCCTCTGCGCTCACCTCCCCTCCCAGGGTTTTCTAACTCTGCCTTGGGGGAATGTCCCTGTACCGGGCTCCAGACCGCTGAATCCCCTCCGGCGCGTCTGAGCGTCTTAATCACCCCGGCAGCAAATACAGAGTCAATAACCACGAGTAATCAACTCAGCCATTGCTAAATTATTCAGCTGGAAGCAAAACAGTGCTCCCATCAACTAAGACAATGTTTGCGTCTTAGAGCGATGCTTTTTTTCATGCACTGCCAAGAATAAAATCCCTGTAAACTGACAATCCCGTTTAAGAGAAAATGTCTCGTTGCAAGTCGCTAACTGGACATCGTGGCATTCACCCACCCTGGGGTGATAATAGGGTTGGTATGATTTAACCCCACATGCCATCTGGAGGAGTACCATCTTTTTTTAAAAAATTCTTCGATGCCCTGTTCTCAGACGATTTCAGAAGAAAACCACATAGAAACTTTCTGGCAGGCAGTCTCAGAGGGAAAAAAAAGCTCATTACTTGAAACGAAATTATTTGCCTAGAAACAGCTTTTGCAGGATGCGTGAATCAAAAGCAGAATAACTGAGGAACGTTTCCTAAATTTATGGTGGACTGGACTATCGGGTGCTGCTGGTCCTGCATCCCGCAGGGCGGGTTATCCCACGGGGTCCCAGCCCCCGTAGCCACGGGCCAGCTGGTGGCTCCCAGCGCTGCACGAAGGCCTTGCCCAAACAGGTCCGTCGCCTTCAGGAATCCCGGGAGCACGGGCAGCTGCCGAGTGACAATGACATCCCTGTCAGGTTTATGGCTGCTATTAGCAGTGGTGGAGCTGACAAGCATTTAAATCTCATTCAGCAGCCGGGGGGGGACACGATGAGAGGGCAGGATGGTGTCCTGGGGAGCAGAGTTAGAGCCTCAGAACTCAGTTAGGGATGTTTCTGAAAACACTTTTTTTTTTTTTTTTTTAAATTCCCATTCTGAGGTTACTTTTACAAGTTTGACTGGACTACAACCAAAAAAAAAGTAAAAAAAAATCTCCTCCCAAATTGAAAGCCCTGTACTTCAGCCAGCTCCACTCCGCAGTTTAATTGCTTTAACGCAGAGGCCGTGTGTTGTGTTCTCTCAGGGGCACAGGGGAAGGTGAAATGAAAGACAGCGAGGAAAAAAATAAAAATACAAATCAACCCCTAGAATAAAATGAAATCGGAATGCTTAAGGGCTATTGCACTCTAAAGATCAACATCACGGAGACAACTCTCAAGGACGATCCTTCCTTCCCCAGACCTTTTCTACTGGCACATCCTTCTGGCTGATGCTCTCCTGCTCCCCGAAGCACACAGCCGCAGTCCCTGCTTATAATACATGCACCTTGAAAGATTTTGTAATCTTTCAATGGGACGGTCACCTTCTCAACCAAAAACACTTCACAAGGGTTAAGGCATCACTTTCCAGCCTCCTGAACAAACTACCCTCCATGCTCACAGGCTGTATTTTTCAAGTCTCTACGTGGTGATTTCTGATGAGATTCCTAAGGTTAGGACTGAAAAGTTGCACTCTATATTTAATTTTGAAGCCGTGCTTCCCTTTAGTGGGTTCCCAGATCTATTATTCCAAAAGCTGGGAATTTGTGTTTAAGAAAGATCCAAAATATTCCGAAGCGAGCTTTCTCATCACACGTGAGCTGCCGTCGTGCATCCGTGCTGAGTCAGTTAAGTGTTTTTAGATGGAGTGCAGTTTAATATCACAATAGATGAGGCCCTTACGCTCTTGCCATGGCCACCTTAGATTTGACAAGTTCTAAGGAGGAGCAGCCTCCCTGTGTCCCCCACACTGATAAATTACTTCTGAGATCCTGGGAACTGGGGATGATATCCTTCATCGTTTTGTAGGCACTTGCACACCTGCGCAGGTACGAAATAAATATACCCCAGTAGAAAAAGGAGGAAGAAACGGGTGTTCATGTTGTTTTCTCAGAGGACAAAAAGGTAAAAGAAGTCTCTGCAGCTGTGTGGCACACAGATGCTGCTCCGGCAGATTCCCCCCTGTTCTGCCATGCCTTTGCTCGTCCCCGATGGAGCACATTCCCATGGTCCCGTCAGGGCACCTCACCTCTATCGTTTGCGTGCGCCACCTGAACTCCAAGAGTATGAAAGACAGCATCGCTGCTTCATGCTTGCACAGACAGGCTACAAACAGTGCTATTCCCATTCTTTCTGACTTTGGCCTGACAATTCCCATTTCAAAAATAGCTAAAAATCCAACCCCAAACTGCTGAAGGCAATTAGAGCTTCATTTTAATTTCTCTGCGCTGCAGGAAACAGTGGGTCTTGGGTACACAGTTTCTGCCACACGAGCTCTTCAGAAGTGACGAAATTCTGTGGCACATAAGCACGTCACATACCCAAGCAGTGAAGCTGGAAGTCAATTTATTTTGCCTTTTTTAAAATACAAAAAATGTCCATCTATATCCCCAAGTTAAAAAGAAACAATGGAGAGCAAGACGAGATACATCACTGAGCTCCACGTACCTGATGTTGGTTTTTTAGATTAGATTATCCTCTCTAGTCCATGAAACCCAAAAAGACACACACTTTCCTACAGTCCTGAGTAGGATTTTCTTTTACCCCTCCTCATTTTGTTATCTGAACTTCATTTCAGCTTTTTAACAAAAGGTTTTTTACCTTCACGGCAAAAAAGTAAGACTGCGGTCTCGCAAAAGCAACTTGTTTTCTCTGAAACAACACTGCCTGCCTTTGAACGAGCAGATTCAGAAATAGGAAAAGAAACAAGGACTCATTTTGGCAAGTCCTGTAATGGTGAGGATCAGAAACGTGGGCAGGCAGACCTCCCTCCCTTCAGGAATTTCAGTTACTGCAATCAAGTACATAGATTTTTAAAATAAATTCCTAGGAGGACACTTTAATGAATAAACTAATGAAAGTATAATACTTAACCAAAACCATTTACTCAAAGAATAAAATCCTTTGCATTTTTCTCATCTGCTCTGTAAAGCAGATATTTATAATTTTCATTTATTTATATTAAAATCTCATGAAAGACATGTACCAGATTGCGTCTGACAGACTGCCATGTATTATTTCCAAATTCCAGCTAAATGAAAAAGCAGAGAGATGACTAACGCTGAACTTCTTATTTGAATTTACTCAACACTAGAGGAGCTGGACAAAAAAGGGCCTGAGTACAAAACAGCACGCGGCTGGACACAGTGAAAACCATAGAGGCTGATCTAAGCCTTCAACATAACTCAGATCTACCTCCATGCGGAACCCAGCAATTCATCCAAACTCTACACAATCAGAGACTTGGATAAATGGGACCAAAAGCTGAACCTTTTCCAATTTCTGCTTTAATACTATAAAAGATACAGCCTACATTTGGCAAAACAAAACTTTCTTTTTCCTTTCAACTTCCTCGATTTTTTCCTTCTTTTTCTAGGTCTGGAAAAAGATGACTACATTGCAACTCCCTGTACCTCCTGACAGCAGCTTCATTGCTTAATGATGCACCACTATATTTTCGGAACAACTGCATGTAACGGAGCAGCTCTATCGCCTGAAGTGTCTCTGCAGCAGGGGATTCAGGAGAACCCGGTAAAGACACCTCTGCAGCAGACTTGTTTACTGAAAGAACTGAATTTGACATTTAAAAAACAATCCGGCCTTCAGTTATACCGTAACACAGCATCTCTTAAATGGAAAGTGGAGTGGAAAGAGCACTGGCGGAGGCAGAGAAGGGTTTAGCATAACTAACTTGCCGAGTTCGTACTTGAAGTGATAGATTTTAATTTAGCTGAAAATAATTTTTTTAAAATCAGCATAGTCAAGAGCAAGATTAAGCAAAAAGACCCAGAAAACAATAAAAGATTACCTTTGGTTTACCTCTGTTCAGCAAGGGCTTTTGCTGGCAGGGAGATAAATCACGGTTTGTTTAAACAGCTACTAAGCATTTACGCTCTCAGGACAGAGGTGTTAACCTTGCTGAAGTGGCTCTACCTCTGTGACATTAATTTCTAGTCCAACCATTTTGGTAACTTACCTGCTTGAAACTCTTATTTCACAACAGTTAAAAAAGAACACATATTTGTAAACTCTGACCACAGCAGAAAGCACTAGTGAAACACAAACCTTTCCATTTAAACAGGAACAGAAAACAACTGATCTGATACAAGGCAAAATTACCAATTTGTTATCAGAGATTAGAGTTGCTGGTTTCTCCTCCCTGTATCGAACAATTCATTAGAGCAATTACAGATTAATGGCATCATTAGTTTCTACGTTGTCTTTGTCTCCTATTCTTCAACAGAGCGAGTAAATATTAGTTTACCAGAAACTCACCAGTGGAGTGTCTTTCCCCCCGACGATGCTGAGTCCTAGGCCTGACCGACCCTTAGATATCTCTATAGTCATCTCCTGCCCCGGAACTATAGGACACGTTGCTGGATCCACAGGCAGTGGAGTTGGTAAGACACCTAAGAACATAAAAAGGTCAAGAAATAAATCACACTATTCAATGAGAAAATGAAAACCATCAAAGGAATCGTATGAGAGCAACTAATTAAGATCTCGTATTTTGCTCTTCACCTTTACCAATCTAAACTGAACTAGAAGGCTGCTCTGAGTCACTTCTGAAATCTCTAAATCACAATGACTCTAGAGTTCGGGGAGTAAATGTTCAGAGTAAATGTCTGGGAGGACATCTAATTCATTTATAATCTACACAATTCAGATAACGGTGGCAAGGTGTATTCCATTCAGGGCAGATAAGGCCACGTTCCAGCACCATGGATGTCCCAGATTACCTTTCCTTCTATTTTAAGTAAGTAAGAGGAAAAATGCCTTTGTATGTGAAAGTCAAGAAAAACAAGTAGACGCCTTCAAGCTCTCAAAAATTATAAAATGAGAGAAAAATATAAATCCTTTATAAAATAACTTAAAATAGGTCATTGGATGTTCAAAGAAAAAAATCTCAGCAAAAGTTGTATGGGAAAAAAAAAATCCATCCTAGGTTAGGGTACTAAATACACTCTATATTGGTGGAAAAAATAACTGGTTCATACTACGGCTGGTGACTTCTGCCTCTGGAGAAAGATAAGTAGGTGCTGGCACCAGGGGTATCTCCTGTAAATTGGCTGGTACTTTTGTTGAAGATTTGGATTGTTTGATGTGGTTGAGGACCTAAAAGCAAAGCAGAAGCAAAAGAGATCAGTTATCAATCACAGAAAGGCACGTTATGTGGACATTATCATTAGTTGTTGATTATCGTTCGTTATTAAATCCACTAAGTTGATAGAAGGGAAACAAGCAATAAGCACAGATGAACTGAAAACACTCCCTTCATAAATAAATGGAAAATCAGGATGACTGGATAAACGTGCTTCCAGAAATGCTCATGAAAGAAGTAGGGACAGGATTTCACCCTTCTGAGTTGTGCCTCTCACACCAAATAACGTGTTGGGTTTTGTTTGGTTGGGTTTTTTTGTTTGTTTGGGGTTTTTTTTTACTTTTAAACAGCAAAGAACATCTTTGACATTAGCTTGTGTGACTATTTCCACATACTTAAAGAGTGGCAAGTAATTTTTTTAAGTTTTCACCAGGAAAATTCTTTTAATGTCTCCGCAGTTAACCCCTTCCCCCCAGAAATCACTCCATCTTCAGCTAGATCAAGCCACCAGAACCCCCTCTTATCAGTTAACATAAACACAGGTACATTTTCTGGGAGCTGCTCCTCCACTTCTTGCGGATCTGCTGCCACTGCTTTGTCAGCTTTAGATTTCACATCCTAAAAAGTCAAAAAAGAAAGTGAGGTGTATTGAAAATGTCTCATTAGCTTCAATAAAATACCCTCCAAAACTCAAAATGATGATTCTAGGCAAACTGTGGTATTTCTTCACGTTATTACATTTGTAGCACAACACAAAGCTGAAGTGTAGAACTTGACAGAGGAAAAGCTAGTATGAATATAGGGAATTATCAGGAATTATTAAAAACACACCTAGCGGTTTTGAAGGCATACGATGTAAGAAAGGGATTTTTTGGGAGGAGATTATAATGCAATGTCTATATTGTTCCTGAGCAATAAGAAGCTCTAAAGAAGAAGGAAGTGTGTCCTCTGGGGCCACTGGGACAGCAATTCCCACGCTGGGTGGGAACACGCAGGTCTCTGTGCCGAGCCTCCAGCACACAGGTACCCGTACAGACCCTTTGGTGCCCATACAGACCCTTTGGTGCCTGCCTACAGGGCTCAAAGTCATCTGTTCTCTCCTTCCCCCTCCCTTTTTTGGCAGTCCTAAGCACTTAAATAACCTAACTGCTTAAAATGCATCATCCAGCCTCATTAGAAATATCTCAAACAATGGCACTTCAATCACGGGCTCCACTTGTATCCTAATTTCTTTCCATATCCTCGCAATACACTACAAAAGATGTTTTTCTCTCCTACTTCTGCAACTGCTTCCAGACAGTTACAGTGTCCTCCCCTTGTTAGCTCTTAGCCAAACTCAGGCCGCTTTGATCCCAGTATTAGTTGGTTATCTTACCCCATGTTAAAAAAAAACCCTGATAAACAGCCAGTTTTCAGAAAATCCGAGTACCAACTTCAAAAGACAACGGCGATATTCTGCATCTCAAAAGAACTTCCAATTAAGATGACAATTCATACATTTAGAAATAAATACGTAAAACAAATTTTAGGTAACCAAGCTTGAAAATACTGGCCTTCTTTCCTGGAGTTTTATTATGTTAAATCACGCCAAGCCCCACAGGCTTCCCCCCCCCCCAGCCCCGCAATTTTTTTTCCGTGTTTTTCTCCAAGCTTGCTGTAACCATACAACGGTAACTATTATTCAAACGGATAACAAGAAAAAAAAAAGATAAAATGGTGATCTCATTGTATTTTCAGAGGTGTCGGGGAAAAACGAGAAGACTGCTTTGTCATTTTATGAGAGACTGTTCTAATGAGCAATGAAAAACTTAGTTCATACTTCCCTTTTTCATTCTGATATGTGACTAAAATCCAAAACTCCATCTTGCACATCAAGTAAGCACCAAGCATCACCTTTAAATCTCTCGAATCTCCTCCATTTAACTCAGACTATGCTAGAGGTACCTGAACAATATGAAAATATTTCCAGTCCCTCAAGCCCTGAATTGTACGCTCAGCATTTGTCATAAACCCAACTGGTTTAATAGAATTCGGTTCCCTCAAATGCAGCCAAAAGCATTTTTATGAAGCCCTTCCTCTTTGCTAGCGTTTCAAGGACACGTTTTCTGTTTGTGGTGAAGACAGATTATTGTTCCAAGTTCAAATCTTTTTAGGGAAATGAATCCATTCTCACATACCAAACATCAGTTTAATTATCCCACCTGTAGGACACTGAATTCACGCTCTGCCAGGACACTAATGATGCAAGGGCCTTCAGGGCACACGCAATGACTGCTCAAAACCATTTTCACCTTTGTAAAGTTAAAAGTTTTGAGCTCATCTCAAAGCCCCATATAACAATCCTTTTCCAACACCACCTTACGGCAAGCAAGAGAACTCCAGTGCTCAGAACACCACGACCTTCTATCAGGCCACCGCAAACCTCAGGCAACAAGCACGCAGACTTTGCCTAACAATTCCACTGGCTCCAGTTCAGAAATAAAGTTGTTTTCTTTCCCCCCCTCTTATCATCCAAGTCTACAATGATGTCCATTATATAACTTTATACTTTTTAAAGTGATGAAGTGACAACAAAGAGTATCTTGGAAGAGACTGACAAATTTATCAGCAACAAGTGAATAGGGAATGATGTGATTTTTTTTTTTTTATTTTATTACAGCTGTCACTTGGTGAAACATCCTGCCCGTGCTTTGAACTGTACATGCTTGTGGAAGATCTCTGCTGATAAGCACATACTTTTTATTTACTCGGTGAACTTGATCTTACTTGTTGATTTCTACATTCCTGATTTCTCCTGACACATGACTGAGAAATTCAATAACAATGGTGAAGCAGCATTAGGCTCTAGCAGCAACCATCATGCTTCGAAAAACAAGGCACTGGGTTCTTTTTGCCTCAGCAGCCACTAAAAGATTGCAAGAGAAATCTCCTTTCCTCAAAATAAGGAGCTGACTCGTGCTGCGCTGCAGTGTCGAAGCCTTAACGCCAATATGAATACCAACTTGTTTCCTTCTGGTCAGAAGGGACTGATCGCAACCATCAGCATTTACAAAAGTAAGATACACTTAGACATATTTGCCACGTAGTTTTAAAAACCCTGATTGAAAGAAAACTCTGAAATTATGAAACTGGCTTTCCACCACTACTTTTCATCCATTTATGCCTCTAACCTGAGGGTTGGCCCAACTGAAGGCATTATGGAATGAGCAGATGGATCTATAGGCATGCGAATACTTTTCTAAATCTACCTCCTAGCCCTTAACTTTTCAGTATCTATTTATCTAATGGAAAAATCAGTGAGTCACCTCTAAGCACTGAATGAAGGCAGGGCTACGCAGCAGCCAGCAGAGTGACACACTCGCTGCCTCCCGGTCTCGCAGTGACCTGGGACAAGTCGCCTCCTCTCTGTGCCGCAGCGGGGATAACAACACTAGCCTGCTGGATAAAGGGGTTTGAATTCCAAAGACAAAAAGTAAATTGTAGCAGTCAGTTGCTGTTACAGGAACAATTTAAGTGGAAAATTGAGATAACTTGGTATGGACAGTGGGAAAGGAAAACTAACTACTATACTGATGTTCTCCTCACCTACAGGGTCTCAACAAATCCTTGACTTTGTCTTCTCTTACCTTTCTGCCATTACCCTGTTCCGGACAACTCTTACCACCAACACTTTTATCTTTTTCTTTTTTTCACCTTTCAGTCTAAAATACTGCAACTTCTACCCTTTGGCTCCACAGTTCCCTTCTTTCTTGCTTCAAGTTTGAACAGAAGCTGCCCATATATTCTGAGTTCCCTGTTGTTCCAGCGGCATCTTCCCTCCACACCTACCTTGGATCGCGCCAAATTTTTTTCTTCCCCCCATTAAATTCACATTTCCTCTAATACCTTGCAAAAAGCTGCACAGCACAATATCCTACACCAAGAGTTCATTTTTGTACAATACTTTTAACATATTTTTAACCACTTCAGTCTCAATTTTTCACAGTGCCTTGTAATCCCTCAAAAGTTTCTTGCCAAGTTGAGCAGGAACAGCAATAAAACCAGGTGAATAATAACAATAAAACTCTGATTCATTTATATTTCAATGCATCAAAGGAGGATTCTGCGCCAGGCTACCAAATAGAAATAATCCAATTTTTTTGTAATCCATTAGGAACACAAACCAATCCATTTTACATGGGTGGTTAATTCTGATGCTTGAATAGCACATAACACTTCCTAACTCTTGGGAGTTCGTAGACTCGCTAATTAAATACTTACTAGCTACAGAACATTATGTATATTCAATTCGTATTTGCAAAACTCAGGAAATTCTTTGTAAAAGAAATGATGGAGCAGGAAGAAGACACCTAAGAAAAAAAAATCCCCAAAATGTCCGGCTTCCTTAGCTGAGGATGGCACACACCAACTGTGCACGCACAGCAAGTCTCGGCCAACGCGCTGCTTGAAAAAGGAGGAGGCTGTTGGACAAAAAGACTGTCTCAGCACATTTTACGTACCTTTAGGTTAGTCACTCTTCAGCATGTTTAGTAGTTTTCCGTTTTACATTTTTAACATAGAGTCCAAAAAGAGAGATTAGAGCTGCACCCTGAAGGACTTTCAAATCTCTGATAATGCACAATCCTGACATATTAAACAACAAAACCCACCATCTGTACCCATGAGAAGTTCAGTATTTATTACAGTGCTCACTGACAGTACGGCATTAAACCAGAAGTTATGGGCTTGATGTAGAAATTACTGCGAGTAACTCTATAGCTATGTTATTCAGGAGGCAAGACTAGATTATGATAATAGACATTTTGGCCTTAGAATATACGACGCTATGAATATAAATAGGAATATGATTTACAGACCACGCTTTTTTCTGAAGTTTGTCACACATGGATGGCAAGAGAGGAAACTCAACCCCCTCACTGAGAAAGCGCTCAAGAGAGGGCCACAACGCTACATAAAAACTCTTATCTTGATATTTTATCAAATAATACTGACTGCTTAGTTTATGAAAACAGTCAATGTACGTAAAGAGCTAAGAGCTTGATTCTGCTCTTACACGTACTGGATATTATTTGACAAAAGCATGCTGTAATACTTCAACAGAAAGGCAGATGGAAAACAAATCAAGGCAATGAGCCTGTATTTTCTAAGCTCTGATGGTCATTAAATTGTGCTTTAAGTCACTTACAGCTTTGTTGGATTCCTCATCAGTCAAGCTTTTCATGAGAACTTCCAAACTCGGGTCTTCTTCACCGCTTGCAGGTTCAGTGCCACCGTGATCCTGGCAGAAATGATTGATAACAGTTTTTAAACAGAGCTATGACCCCCCGTAATAGCTAAAGAAAAAAATTAGACAATTTTACCTTTTCTTTTGCTTTTCTAAACAAGTAGCAGCATGAAAAAGTAAAAAGATCCACAATTAAAGCATCCAAACGTCAGGAGACAAATATGCGATACAAATTTTGAAAGACAGAGCTTGGTCTCTACTTGGCTGGCCCGGAGTACCACGAGGTAGTCCAATACAAGCACTTAGGTGCAGGTCTGGGTCAACCTTTAAGGCCAGACTAATCCCTATCAGCTGTGAAAACTGTTGAGTTTGTGTGAAAGGAGGCCCAGTTTCCTTCATACAATCTGAAGATGGCAATAGCAGCAGGACTGAGAGGGCCACCCCGGAGGAATCGGTAGAGCTGAAGCTCTTTTGGTCAGAGCACTTGGCCACCAAGCTCAGGATTCCGGTACTTCTGCACATAACTGTGACAATACTGCAAATCGCATTCAACAACAGCTACTGGAGAACGAGCCAATGAAGGTAACGGCCCCGAAGACGTAAGTATTGTCACCAAGATGTGCTCCAGAACTGTCTCCTGCACGAGAAGATTTTTTTCTTTCTATAGAGGATTCCCCACAAAAGTGGCCCTTGAAACATAAACCAGCACCATACTAAAAACAGAAGAGCTTGTCCGATCAGGATTTTCTGGTATAATAACTAGCATAGTTATTGCTAGAAGAAAATTAATTTCCTTCCCGTACTGACAATTAAAGGTAGATGGGAAGTGGCATCTTTTCAGGGAAAACTTTAAATTAGGATGTAAAGGTTAGAGTATCACTAGTTCGGTTACATGTAAAATTTAACAGGTTAATTCTCCTTCCCTTTTTTAAACCAACCAGGTCCTGAATCTGGAAAGATTTTTGATTATTTTGATTTACTTTACTTTAAAATAATTACAACACATTTAAGCCTTTGATCCAAATTAGGAGCTGTTCTCTCTTGCAAAGCAAAACGGACTACGTAAAACAAATCCAATTTCAAGATCTTCAGTCCTAGAAGCAAAATTACTTCTGAATTTTCATTAGACATTTTACATTTAAGTGTGCAATGAGAATTACCCGAATATCCTGACTGCCACTTGACCAGGGGAAGTACCTCTGCGTTAGTACAAAGGCTCACTCTGTTAAGCATTGCAACAAAACATCTCATTCTGTGGCTTTCTGACGAAGGGAAGTTTTTTAAGACAGAGATTTTACAGTAATTAATATTTAATATACTTTGCTTCTGGTGGCTTGCCCACAGTATTGCACCACATCATAGTTTTATCCTGTCCTGCAACTCCATGCAATGAAGCAAGACCCTGTTTTAAGGCATATTTACTGTTTATCACTTTCCATATTAAAATACCTTAATGAAGACAAGATGAAGAAAAATAACACCACAGTACACGGTAACTATGGCACCCTGATATTCTGTTACACTAGCCAGGCTATTTAATCTGATCTGACAAGTTTCATATACAGCGTCTGTAACACACAACGTTAAATATTTATTTGGTATTTCAAAGATATTTGAAGATATAATTTCAAGACGTAACACACAGTCGGTTTTGTTTTGCTTTAAGTAAAGTCAGGAACAGCTGACAAAGGAAAGCAAGGTAAACTTCTACACAGCAACAGTATTTTATATAATAAGAAGATACTAGCTAGAGGTAAAAACCTGTGTTTACTCATAAAACAGACGCGACGTAAATAGTAAGAGCTTGCCATTAATGCCTGAAACTCAACGCACGAGCATCTCCCTCTAAAGGCAAACATCGCGCCCCAGGCTGAGCGCTTCGGTTCCCACATGCTGGAAGAGTCCAACTACAGGCGTTTGACCGCAGCACAGAACGTGCCTAAACGAAGCGCCCTGGCTCCTCCTGAAGACACAAATACTAAACAAAGCTGGGAACGAACGCAGGTATTAAAGAGTCAACAAAAATAAAATGAACTTGGGCTCTGTAAACTGTAATTTGCAATCCAGCGGCTGCACCTGGGATTTGCTGCTTTTATGCAGGAGGGAACGAAAAGCCAAAGCACTGCCCCAAAATGACTCAGATCCAGACCAAAACGAAGCAGCTCTTGCGCTGTACGGCACCATGCCTGTGTGGAAGCAGGCACCAGTGGTAATACAACCTGGAGAGCAACGGCAAGCGTGCCAACAGGAGAGTCACCCAGCGTTACCCAGGGCGGACCAGTGCTGTGGGATCGCAGTAATGCTTATTGAAATACCAGGAGTTCGACGGACACGAATTTATCAATTCAAGGCAAGACCAAACCCCAATTGAATTATAAAACATCTTTTGCTTTATTAGGTCAAATAGAAATAGAATTAAAAAGCAACAGCAAGGCTAACCATGTACTTTATCTAGAAAATTTAGTTACGCCATATCGAGATGTCAAAATGATAACAATGTGGTGACACTGCAGGGATTCATGGTGCACAAGAGAGCAATCAGTCTGCACCGGGGCCGAGACAGCAACTATAATGATGGAAAACATTGGTAACGCTACCACGCTAAGGAAGGTTTTGCATTGGAAGATTGTGTGCTACAACACTGTGTACTAGAGCTCGCTGTTTAAACAGCCCTCGTCTGCTCCTCCAGGAGGAAAATGAGCAGGAATGAGGGAGTCTGACGCTGGGGCACAGGAGAAAGTGCTGGACCAGGGCTCTCACTTCTGCTGGGATTGTCTCTTGTAATGCAAACGACGTACACAGTGACCTCTCTTATCGTACCTAGTTGCTGGTCACCCCTGCTTCGTTTTTAGGGATGCTGATGGGAGGGTATTCTGGGGGAAAAGGAACTTAGAAGGTGGGAGCTTTCCCCTGGCAAGCGCTCATTTCTCTTTGTAGGAGGATATCCATGTTCCAGGATATCCAGAGCCTCACCACAACTACCCTCACCAGCTGAAAAATGATCACGACAGGAGATGGCAAGGTTTTCATTTGGAGACTTTTCTTCCTCCTGTACAGCAATAACCTGTTTAATACCTGTCGTTAATGCCACGCCAGCCCTTTCAGGAATGATGAGATCAATAAGGAAGAGAGAGGGGAAAATATGCCTATTAGGTCAAGTTCCTACCCAATGCATTTTATGATTCAGGGTTTAATTAGACAAGGTGCTGGAATTCATAATGAAATACTAATTATGATTAATCTGTGTAATTTAGCAATCCCTAATTAAAAAAAAACGCCATAAACCTTACCTCAATAGAAGAGTGAGAGCCGGAAGGTAACGGGAAAGGAGTAACAGCCATCTGATTGACGGCATCTTCACTTCTGTAAAACAACCAACCAACAACACATTACACACTAAACCATAACGGCAAAACTTTTCTTTTGAGTTGATTTTGGCTATTAGGAAAATACTCCTACTAGCGTAAAAAGTAACTGTTTCTTAGTAGAAGTTAGAGCTTAGAAAAGCACTTTGCTCTTGTTCTTTGCCAGCAAACAGATTACATCCCTTGTTGGGACCACAGCCAGTTTCATCTGAGACACACTGACATCGCATTCTTTGGAAATCTAATTTTGTGTGGATTATCAGAGGATGCAGTTGGAGTTTATGGTCCCTACACATCAATTCATGTGCTAAATCTTTGTTAGCGTCTTCTAATAGCCTACATTTGTAAACTGCTTGTTTACAGTCTAACACTTACATTATTGAAATATAATACCTGTTTTACTGCAATAGCTTGCTTTGGCTTTTTTGTTCATATTTGCTGGGGTCTTTTTGAAAAGATTCAATGTAAAAACTTGGAAGAATTTTTATAAAATGCAGGGAGAAGAGAACAGATGAACATTGATTCCCCCTACATATAAAGGGCATTATTTTTCTAAGATGCCTATTATGTACGGCATCTTTTCCTCTGTTCTCTTTAAAATGCATTCCTAAATTGACATCTGATAACTTTGTAACTTTCAAGAGCTTTTTTCTTTTTTTTTTCATTAAATAGCATTCTGCCTCGTTAATGTTTTTCCTCAACTGCCATTTAAAATTGTTTGGCTTGTGGAATTAGCTCTGCATTTTTTTGGCCGCTGTAAAACCGAACCAAGTAAAATACAACTTCAATGATAATTGTTTAAGGCAAATCTGAGGTGTATGGGAAAAAAGAAGACACCAAATTTTGCTTCAAAAACTGTACTGATGCACCTCTATTTTTGGGGCGAACGACTCTCACAGAAGACAGAAGCCAGGAACGTGATGCAAACCCCATTTTGCTAAAGATTCGGTACTATCACATAGTCTCTGCTCGCCACAACGCGACAGAGGGGAATCAGTAATACTGCCGCTTTGCAGATACACAGCTTGAGATGAACGGACGTGACTTCTCACGCAGTGGGTCTTCTGGGTTCGATTTCTGGTCCTACCCACTATTTTTCAGGTTACTGGAACACAAGCAGAATTTTTTCCTCTTTGATTTCTGGAATAAAATATTGGACTGGAATGTGTTTAAGAACATCTTACAGAAGTGCCTGAAAGGAAAAAAGCCTCATTTTATCCCTCAAGAGTTAAACACATGAAGCTAGCGTGTTCTGATCACCAAAAGACAACGCTGTAAATCAATAGCTCTCAGCAGAGCAGCGTATGGGAAACTCAGTCACAGGCATTTGAAAGGATAAATCCTGCAGGCAAAGGTTGGTGAATTCATTTACTTATCTTCAACCAAACAGCCACACAATTCAAAGGAGCTGGTTCTGTGCTGCTCATTTTTGTACTCGCTCCCAGCCTCTCCTCCTGGCCCTGCTCAAAGCCTTGCAAGAACCAGAAACCATGCTAAGATCAGAAGCGGAGTGTCCCGCGATGCGGAGACGCGTGTGCACGGGGCCCAGGCAGAAATCTGAGGAATGCACAGAATCAAGCCCATGAATTTCTTAAGCGTTTCACAATTTCCGAGTGCATTTTCCCCCGTTAAGCCATATTAGGCAAGGACATTTTTCCTCCTCTTATCTTCATGAGACATCGATCTAATTATGTTGCTTTTCTAGCCTGTAAGAACAAATCAGCAAATATAAGGTGTCTAAGAGATCTAGCCATTTTTACTTGACTGCAGAGGTTTTTCTGACAATAGTTTATATGAAGCACAAACAGCATGAAAACTAACACCCCTTCTGTAGCTTACAATGCATGCTGCACGCCTTGCAATTAGGAGCAAACCTGAAAATAGCAAGGTATGTATAAACCTTTGTAAGAAATAGTCTAAAAATTGCTAGACAGAAGCTTCATGATCTGCATGACAAAGTAGGGTGTAATTAATTATAGAAACTACTTTCTACTTCATATATACACACAAAATTTTTTTTTTTTTTCCACCGGGCAAACAACTTTATGCAGTTTTAAATGGATGGGCACGATTATTCCAAGCAATAAAAAGCCCACTTACAGTAAATCCCTGGAAAAAAATGCAAAAAATAATAAAAAACCCTAGGTTACAAAGTGTCACAACTTGTAATCTCCCCCTGCTAGGACTCGTACATATTTAAATACTTTAATGCTGCTTCAAAGGAGAATGCTTCAAAGCAGAATCAAAGTGGGAACATATTTTAAAGTGACAGATCTAATAATAAATTGCTCTTTCTGCTCTCCACTTCTGTAAGCGTCCTCAACTAAAACATGAATTTATTTACAACTGAAAGGAGCAATCATTTTCATTTGATGCAGGAGCAGACAGCTTAGAAGCCTGAACATCATATTCACGTTCCAGGGGCTGCAAACGAGCATTCCATGTATTTGCCAATAGCTGCTACACAACCACCTCCGAGAAAGCTGTTCTCAGTTGCCAGTGCTCGATATTGCTTGAGGTTAAGATGTCTAAACCCTTCACAGTCAAGACGCAGCTTCATACTCGCAGGGTCAAAGCAACGTACAATGCCATTTATACAGCAGGGAGGCTCAGACGCTCCCCCTCCATTATCTGCAGGAATGATAAACATCCACCACTCTTGTTCCAGCTCTTGTACTGGTTTGTGTAAGACGCTGGGACGGGAGCCCACCTCCTTCCTGAGCTCGCGCACCAGAGAGCTGTTTATATTTCATCAGTTCCATATAAACTGAATAGGGAAGGAATTCATCACTCCTCCCACAAATACTTTTATTGCCTCTGACCTCACAGGATGAGTTTCTGAGTGGAAATGGGAATTCGATCTGCTGGGGGTTGGAGTGCCTATTGCTTGTACCAACGTCACTGACTGTGGCTCGCCACCGAAGAAACCAGCAGCCTTCCTCACTGCAAAGGGTCGGAGGAAGCAAGATCAAAGCAACATGTAAGCGGCAAAGACTCTTTAAGCTTCAGAAAAGCTTATACACTTTCAGATTTATTTGATTAAACTGCCATACTTTTACTACATTTTACTTCTTTTCTAGTCTATAATAGGACCCCCGGACATTCCCCATCCTTTCTCGCTGACCAAAGAGAAGAACTTCTGATGTTTGGCTCCATCTAACAACTGCACCTCCGACGGAGGGGGAGATGTGCAACTTAAGCAAAGACAAATGCAGTTATTACTGGCTAATAATTAACCACCATAAACACTTGGCACAAAAAAAAGCCTAGAGAGCGCAACGTGCAAATACAAATCTACAGGGATTACTCATTCCACGCTGCAGAAAGTAAGGCTGAAGGGAAGTTCAAGTTGTATGCTGTAAGGCTCCAGCTAAGCTGCCCTGCAACACTGCGCTGCACTTATCAGAGAGCTGTCTCTGGCACTTCGGAGGAATGTCACACACAGCTGGAACGGTCCATGAAGCATTGAGAAAGTTATCTTTCTACGGACGATAACCATAAGCCACAGCCTCAGCCAAATTCAAGTTGTTTTTTAGGTTTAGGTTTTGTTTTGGGTTTTTTGTTTGTTTGGTTTTTTTGTCCCATTTGCTCATCAACCTCAGAGTTTCAATTCTTGAAATTCAGGTTCCATGCCTTCCTTTGAGGATGTTTTCTGTTTTCCATTTTACTTACTCTTACGTCTCTCAGGTTTGTGATGGTACAAGCTTGCTGTCACGTAATGCTAAGAAAATCCTTGTTGAGCACGCTGAACGAGATTCATTACCTGTCTAAAGCAGAACATCTTGTCTAAAATTGTGTCCACACTTCTTCTATGATCAGTGCAAACTCAAGACAAATCGCAGATCAGATCGACTCAGAAGGGCAATTCATCCCAGCACTGAAATGACCTAATTTAGGACAGGATGAGCTTAATTGCTCTTTGGGGGCTCCCAACAACCGTTCACTGATCATAGAGGTCCAGGTGACCTCTAGATGTCTAAACTAAGGGAGACGGCCCTCCTGCCAAACTATCTGCAACTACACACATCCTCAATGCTAAAAGATCACTTGACAACAGCTTTGTAAGGGGCTGTGGATGCTTTTTGGGAATACAAAGTACGTCAAGAACGAGGAGAAAAACCCAATAGCCTGTATGCAGTTGCACGACATCTTAGTTGGAACAGATCTGGAGACCAAGTGAATGAACAACGTTTGCCCAGTAACCCTTAGGACTCCCACTGGTTGTCACACCAGGGCATAAAGTCCTGCAGATTACTGAAAACTTACATTGTTCACGTCCTGCTTGTTTAAAAAAAGGCAAAGTCTGGTCAGGATCTCATATTTTCTCACCTTTGTTTTCCCTCTAGAAAATCCTTTGGAAAAGAGGAGCTGCCGGAAAGCTGCACACTGAAATGGTATGCTGGATTTTTCCTTCAGCTGGGTCAAGGCAAGACCTTTTATTCGTGCGTCTTCTTGAAAAATCTCTCCTACTAACAGCAAGAACAGTCTTGTTCTCCATTTGCCCCCCATCCACTCCTAACTATGTGAGAGCCAAATGAATACAGGTATTTTAAATGAACAACTAATATTCATTTAACCTGCAGCTTAGGTCATAATAGGTTTGAAAGGCCCAAATTACTTAACTTCCTCAGCTGTGCACTTGTTCCCACATGTGTATGACAGCAAGGAGGAAACAGCTCTGAAGAAAACAGGAAAAGTTCAAACTTGCACACACAGTGTCTGGCAAGAGCTTATTTTTAAAGCTTTCCCACATGAAAGAACCTAAACAATCAAAGCAAGTAAAAACACAGTTTATGCTATTAAAATATGACCAATCACGTAAGTTAGAACAAACTTAAAGCAAAAAAATAATTTCTAAGGCACAACAATATTTGAGAGTCTGGCATACAACCTACGACGCTACGTATAAAGGCTCTAAAAGAAGAGCAAAGACTCTGTGATGGAGTCACAGCAATGGAGAGTGTTAAACAGCACTGAGAACTGGCCGCCCCAGCCACTGCCCTCGCTTTGCCAGTCCTCAGAGCATAAGGCTCCCTCTCCGTTGCATGTCACCATAAATAACAAGAGATTAGTCTTTTCATTACACCTAGAAACGGAAGGAGGGGTTCGGTGACAGAGATTTGTGGGCTTCACTGAGAACCTACAATCCAATCACCAAAAAGCCGCGATAACAGAACGAACGACTGCAGTGTGGGAGGACGACTCCGGACAGCTAACAGATGGTATTTAAATAAGCAAAATCCTACCGTACTTTATTCTTAAAGCATTTCTCATGTTTCATCACAGCGCAAGACAATTTTCTTTTAAGGAATAAAGGTACACCAAAGAATGAATCACAGAACTGAACACGATGGGATGACGGTTTGAAATCAGTGCCATTCACTTTGATTCAAGCATTCAAACTATATTTGATCTTCTTATTATACCAACACTGAAGCACCAAAACAGATTAAAGGCAGTTAATTGAGCATGGAAAAAACATTGAATTTGCTGAATCATAAAATTCTCACTGTAAAAGAGCATTCTGATATAAACTGGATTTCCTACTACAGATGTAAAATCTAATTACATTGTTTTATTACGCATCTTAAAAGGATGGACTCAAAATGCACGAACAAAAACCAGAGTGGATATAAAACCCATTCTGTTTTGGGAACTAGGGCACAGAGATTCCTACAAGAAACAAGTCCCTTTCTCAGATTCCTACCTGCTTAATCCCTGTTGTTGGAGACTCGGATCAAGAATTTCCAAAGGCAACTGAGACCTTTACATGCCCTATGGCCACTGACTTCCACTCGTGCTTCCCTAGCCAGCCTCCTTTATACGCCTTGGAAAGCTGCAGTCAAATTATTATTTATTTCTCATATTCAGAAATCAAAAAGACAACCCCTATTTGGCACAGGGGCTTGGAAGTTAATGCAGCAGCTGTAAGACTTTGAGGTCAGGTAAAAGGCGACTGGACACTAATCAAAGGAAGCGCTCGGACCGAGCCGGTTCATCTCAGGAAAATCTTGCCGCGTTTGGGCAATTGGTTTGACAAACTGGGTGAGCAGGTTAAACGCCTTCCAATTTGTTCCTGTGGAAGGTTACAAAGCACAAGATGCAGTGAATCTAAAAAAAAAAAAAAAAAAAGTAAAGTGACACTATAACTGCAAATCCTTTAGATGCTATTAACAAGCTCATGTAATTAACGAGACCACTGGGAAACAGTGCTGTGTTAAGACCTATATTTTGGAACCTGGCCAAAATCAACTGTTTTAAATAATCATCATCAACTTAATTGAGGAAAAGATGCTTATAAACCCGAGCGAGAAGCTTTCAAATATAAGGGGACGTCTATGAGTCTCACAGCACTGACTGCACTATGTCTCATCAGCAAAAATTCCAGGAAAGGGTGGGAATGCAATTGTAACACTACCTGGCTATAAAAAAAAAGTGTGAACAGATTTTTATAGTGCAGACGGTAAGTTGGGATTTTAGTAAAAAGTCAAAAAGGCTGAGGACACCTTCTATTCTTTATTTTTTCCTAGGAAAAAATAAATGCGGGTGCAACAAAATCCAAGTTATTTAATGATAGTTAAGAGTTCTTGCAGAAAGGCTTTTCTGTGCCCAGGAATTTCTGGGCTCCTTTCATAACCCATTAAAGAGTTTATGGAAACATCCCCCTGCCCTGCACGTGAACCAAAACACCAGAAAGGGGAAAACCTTGATGCTGTTTCCTGCTTCAAAGTGAAAAGCAGCGTGCTTATCGCTGAGCGTCCTTCATCTGAGAAAAATGAGGCCTCTGGATATCAAAGAGGGCACTTTTTAGTAATAGCCCAAGAGCCCCAGCAGTTTTGCGTTTATGTCCTAGGTCAGCTTGGTCAGTCATGAAGCAACTTTTTAGGCTGCAGAATGATGTGTTTCTGGAAAACTATAACCGACTCTGGCCTTTTGCTGGTGAAACTGGAATTTTAATATCTTCACGCACAGGAAGACCGAATCCATTTATCTCATAACTCCTGCTTAGACATGAAGATGTAACTCCATGTTATTTTGCTAGGGTGAGATGTGGCCTCTCCTTACTGTGTGGCTCCAGGATGTGTTTTGGCTACATTATGCTACGGGCCTTCTACCTCTAAAAGAAGTTGCACTGGTAACAGCGCTCAGGAGGAGGAAAGTAGTATTTCTGTTGCAACTGGCTCCTCCTCATTTTCAAAGCATAACATGTAATGGTATCCTGCTCTTTCCACATCATTAGAGCCCAGAGGAACGTATCTGAAATCAGCCAAGCAGCAAACCTACCAGGAGAGCTGAGTCTGCTACACTCGGCGCTTTGTTCTCAGCTGGAAAAGCCATTGCACACGCATGAACGAGAGATGGATGGAGATTCAAGACGCCCGTTGCTCCTCTTATTTACTCCAGCTGGCACCACAATGCGCTCAGTTGCGGCATTTCAATACCCCCATTTTATAGTATAGTTTTAAAATAAGTTGATAAAGCAAGAAAAAACTTTTTCTACCAAACTGCACCACGGACAAGACGTCTGGGACCGGCAGGGTCTTTTGGTTCGTGTTTTCAGTCAGTCACGTCTGCTGGTTTTGTGGTCTAAAGCGTAGGAATGGGTAACACCAAGATAGAATGGGCTTGTGGACTATAGGTTGCGTAAGGAAAGAAAATGATTCTCATTTCTCCTTAAAATTCACCTTTAAGAGAGACAGTCTCATTTGGATGGGCTAAAATTTTGAAATGCTCCTCTCACTATGAGAAGTTGACCATGCATCAAAAAAAAAAAAGCGACATTCATTTTCCTCCCGCGTTAGAGCCAGTGCTCTAGTTACTAACGACATTCTCTCAGCAGGAGAATTTCGTTTCATCGCTGTTCGAACGGCTGCTCTGGTCAAGCGAAGAGACCCCTCAGTTGTCAGCACACCCCAATGCAAGGCCGAGAGCAGTGACAAGATGCGTGCTCTTGGGAAGTGTGAAGGCTTAAAACCTCAGCAGCACCATTTGAAAATGGAAACTTTTTTTTTTTTTTAAAGCTCTGGAGGCAAGTTTTATCCAATTGTATTTCCAATATCTACTAATAATGATCATTAAGACAACTTTTTGCCTTGAAATCCACTTCTACACAGACAATCTGAAGAGGGGAATTATGGCTAAGGAATTAAATGGTCTTTATGTCTTAAACACAATACAAAACACGCACCAAGGATTTCCAATCCATGGCTGACTCGAGCCAGCACCCCCGCTTTGTTGCAGGCGAGATGCTCCGCGGGCAGCTGCGGTGCTCAGGGCAGCAGGGCAGGTTGGAAGAAGCCCACGCTCTCAAGCTGCCCGACAGCACTAAACCCAGGGTTTTGGTTTCGTAAGTTGTGGTTCTGCCTCTGGAGCTTCCAACCAGACCCATTTTCCACATGCAATTAAGTAATGGTGAGTGAGTTGTTGTACATGACGTTTAATTTTCAATAGCTGGGGAAAGTAACACGGGAGCTGCAGGCAAGATCATTAATCTCCTCCAGATCCTCTGTGCTGCCAAGTATAGCAACTCATTCGTCACCGCGCTAATGCTGCTCTTCCATCATTTCTGTGTAAGCTGTACCAGACGGAGCCATGCCAGTAAATGTACACATTTATATGCATTCATCCGCAGATTATTACAGTGTTCACAGGTAAGCTGTGTATGAGCGAAGAATACAAAACAGTATCAAGTGTGATGTATATGTTGGTGGGAAGAATGACATTATAAAATGACATCGGGATAAAAACCCAACGAAGGTCACAGCTGGAATAGATACATTTATGAAATTCCAATATATTAAAGCATGTATGAATTCTGGGAAAGAGGCAGCGTCTTCCCAGACCATCTGCCCAGGGTCATAAGAGTAACACTTGCTGAACCTCCGAGTGAATGCATGGAGGTGTCCTCAACTCACATACAAAGAGGAAACATTTTCGTGCTTCGAGTAAAAGAAAAGATGCTCACGTGTAATTCTTATGCAGATGAAAAGTTGTTTTAACATATTCCCTCCTACAGAAGCCACCCAGTGCTCCTTGTCAAACTCAGATTCTCCCTCTGTACAAATAAGTCCTAGCTCCCTTAAATTCTCTTTTGATGCCCATACAAAGCTCTCCTTCACACAGTCCCCCCCCAGCGCATGCTCCATGTTCTCCATCTGCACTTGCCTGCCGCTCTCACAGCAGCTCCCACTCCAGCCCCGAGCTTCTGCACCATTTTCACTCCCTTCTGGCAGTCCGGGTGAAGCAAACTGCCCACCCCGTCCTTGTGCCGGCAGAACCTACATAAAGCACTTATTAAGTTGTGGGAGAAGAAGCTCTTATCAGACCGCTCTCAGGCCCAGGAGGCACAACTCCAGCCTCCAGCAGACAGCCCTAAAGTAGGCATTCAATTACATTACATCGTTTTTTGGGGTTTTTTTGTTTTTGTTTTTTTTTTTGTTTTGTTTTGTTTTTGGTTTTTTTTTTTTTTTTTTACATTAATAAGGAGAAGTCTTCAACTGTCCTGAGGAGAATAGTCAAAGAAAGGGTTTATTTCACTTCAAAGAGAGCTGAGCAAGTTCAGCATTTTCAAAACAGGCTAAATATATATTACATATTCATAATGTAATAGGTTAAAGTGCAAATAAATGTTTTGATGAGAATTCTTCTTACCGTATGAAAACTAGCTTGACCTTTGATGGGGCAGTCTTAATGATTGCAGAAGCATTCTGATGACTTCTTCCATACAATATCTGATTGTTTATCTGTTCAAAGAAAACGAAGATTTTCATGTGAGTGGAGAAATATGCGTTGTTTTAATTTATACCACCAAGACTTCCAAATTCACTGTGAGATAGAGAGATAAGACTCAAAGAAAATGTGGTCTGCAAAATATAAATCGGCTAACTTGTGAGGTTTTACAGACAGGAATACCAACGTTGCATGGATAGATATACCCATCGGTGTTGTAGAGACAGAAATACAAGAGCTGAGGCACTACGAGCCTCTTCCAGGCAGAGCTGTGCTGCAGAAGGACATCACCTGAGAAGCAGAGAGGAGGAGACGGGCACTGCCCAGCTTGGCCTTGGACTGCCCAAGGCTGTTGCCCCTTTCCTCAGCCAACTACCAGAGGAGGACGGGGTGCAGTCTGCAACTCAGCAGCAACAACAACTTAAACATTTCTCACCAGCTTTCTTAGCAGTCCTTTTGAAAGGATAAATCCTAATTGGATTTTAAAGGAACAACTCCTTCTCATACTAATTCCATGATGGACCACAGAATTAGAACTGATTTTAAAATATTACATTTTCAAATTTTTAGACTCCAATTTATCAAAGAAAAAACACTGTTATTAACAGCAAAACATTCCAAGTTTTATTCTAGACCAATATAAAAGAGGAACTGATGCAGAGATAATTTAGTCTTATTAGTAAGCCACAAATGAGAGGATTCTTTTACTCTTTTTCACAGATCCATAGAATGGATTTTAAGTATTGCTCCCAGATTTTTGGAAACCAAATTGATCTGAGAAGAACCACACAGCTATGACACCAGCACAGATTGTGAGACAGCCACTCCTACATCTTACCTACAGGCAACCGGCAGTTTGGGAAAACTTGCTCGTAAGATTGTGCTGACTCCTCAGGTCTGCTGACAATTTAATTCTTCTGACAATTTAAGGACATGCCACATCACTTGTGCTGTGACGGATCAAATGCCTAAGCACAGCGAGAGACACCAAGTACTACTTTGGACACTTTTGCTGCGAGCAAGCAAATGCTGCAGTTTTCAAAGGGAAACGGCTTGGCTTTAATACAGTATGTGCTTCAAGACTTTTCTTTCTGCAGGAACTAGAAGTCTTTTCCCAGTTTGAGGAAAATAAGACGCTTACTGTCGCCCAGTGCCATGATCAGCGAGTGGGACTTCAACAAGGACAGCAGCACCTCTGAGATGAATACAATGGTTGCTCCCAAGCCAACCAAAAGCATACTCAGTATCATACCACAAAAATAACCTGAGGTATAAAAATGAAATATTTAAAGCATTTCATTAATTTCACAGGCAGGGCTTGTGTTTAACACCTCGCTCCACCCTCAGCCTGCCCGCGATGCCCTGAGGTTCTTGGGCTTCAGCTCCCCTTCACTAATGCCTCCCATCTCAGGGGTACTGTAAGAGGATGCTCGCCTTTCAGCTCAGGCAACGCACGAACTACAATCATGAAGATCATATGCAGAAAATAAGGTAGACATGAATACCACAGTCAATCTAAAGGAAGTAAAAGCTGAGCTGAGTATGATGGGAAAAAAAAAAAAACCACTATGTCAAGAAGATTAACGAAACCCCTGAGGGGTCTCTTAGTTGCCCCCTGATGATTTTCAGATTTAAAACTACGCTGAAGCGAACACTCAGCAAGGCTGTGAAGGAAAGCATCCTCCCCTGAGCGCAGGCGGCAGGACTGCCAGAGCTGTCTTCCTTCAATTTCCACAATTTGGGCTGGAATAAGCATCAAGATAACAATGTTCTGTGGAAGAACAATTATTTACCTACACCTGAATACCCATGAACATGAACATGGAAACTAATTCAAAACCTATGTTTAATATATTTTATTTTGTCCAAGAAAGAAGGCAAAACTTTAAAGATGAAGAAAAAGAAATTGAAATGAATAGTAGTTGAAGTCATGACGGTAGTTCAGGTTCATGGTTCAGCTCATCCCGTGCCTTGCCATCTAAGCAAGCATCAGAGGCTTCCAAGCGTGCAGAATGATCTGCTCTTTAACTCTGTCAAGATTCTCATCTTGATTAGATTAATGCCCCTCTCTGGAGCTGGAGTGTCCATACACCCTTCCAAAGTGAGCAGGCGGCTTTGTTTCAATACCGCATTTTTTTCCTTCCACTATTAATTTACAACATAATATTTACCTTCACATTTGATACACCAATGCTGTTTAAAACAATAATGATAATGGAGCCCAGGAACAATCCACTGAAGATTACAGAAGGACTTTCTATTACTGGAAATGTTTGTATTGGATTTTAGTTTTGTGTTCTCAGAAGATTTTTTCATTTAAACAAGAGTAACAGGCCAAGCCTTACAGCCTTGTGTCATACAGGCTATTTGGTCATATTGGCAACTTCACAATCCTCCCATCTCATTTTCAACGGGTCAGAACAACATGCAAGTTCATCAGTTAAACAAGGACAACACAAAGACCAGAAATAAAACCCTTAGGTGGATTTAGATTGGATATTAGGAAGAAATTCTTTACTGTGAGGGTGGTGAGGCACTGGAACGGGTTGCCCAGGAAGGTTGTCGTTGCCCCATCCCTGGAAGTGTTCAAGGCCAGGCTGGATGAGGCTTGGAGCAACCTGGGCTGGTGGGAGGTGTCCCGGCCCAGGGCACAGGGTGGGACTGGAGGATCTTTAAGGTCCCTTCCAACCCGAACCATTCTGTGATTCTGTGATTATTCAGTGCAAACCATTCACCTACCCAGTTGCTCACTGGACAAAGAGAGACCCAAGAAAAGTCTACAGGAGTCGGGGTCGGCACAAAACGATCAGCACGGAGGAAACAGCATCACGCCAGCCTTCGTAAGGGTTTAGAATGGTGCTGTCTGCAACTGCCACGGTTGCAAAACTAGGGCGAGAAGCAACATCCTAGGCCACACTTTGTTAATCAAAGACAAGTTTAAAAATCCAATGGCAAAAATGAATGCTCGGTTGCATTCTGGCTTCAGGCTGGACTTGAAACTTTCAGCAACTTTGTTAGCTTAATTTCTCTAAGTTCAAAAATAAATTAGTAACCAGGCATACTGTGTGCTTTACAAATTGTTTGGATTTATTTAAATTACCATCATTTTTTCTAAACAGCAGACTTCTTAGATTAAAATTTATAGTCTTTACTCTGGCTAAATTAATCCTATTCACTAGATGTATCAAATAGTCCAAAATTTAATTAGCTGTGAGCTGGGTCTGTAAGTTATAATTATTTAATTACACCAAAATGAAAGGATAATCAAACTAATATATCTCCACAAGGTTTTTGGACTGTCCCACATAGTTATTACTGTCAGTATAAATTTTTCTTTCTTTTTTCATTTAAAGAAAAAGGTCACTTTCTTTTGCAAAGTAAATTAATGTTCTGTTAGCTTCATATACCACAGTCATATGGAAAGCACAAAAGGCTACTTAAACAAAACAAAAAATTGAACATCTAGGATTTCATAAGCAACACCATTTTAAATCTTTCAAATTAAATAAAGTGACATGTCAGATTAGCCAAATAGTACTCTGGGAGTCAAAATCTATAAATCTACGCTTTACTTTTTTCATTAGCAATTAGAAAAGTAAAACAAAGCTTTGGCTGAGCAAAAGAAATAAACTGATCTAAATCAAACTCAACTCTTCTTTAAATGTCTCTTTACATAACGTCTTGGGAAGACAGGAGAGAACAGAGAAAGATAAAAACACGCTACAGGTAAGAGGTCGGGTCAGCACACTTAAGTTCAATCTTTAATATAACCCCACACCGCTTTATGGCAGATTTTATCACATATCCCAAATGTACTTTTGCCTTCACCTACAAAGGTTTTGTTTTACAGTTTCATACATGAAAGTAGCAGAAAGTACAAACTCACTGAAATCTGAACTCTTAAATTAGGAGAAAAAAAATCTAAAGGATTGTTTGCTTCTCAGCTTTAATTTGCAGAAGAGAAACATTAGATATGGATATTAAAAAAAAAGAGCACTGTTTTTACTGTGTGGCAGTAATGGAAATCCATAAAATTAGTATCATCTGATTTTTATGAAAATCAAGTTAAATGATACCCCAAAGCCAATAAAAGAACTGGCGGAGCGTTCTACAGTAATTATTTCTTTTTACCAATGCATTAGGTTCCTTCTAACCACAGGAATTGTAGCGTTTCAAGGTACAACTAGACTCTCTGAAACAATGGGAAAAGTTTCAATAACTTTTTGATCAGTCAAATTATATAGACTGAAATCCCCAATACGCCAATCCACCCAATAATAAAGCAAGAGGAAAACACCAGAAAGAAATATTAATTAATTACAATATGAATTCTTCTTTCCTCACCAAATTTCTTTCCCAGCACACATTCAAACGTCATCTAAAGTGGTCAACAGGCCACAAACTCCATAAAGAGCGAAAATCTCCTGCCCTGCATCGCAATTGGGCTTTGCCACTGGCCGGGCAGGCAGCTGCGCCCTGCGGTTCCCCACCTGGAGGGTGTGGAAAGAGGGACGGGACAACAGAAAACGGTGGGTTGCCTGGGTCTTCGTGAGCAACCGGCTTTCTGATTACAGCTTTGCATGATTTGCAGCTTTAAAAATAACCCCCAACTCTAACCTTAATTGGCAACCTGAGTGTAGAGATAGGACGAGGGGGAGCAGTTTTAAACTGAAAGAGGGGAGATTCGGATTAGATATTAGGAAGAAATTGTTTGCTGTGAGGGCAGTGCGGCCCTGGCCCAGGTTGCCCAGAGAAGCTGTGGCTGCCCCATCCCTGGAGGGGTTCAAGGCCAGGTTGGCCAGGGCTTGGAGCAACCTGGGCTGGTGGGAGGTGTCCCTGCCCAGGGCAGGGGGTGCCACTGGGTGGGCTTTAAGGTCCCTTCCAACCCAAACCATTCTATGATACGTATATATACCTATCTCTCTACATTCAAGTTACTACCCCTTTTGAAGGATAGTGCCACTTGCCTAATCCAAAGTAACTGTCTTGAAACAGGAAAAAAAACTAACAATCCCACAACAAATAAGCCGCGAATAAACCACCAGTCCCCACATTCCGGAGCAGAAGCGGCATTGTGAATTTGGCTGGGTAGGTCATTTACTTGGGCAAAATACTGATGTATCTATTATATTATTGTGGCATAACATCTTTATCTAAGACTCTTGAAGCAAAATAGCAATAAAACTACATGTAGCACAAAAGCCCTCTGGCTTTGAGATAGGAAAAAAAAAAAAAAAAAAAATTGCCTCTCATGCAGCAGTCCAGAAGGGACAACAGGTAAATTGTGCACTGATTCTTGACCACAAAGACTAGCTTTCACTCTTTCAAGACGTGCTGTGGTCTCCTAGACCAAAACATCCAAATGAGCAGTTTCCTTCCACCTCCTGCCCCATTGTCAGCAGGATAAGCAGGGACAGGAAGATGGCAGAAAATCCCAACATCAGTAATGTAGCATAACAGGGCTCCGTATAGCTTGGTTTATTAATAGAACGCAGTTGACTCTCTTATGGAGAGCTAATAATAATAATAATAATAGGGTGGATTATTCAGTGTGAATAAAACCTCCCCAAAGGCCAGACCCATGCAGAGTTCAGGAGCAGCGGGGCTTAACAGCACAGGTACAGCACCGCGTGAGCGCGCTGCGGGCCATGCTGGGCACAATCAGCCACGGGACTAAGCCCAAACTAATAAGATACGAAGCAGTGCAGACACCTGCACTAAAACAGCACGAGTGCAAGGCAGGAGCACCACAGATGGTTTCTTTGCTTGGAAAAAGAACGGAAAAGCAGAACTTGTGTCATGTAAAAAATATATGCTTTTGCACAGGGACCAAGTTCTGGCCCAAGTAATTTTCCTCCACGTATGAAAGTAGGATGAAAGGACCTTCACCCTCAAAAAGCTGTTTTCTCCAGCAACGTACCCATCCAAAATACATCACAGAAGATGGATTGAAAAAATCATGATTACATAAAAAAATTGTACGTGACCAGCATTTCACTCAACGTATAGACTGGATCAACTTTCAAAGTGAGCCAGGACCATGGCCCCAAAAAGCTTTGCAGAAGCTAAAAGTGAGATGATATTTTGTTAATTCAGTGACAAAAGATTTAATGAATAAGGAGTTGAGGCAGTCTGGCAGCATCCCACATCCTTCAGTTGAATCCAATCAAACTCCAGTTCAAAAGAAAAATGAAGAGGTAATATCTATCTATCTTTATACATTTATACATTTATCTCCATCCCATTAACCTTACCCCCATCAACAGCCACGGGGAATAACCTGCACACACTGCAGTAGCATCCACTGTTTTAATGGAGCAACGCTAACCAACGGCAGGCACTGGGGCAGCCCAGGACGGTGCAGAAATGCTAGAGGCTTCCTAAGATGCGAATCCCTTCTCTTGCCGATACGATCTAGTATTCAAAAATCGATCTGTAATCAAAGATGCAAATGCAAATATACTTAAAACATGCAGTTAGATGAGGGTTGAGGGTGCTCTATTTGCTGCTGAACAGATGAGAATACTGGGGGAAATGACCACAAATGCTTATGAATGAAGTGGCCGCAAAGTCCAATAGCTTTTTTTCTGCAGAATAACTAAATGTTTGACCAGGGGGCAAAGGGCAGCAGCTCAGTCTGCAGGTAGAGCAATTTAATACCTACGTGCAGTGAAGCACTACCCAAAGGAAGAGAAGTTGCGTCACCAGTAAAGATTGTCCATCCAGGTCTCTGAATGAGGGAAGGATACCATGGGAGAGATTAAATGCTTCTGTGACGAACCATACAGTCTTTAATTTTATGTCTTTAACTGGAGAAAAGCAAACAATATGGATTCCATCATTTCCTCACTTCTGAACACTTGAGTTTGCCATTAATGCTCTTTTAATGTATTTTGTTGAAGAAGACACTGCAAGTAAAGCCAGTTGACCACCTTGATCTCTGCATCACTGGCATGGAAGTAGCAGGAAATTATACTGGAGATATTCAAAAGCCATCTGGACGCAGTCCTGGGTAACTGGCTCAAGGTGGCCCTTCTTGAGCACCAGGTGACCTCCAGAGGTCCCTTCCAGGCCCAACCATTCTGTGATATTCCTACGTTGGTGACCTGTATAATTCTTGAGTATGAGGACTCCTAATGGTTACTGAAACAACCTTGTTACTGAATCTAATGGTTATTGAAAAAAACCTGCCAGCGTAAATACCCATTAGTTCCATTTCAATGCCATTCGCATAACACCGAAATGCTTTTAAAAGACAAAAACCCCAGAGCTGTGAATAACTGACCACTGATGTGAACATGAGACGTCTGTACACGACTAAAGCACAACCCATTTCTTTGTAACAGAGGATGTTTTCACACTGGATACGTACTCACTGGGGACCCAAATGAGATCACCGCGTCCTTTCACAGCAGCAATCACACTTCTGCCCACTGGTGACACACCTTTAATTTGATTGCAAAGGTAAACGTGAGGCAGTTACTAAAGTCTCTTTGGACTTCTGTTCATTTGAAGTTTGGCATTTTTGAGACGGTGAACGTCACTTTCCTTCCACTGAAGAAAAAAAATCATTTTATCTCCAACTCGACAGGGAGAGGGATTAGGGCAACACCACCACTTTGGAAAATGCTACTTATAACACGGCTTGTGCATGCAAACCCCAAGCCTTGAGATATACGTGATTCATCACAGATGGTGCATCTTTCAAGTACTGTTAGCAATACTTAGCATTAGATCAAACAAACGCTGCAATGAATAACTCATGAGATATGAGAAAACTCGTGTGTATCCTTCTCCGTGGGAAAGTATTGATACAAAAGGCTTTCCCTTTCCTCTACCAGGAACCACCCAGTCTATGAGATGCACAGAGGAAAACAGTACCATGAGTCCTTTCAACTGCTATGCAGTTTTACCATTAGAATTTGGTGCCAAGGGCAGAAAGAACATAAATTTGAAGGAGAACGTAATTTTCCAACCCTTCTCCAGTATGGTATAGACCTTCATACCATTTATCACACTTAAAACCACCTGAAGTTTATTATTTTCTTTTTCTTATTATAGCAAAACAAGTCTTTCTTGTACTACGTGTATCGAAAACCGATCATTACAGAACTGTTAGACAATGACAAATGCTTAGACAATTCGGAGTACTCCCAAGGTATCCCCAGGCAGTCAATTTGCTCTTTCTCAAGTCAAGAAATGTGAGAAAATAGGTGGTTCTCTGATGGCACAGAGATTTGCTGAAAGATCAAAAAATCACCACCCATGGAGAGCATAAACCTGCTCTTCAGTGAAAGCTTCTCTCGAAAGGAAAGATCCCCAGGGATGGCTGATTTTTTTTAAACTGCTGAAGCAATCATGATGTGGGGAACCACTGCAGGTACTAGAGCAAAGTGTCATTTTGCAACAGCCAAAAATCAGATAGGTGTAGAAACCCTGCGTTTTCAATCTGAAGGTGAAGCAAGGAGATAGGCGAAAAAGTGACAACAAAATACTCTACTTGCTAATGAGCTCTCTTGCCTTGTGGGTGAACTTGTGCCAGACACGACTAAAGAAAATATTAAGTATTTTAAGTTACAACAGATCAAAACAGATTACAGCATGAAATTTATTTTCAGGATGGGGAATATCCCTGTCATCTGTAAAAACACATATGGTAACTTTGAGGGGGTTTTGTTTTTTTCAATGTAAGGTGTGAATTTCCCTGTGAAACCACATATGTACTACAAGGATAGATTTACTGTCCCCTTCCTGCCTTTCAACAGTCCCTCCCTAAGCAGAGCTTGTGAACATGCTGAGAGCACAGACTTCACTGACAAGACATTAGTTTTCACAGGCCAATGATTTTCGTTTCACTGAAAACACATTTACCTGCCAAAGGCCAAGTTCTCAGTTGGCATAAATCAGTGCAGCTCCTTGCCTCAGCCACCTAATTCCATTTGCAGGCTTTATTTAAGGTTCAAACGATAACTTCGCATATGCCTCTCCCTCTCTCCATGAGCCCTGCTTAGTAGTTAAAGGAAACACTTACCTCTAGAAGTTCATCGCCAATATGCATCCTTCCATCTCGTCCTGCAGGTCCATCTGGATTGATACCAACTACAAAGATGCTCATCCGAGAGCGGTCCTTGTTGCCAGCAAGACTCAGTCCGAGCCCATTTTTGTCCTTCTCAAGCTCAATAATGTGCAACTCTCCCGGCAGATCTGCATATCTTTGCCTGATTTTTTCTAGAAAGATCAAACATAAAATGAGTTATAACATGAAATAACTTACATGGCGATGTTCGAGAACACATACAAATATGCTAGGAATTGATGGCTTCTCAGCATTTAGCCTTTGTTAACAGAGGTCTTTCCGGCACAGACTCTAAAATACCATTTGCTGTGCCTGTATCACTCGCACAGCAAAAAGCAGCATCAGCTGCAAATAATATTCACATTAAATTTTAATTATTCGTACAACAGGCTGGTTCTAAGCCAAAAAATTTTTGAGAGGAGGGTAAACAAGGGAATTCCAGAGGCACCTCAACCTTACCTTCCAAAACCTACCAGTTTCAGGAAACTCTCATAAAGTTAGAGCTGGTTAATTAACCACTGTGGGAAACTGAAATGCTCACGGTGCAAACATACTGCGAACTCCCATCTCAGGGTAGAATCTTCCACTTTTGCTCCTTTCTGGTGACTCAGGAATATGCTCACCATGCTCTGCTTAACATCGTGTGCTACTGTGCAGATGATTACTCAAAGCAGATGTCAGTGACAATGTATATGATCGATTGCATTTTTAAATGCAGCCTCACTTGTTATTAAGGTAGTTATTTGTCTTTCATCTACATTTCAACCATTTCTGTGACAGAGCGCAATATATTTGCAAAGTTATTTGGAGCTCATTGCATGTCTGTGGATGCTGACAGTTTAATCTGAATGCCTTTTCACCACCGGCATACAAACATCTGTAACTATCGCTGGTGAGGGTCAATCACAGCACGGGTGATTATTTTTTTTTTCCTGTCTGATTGTCCTTTGCAGATTTTAAAGCCAGCTTCATAACACCACCTGCATCCAATGCTTCAGCTGGGCCACACATTAAAAAAAGCAACTTGAAGTATTTTGTTGTGGCTGGATGTCACCTTTAGCATAGAGCCCAAGGTGAAGGAAACTGCTGCATTATGCATTAAGAGGAGAAATAAGAGATATTATATGTTCAACTATATCCCTGAGTCAGCAGCAGTAGCTAGATCAATATTAGCTATTACCATTCTACTGGGGAAGCGTATTTTAATAGTATGATTTAACCACTGTAGTGAACGTTCCCATGACAACAAGGAAGAGGGGAAAGAACTGGGGAAGGTGAGAGGGAAGCAACTAAAAGTGCATAAAAACTGCTGAGAAGAGCGGCAATGAAGCAGAGGTGTTCCTTCCGCAGCCCCTGCGCCGGCTGTTAGGGTGATTGAGCCAAACTTGGGTCCACCCTGGCAGCTCTCCTCTCCCAGGGTCCTCCTTCAGCAATTCTACAGCTGCAGCAGCCCCTCGCGCTTCGGCAGAGACCCCTGGGACCAGTCTCCCATCTCCAACCCCAGACGCGCCCAAGAGCATCATCTAAACTCAGAGCAACACAGACAAGAACCAGCTCCCCCGTTGCCGTATTTACAGAATGGCATTTTCCTGCCGCGCTCAAAATTCCCGGTAGCCTGGAGCCCAAGCCTAAAATCCTGGGGGCATATATTAAGGGTGAGATGTTATCCCTGGAAAGCTGTAAAGCCCTACAGAGGTCTGTACAAAATCAGAATATCATAAAAAATTAGAAACCTCACTTGTTACTGTCAATTATATGCCAAAAATTCCTATAACTGCATTAAATGGTAATCCATGTAGCTGCGCAGTTCTTTAATATATTTCTTAACTAATGGGGTCAAAATGTAATTAGAGGTGTGATTTGCTACTTGAATTTAGAAAGTGTTTTTTTTCTGCTTAGCGTGCAGCATACCTCCTGCCGAAAAACAGCAAGCGAGGAACGGTCTCGAAAATGGTGCTTCTGAAAGTACGGCAGATAGAAGCACATATTGCAGCCACACGTGTTTTATTCACACCGCCGAGGTTTAATGTTCTTTTCCCATTAAGCGAAGTCCAGACCTGAAGAGCACTAAGACATTTTCTGCCCACCACAATTAGACAAACAACTCATTACGGCGCAGCAAGTCACTCCAGCGTATCCCAGCTGTAAGAATATTAACAGGTCATCAGCAGAAAAGGGGTTTCTCAGTGACCGCACTTTTGTGGGCAAAGCAAAGAATGAGCGCTCTGGAGGGATGCTGTTGACTGATCGTTGCTCTGCCACAGCTCCTTCCAGTGCTTGTTTTACATGGAAAACACATCTCACATTTGCTAGGAGCATAGCACATGTCTACAAGCATGTTTTTAGCAACGGGTACTTGGACGCAGAGGAAAGAGGTGAAGGGAGGAGGAGAACACATACGCTTAATGTTATCCAGAGGAAGCTGCACATCTTCAGAGACTGCTTCAAAACTCATTTCTTGCTCGTCAGTAAAACTCCTTGAAATTCCCCAACCTGAGTCTGACGCAGGAGTTGCTCTGTGACACTGTGCACATGGACACATGGCTCCAGCCTTTATCTGCAGACACAAGCCTTCTGAGACTACCCGCTATCAGCAAGTCTGTAAAGTCTGTGGTGTTTCCTCCTGCTGGAGGAGCCCAAAATGAGCCTTCTCACATGGGAAAAATGTGAGCTGTTCAGAAGGACGTGTATATTCCCGTTCCGTGCTCGGCTGAAACTAAAAGTAAGTTTTAGTCCTCCTAAAATTAGTAGTTAAAAGTAATTGTCTGGGATGAGACAGAGCCCCACTAAAGTTTCTGGTCTGCCTGTACTGGGCCAGGACTGGAAACCTGGTGCCCAGTTCAGCATTCCAGCTGCAGCAGTTCCCCCACTGCGGGAACAATTCCTTGGGTGAAGCAAAAATTTATCTGGGCAAAAAAAGGAGACCAGCTCCAGGGGTCATCAAGCTGGTTTATTTGTTAAGAGTATTTTTTTTGTAAAGGGTTTTCCCCACTGCATCTCTTTGAAAAAATCCATACCTACAACAGAAGGAAACCAGCACCAAGACAGACCCGCTGGCCAAGGCCGAGCCCATCAGTGACAGTGATAGTGATAGCATCTCTGTCATAACATATTTAGGAAGGGGAAAAAAAACCCCACCTGCACAACTGCAGCCAGAGAGAGGAGTGAGAACATGTGAGAGCAACAGCTCTGCAGATGCCCAGGTCAGTGAAGGAGGAGCAGGAGGTGCTGCAGGTGTCAAGAGAAGAGATTCCCTTGCAGCCCATGGTGAAGACCATGGTGAGGCAGGCTGTCCCCCTGCAGCCCATGGAAGACCACGGTGGAGCAGGTATCCACCTGCAGCCCATGGAGGACCCCACACTGGAGCAGGGGGATGCTCGAAGGAGGCTGTGACCATGTGGGAAACCCACATTGGAGCAGGCTCCTGGCAGGACCTGTGTGCCCACGGGGGACCCAGGCTGGAGCAGTCTGTTCCTGAAGGACAGAACCCCGTGGAAGGGACCCATGCTGGAGCAGTTGGTGAAGAACTGCAGCCTGTGGGAAGGACCCCACACTGAAGCAGGGGATGAGAGCGAGGAGTTCTCCCCGTGAGGAGGAAGGCACGGAAGAGACAATGTGATGGACTGAGCGCAACCCCCCATTTCTCATCCCCCTGTGCTGCTGGGGGGGAGGAGGGAGAGAAAATTGGGAGTACGATTAAGCTGGGGAAGAAGGGAGGGGTGGGGGGGAAGGTGTTTTAAGATTTGGTTTTAGTTCTCACTACCCTACTCTGATTTGATTGATAGTAAATTACATTAATTTTCTCCGAGTGGAGTCTGTTTTGCCTGTGATGGTAATTGGCAAGTGATCTCTCCCTGTCCTTAGCTCAACCCACAAGCCTTTGGTTATATTTCTCTCCCCTGCCCAGCTGAGGAGGGGAAGTGACAGAGCGGCTTTGGTGGGCACCTGGTGTCCAGCCAGGATCAGCCCACCACAGGAGGGAGTAACGAAGATGCTATGTGCCCAGCACCGCTTCCAGCCCGTCAGGAGGCCACCGTTACCGCGTGCTGCCGGAGAAGACGCGAGCGTGTCCGTACGTGTTCATGCACGCAGGGACAAGCAGAGATATCCCTGCTCTTAAAAACAAGCCCCCCTTAGCAGGGCACGCCAACTCCTCCCTCAACAACAGAAGGTTCTGGCTCTCGCAAGCCCCACCTCCTGCAATTAAACACTTCCAAGGGGCGTCTTCCCCAGCCAGCCTTGCAGTGTAAATGATAACGTGCTATTCCCAGCGGTGTCGTTGCGTTACTCATCCAATCTGCATACAAATATCCTTTGGGCATCCAGCAGACTTCCTATAACATTGTAATCGTATTCTCAGTTTGCCTCTTAATAAGAATCTCATAAGATTATTTTAAACAAGTATTTACTGCTTAAACAAACGTGCATCTAAGGCATCTTCTTTTTAATGCCTTTTTCAGCTGGTTTTTTCTCCCCTCCAGCTGGTATCGCTTTTCAGTTCTCTGCCTAGCATTGGGGAGCCAGTTAGCATCTGCTTTTGCAAAGAATTCCATTATCTGCCTTCATTACCAGATACTTTACACAAGGCAATTGTAATTCTGTTGTTGCTGCATTACACATGGGACACGGCGTTTCTTGTTTTGGCACTACATGGAGTTGTTTCCACATTCGGTGACAATATGCCTATCACAACTTCTGCAAACATATCTCACCAACGATATTAAACTAGCTACGGTTGCATCCAGTTTCTTTCAAAAATACTCTACAGATGTAACGTGAACTAAAAGCACAAGTATACGCTTTAGCGATCGCTCCGGCAATAGTATTTCCCAGTTATATTAGCAGACAATTACATTTCAAAGAGAAACCCTGGAAATGGAAGACAACTGCTTTCAAACAATATACTATTATGCTGCTGCATATGTTTCCCGGCTTCAGCCGCTATTCCTATTATATTAAACAGAGATATAAAAGAAATAAATGGGGACAATATGGTCAGGCTATTGGAGTTTGCATGATCTAGTATTGCAACAAACACACAATTTATCTGCACGGAAAAAAACAGACACTGCTTCTCAGGAAGGAAAAAGGCTCTTTAAATTACAAAGATATATATAAAGTACTCGCAAAGGGCTGAGGAGCCTGTTTCCCAAACCTGCTGAAATCTCCAGTTAAATGAGCTGAAAGGGAAGAGGTGTTTCTTTTGAAAATGGTGTCTCTGCACGATGCAAATTGGAGTCCATCTAGAAAGGTAAAAAGAGGAAAGGAAAAGCTCCGGATGACTCAGCTAGGTGATTGCGTTTAGTACCAAACGCTCAATATTAAAGCTGTCAAGGCAAAATACAGAGAAAAGAAAGGGGGGGAAACCACCACAAAAAGAGATGACAGATGATATTTGTATATAGAAGGCGATACTGAGGATTTTACATCCCTCTTGCATTACCTCGGATAACTATTAGCAACATATGCTGGCTTTTGGAGACTTTACAGTGGTCTCATTTATCAGCCCGTGCTCATGTTAATGGTTTCGGCTACCATTTTTATCACATAGCACATAACGTGGCTACAGTCTCAGCCTTTTCTGAGATCACTCTGCTCAGACAGCAGAGCTGCAGCATCACAACCGCTGTTTTTCATTTAGGAATGATAGATATCAGAATGCAGCCAGCATCCACTACGCAGAGCCAACCTTGCATATCAAATAACTAATTCCCTTCTTGATTTCACTATAAACACTAAAAAAAAAAAATAATGTAGGAAGTCCCTTGAAAGCTAACCCTAGAGCTGTGAGGGCAGCATGTCTAATTTACTGATTACAATTTACAAGAACCTAAATAAGCATATTGAAGGGACCATAATTGAACAAATGGGGTTTAGAATTCTCCCGCTACTAATAATATAATAAGCTTATTGTTTTAATCTTCCCACTAGCCCTCTATTCAGCTCCAAGGAGGCAGACAGTTCTTCAAACCTTATCTCAAAAGCGATGTACTCGTCTGTTTTCATAAGCTTTAAACCGAAAAATAGAGAGAAGAGAATTTCTGTGATGTTTTCTAAAATTCCATAAAATCATCCCAATTCTTCTCTTGGTGATCAGCACACGTGACAAAAATAGGGCAGTCGTATTCAAAACTGGCAAATCTAAATGGAAGAGCCAGAGATCGTGTTAAGAGCAGTCCCCGCTTCCTCGGGTGGTGAGAGGAGAGGACAGAGGCTGCCAGGGCTCACTGCTTCGGAAATGTCGTTATCTCCAGGCTGTGGGCAGGGAGCATCCCTGCAGTGGGATGGGGCAGCTACGGATTCCCCATCTGATCCAGAAACTCGGCATCCCCTACAATCTCCCTTTGACAGCCCCACCATCCCTTCGGCAACACTTTCCTTCACGTACACCATTTAGAAGTCATTTACCAAAACTGAAGCGATGATTTTCAAAGAAAAATAAAAGCCAGCATTTCTACTATTCTCTGGCACACTTCAATTCATGCTCCCACCCCAAGCCCAAGCCTGTCACATACAAGGAAGAAAAAAAAAAAAAAAAAAAAAAAGAGCTCCATGGCTGTATCTTTCCCCTTCCTCCCCAAAATACTGTCAGCCAAAATTGTCACGTTATTTTTAAGTACCTGAGGGCAAGGGCACACACAAGGTGCCACACAGACACAGCCTTCTCTGGATGAACAGCTAACGTATGGGGTTTTATACTCTCACAAATACAACTCACCCAAGCTCAAGTGAAAAACAACCGTACATTAAACTCTCCTGAGACAATACTCTTACCCTAACTTGAAGACTGCCTCTTTTCTTCTCTTTCTGTGTGAAGGAGCTGGACTACTATTTGGGGTCTCTGAGTTTCTTCTCTTCTGACCGCCCCCTTCGACTCAGGCTCCCATTCTGTTTTGCTCCTCTCACGCCATGCAAACGCGTGCAGCAGCTTCGCAGCTCACACAAGAAAACTTTCCTTCTCCTCCAACGCTTCCCTTAAATCCCACTTGTCCCTCACATCACTCTTTCTGCAGTGGAAGGTAAAAATTTCTGCTAGTGATTTTTAACTAATCCAGGAAGAAGGGTATAATGAGAGTCTCCACAATCCACTTCAAGTACCATTTCATTTCGTTCCTGCGAGCAGGTGACATTTAGAAACGGTTATCATTAATTTTTGCTTCCTACAATCAAGGGATCATCATACACAAAGACAACAGCAGAGAGAAAAGCGACATTTAGCCCCGGCTGAACAGACAGGGTAACCACAGCCTGTAACATCAGGGAGCATCTCCAACACTTGCACTGGCTCATGTCAACATTTTCAACAAATGCAGCTCCTGCCAAAATTTTTTTCCTGATTTCAGACCCAAAGCGTCATTCTAAAGCTGCAGCTTTGTTACACGACATTGAAGTTCTCTGAGGAAGTGATATTGTATGTTTTTCTTTTTTAATCAGATGACAAGGACATGACGAGTCTATTCATACCGATGTTTTATCTGAGATCTTTAACAGTTTTAAAAGGAGATGTAGTGAACGTGTGGTACGCAGAGCATCCTGATGCCAATAACTGCTGATTATAAGGGGATCTGCCCTCCCCTGCACACAATGCTTCCACTCATTTGCCTTTCAAATGACGCATTAACCCTCATCCAAGCGCTGGGGTTTCCTCAAAAGTGACCTCTTCCAGGTGCTGTGATCTGGCAATCAGTCACTCCGGCAGAGCTCAGAGCGTCTCCGCACCCGCCGACAATTCTGCAGCCTCACTGGCTTTGGAGGAAAGGACTGGCAAAAGCTGCCCACGTGTTTCTTGCCCGCTGCCCTGGGACTGATAAACTGGCTGTTTCCTCTACGTAGGAGACACACAAAACAGGCTGGCGGTCGGAGCATCACACTGCCACTGGTTGATTAAATACAGACAAATAGCAACAAAGACATTTTTCTTTCGATAAAAATCTTCTCTATGAGGATACAAATAGTTATGTGTAAAAATATATCACGTCACAGTTGATGTTTAGGCCCACAAAAGGCCCAAGTGAATGCTTTTTGAACTAATTACATCCTTAAAATATGGGGTAGCCTCCAAAGATAGCTGCTGTAGACCCCATTTTTAAGCCGTTGAAAAGATAACCGAGAAAAATCCTACAAAAAATACTCTACTGTATAATATTGCAGTATATTATATTGTACCATGGAGTTTAAGTCATCTAAGGCCAAAATACTGCAGTCTTCAGAGCTCGCCAGCCCGCTCGGTGGTGATGGCGCCGAGCAGCCCGGAGATAAGGCTCAGTTATCACAGCCACCAGGCTCAGGCGTGCTGCGCCTCCCGAGAGAAAGCAGCCTTGCTCCTGCTCTGCTGAGCCTTGCGTCGCACGCTTCTGCGGCAAGCTACAATATGTCAACATTAGAAAATACTGATTTCCATCTGCCAAGTCTCAAGGAAATTTGAAATAGCTCTAAACGCACATGACTCGCGCATCTGGCCCGCTGCACGGCGGCTATCACCTGGCATCGACGTGCCCACCACGTGTCAGGGATGTGTAAGGACGCACAACGGGCACACACAAAATCAGATTCCCAGATGCTGTGGCAATGTTTTAATGACCCATTTTACAATGCAGTTTTGGGAAAATCTCACAATTGGGGTAGAAGTTTCTTTTCTAAGCTACTCTTTCTGGTAGGGGCAGGTTTTCTGGTTTGCTCCTGCTCACGTTGCTCTGCCAGCATCTATAATCCATTCCCTACATTTCTATTTGAAAGCTGCTCGTTCATTTGATGGAAGAGCAAATATGTCCGAGACTGAACAAAGAATCCTGGGGAACTCTAATCCATTGCTTTTCTGCTTGGTCTCAACATGAGCAAATGAATATTGTGAACATTTAAATTCTTCCTCCCTTGACAGTAATACAGTGGAACTTGATCTGACACTGTTTCATCTTTAAATAATGATGTTCCCGCAAAGCGACTGGCACAGTCATTATCTTGGAATCTTTCTGCATCGAGTCTGATTAAAGACAACGGCATCAGACTATTGTCAAAAAATGAAAGTTTGTTACCTAATGAAGGCTTTTATGGGCCCGACCCTCAGCTTCCCCAGAGATCAGGTACTGTAAGAGGCAGCACAGAGGACATCTCTCAGAAGCCAAGGTGATGAGACATTTCTCATACAGCGATTTGTTACTAATTTAATAACCTGTGATGAGAGCCTGAACCTCCTCCGTCTAGAGGGGGATGGATGAGAAAATGGTGAGACTTTTGGATTCAGTAATAAAAACTTTTTGACAAGCAAACACAACCCGTACCGATGAGCCCAAAGATCCAGAGAGAACTCTTAGAAGGAAGGTCTCCAGGGTAACTGCCACCATTTGTGAAAAGTGGACAAAAAAACCTGTTAAGCTTCAAAAAAAACCCAGTTGCACTAACAAGAAATAAAAGTAAAAGAAAAGATTAAAGGTTGTGAAAGAGCAGGTGAAGAGGAAGAAACGATACCGTGCAGCTGGGATAAGAGATGGTGGAGAGGAGATGGCAGGAAGAGTGTCCCAAGCCAACGCAACGGCTTGCTTTGCCACAGCAGCACGGCCTTGCCACGCAACAAAGCTACGTAAAATCAGTGTGACTAGACAAGGGCTAAATTAAATTTTTGGATTTAAAAAAAAAAAAACCAAACAAAAAACCAAACCCCGCCACAGCAGTTTAAGTTTGTTTGTACAGCAATTTTTAAATATGCTGTGACAGCGATTAGAAAAGATTAAAGTCGGGTGAGTCATCTGGGACTGTAAAGCCCAGAAAATACCCACAGAGCTATGCTGGAAAACAGAGTGCAAGTCTTGACAGTGAGAAGAACCAGGGAAGACAGATCATGATCAGCTACTTTAGTCATGATATAATTCAATGGCGATCTGAACGATAAATTTTAATCCTGTTTTAATATTTTTAGGTTTTAGTTATTTTGCTAAAGTTGATTGTAACTAGTTAGTCACTATTAAAATACATTTATCTGCGGCAAAAGATTATACTTACATTGTATGCTCCTTCTTTAGGCCAACCATGGGGATAAAATGCTATATAAGTACTTAAGGAAATATAAAAATTATTATACATCTGTTGAAATACTTGATATTTCTCTCATATGTCACATACTATGAACAATATTTCTTCTATATTATATATTTTTCCTAACAATATATACTGTTTGTATTTGGATGGAAATTAGAATGCAATTAAAATACAAGCAACAGCTTTGTAATAAAAATATTGCATGCAAACATGCCAATTGTGATTAATATAAGAAAAATGTTTTCATTTAAAACTGGAATATTAAACAAAAGCATTGTTATTCTCACAGCAGATAAGGGAGGTTCCATGGTGATCAAAACCATTTTTAAGTGGTCTAATTTCCACTTTGTCCAAGATTTCCTTTTGTCTGTCTTGGGGCCTTCACGAACACCTAGTTAACGATAAATGCCGTGCAGTGACCTCGGAGGAGGTTCTGCCATCGCACCACAGCCACAAACACTTCCATAATTTTCCAACTGACAACTCTCAACTTCACACTCCTAGTTTTTATTCACAGACCAGAAAAGAAAAATATCCTTTTTCAGCTCCTAACAAACTGTTCAAGTTTGATAAGCTGTTTGCATTCCCACTGAATTAGTTGAATAAGCTGTAGAGAGAATAGGTCTTTGTTTCGGGCTGCTGAAGAAAAAGTCAAAAGCTGGATTTTTACTACAGTCCCTTCTGGGTCCAGATTTCTCTCAAGTCCCTGGGTGCACACATACTTTTCCTGAAGAGTTTTTTCATTTAAATTATGCCAGTAGGTTAGAGGATGCTCAGATCTCTACGTAGATCGCTATTTAGAACTCACAATACATGCTAAAAGCAGAAAACGTTTGATTTAAATTAAGTGCAAATCCAATTTAAATTAAAAAAAGCAGCTTAATATTAAAAAAGATGCATATCCAGCTTTTAGAAGACATAAGGTGATGGCGGGTACTCGACTTGTAGACAAGCAGACCTGACCATCTGCACCAACACTCTTTAGTATTGTTTATCTCCTCATTTTTCAAAATTTAGGCAGCTCTTCAGAATCAGTGTTTGTTAGGTTCACACCTGGTCAGTTTTTCAAACTGATTACAAACACTCACAGAGGATCTGATGACTTTTAGGATCCTCTGTGCTTTTGCACAGGACACTGTAACCACGGTCTGTAATTCCCCAGAGGTGCCGAGAGGTCCGTCAGCTACGTGAAGACAATCCCTGCACTGCATTTGGTGTCCTACACATCCACCTCATCGCCGCACACTTCTGGATGCGAAGGCAAGAAACGAAATATTACATAAGGAGAAAAAGGCCAGTCCGCCCCTTATCTCCCCACATCGTGCCATGCTTCTCCAGAGCCAAGAAATTTCAAAAGAATATGCCTGGGTTGGTCCTAGGTCCTGTTCTTTTGAGCTATCAAATCGCACTTGAGTCATTTTCAAGCTTTTTACAATACCAAGCAATGCTTAAGAGGCTTTGTTTGTTTAAGTGTAAAGCTGAGTTTCCCAATGTCATGACTCACCTTTAATTGCCCAGGTAAAATGAAAAATGAAAATGAAAAATGACTGCAACACCTGGCAATGCCAGAGACTGCCAAATTCTGTGCCTTAGAACAAAACAAATACATACCTATAGTTTCACTTTAAGGCCTCTTCTATTAATAAAAAGCCAATAATAATTATTCTACTATATCTTCCATATCTTCAGCTATGATGTGTATATTCCATTTATGATGTCTAATGTAATAATCATTGTATCACTTGTAAAACGGGTACACAAGCTAACGGTACAGCCACCACTGGGCAACTGTTGGCTTCAAGTCTAAAAGAGGCCTGACCCTCAGAAGACAAAGACCTACCCCACACTCTGAATGAGGTTTCTGACACGCAACTTGGCTCTCCCACGATTAAGAGAGTACTACTGGCAACCTCTGGTAACGTTTATCCACAGGATGCCTTTCCCAAGCCGAACTCAGAGCTACAAGACTCAGCCAAGAGCAAGCACCGGTGCGTTGCCGCACTCCCATCTTTAACAGGGCCCCATGTTCCCCTCCCGTTTCCGGAGAAGCAAACTGCAGCTCCCCTTCACTTGCTTTGGTTTCTCGTCAGCCTGGTCCAGCTGGCACAGTGTTGAGCAGAGCAGCATTTGCACAGCCCACGCCTGCTCGTCACTTGCTTCGCACTCAGCCTCACTTCATTGCTGAGGTGGCACCTTAGCTCAAGCCGTATCCCAAAGTGAAGACCTTTTCCAGCCTTATGGAGGAGAGGATGAAAGAAAGTGACCCACAGCAGAGCACAGCACTCTAATTTTAGAGCATGGGTTTAGCCCAGGAGAAGTTCCACGCGAAGTGGAGCTGAAGGAGAACGTCATCCCTCCCTCCTCTGGTGCTCCTCAGACTTCTCTGTGAGCCTGTGCAGGTCACCAACCCACCGACAAACCATTCCTCTTTAATGGTGGAGTGGTTTTCTGCTGAATGAGTGAGTTGAACAGGCTGAGGAAGGGAAGAGCAACAAGCACCCAAGTACCATAAACAACTGGGGAAGGTGGAAGCGGAGACAGGCAAGTGGTGCTCCCCCTTTCAGCTCACAGTAAGATGGTCTCCTATTGTGGAGCTTCAGCCTGAGAAACAGCAGAACATAAAGGACGATGACAAAGTAAACACTTCTCATACAGCTGAACAATGAAAATGCATGCTTCCAGGCTGAAAACATACCGTTCGATTAATGCTGTTATTCCAAAAAGAGAAAGGCACCAACCAACCAAAGAATTAACTTGAATGTCTCTTCTTAAAACGAGAAAGCAAGGGTTTATTTTACATCGTCCTATGTGATGTAAACGGAAAATAAGTACGTCCGCTGTGCTAATAAGAACACAGATTTTTCCGCCACAGAAAGTCTCAGTGAGACAGCAACTCCTGCATTTACACAGCCAACTGCCATTTTCCTTTTCCATCAGGTGAGGTGGGGGGGATCTGGACAGATGAATAGATAATAATTCCTCCCCACAGAAAAATCCCCATTTAACATCACCGTGAAATCGTAAAACAGTTGTATGCTCTCCCTAAAGAAGCCATACATCTTATTTAATCAGCTGTCTTGAGAGTCTATTCAAGAAGTTAATCAGGTTTATGCTGCACTTATGACATCATAAAACTTGACAGATTTGATTAAATAAGACAATATTTTGTATCAGAAAATCTATTCTGATTGTTTTTAATCTCTCCAAAGGACAGAGTCTGGCAGACCTGTTTTCTCTTCCGCAAAGAGTAAAAATCAAAGGATGAGAGTCAGACACCTTTGCTTACGCCCCATGTCAAATGAGAGGTGATACGCAAGGCATCCGTCTCTCTGCAGAAGAAAAACAAAATCACCAACAAGTGAACAGAGTATTTTAACAGATATTTTTTTAGCATCAGAGTATGTTATTAGGTAACAAATAGCTCCTCTTTAACGTATTTAATGAAATACAGATATTAATGCATTAAGCTTTGGGCATTTTTTAAATGAACACAATTATAATCAGGAAATTGATGATGTATGTGAAGAGAGTCTTGCAATATGTCAAGCACTCTCTCTTTTCCTTCTGGCAAAAGAAATCCAACTCCAAGGATTTATCCAAGAGGAAGAGCTAAACGGATAAACTTCTCTATATTAAATAGACTTAGTTTTTCCACTCTGACTGGAGGAAGAAATCAACTAAAGGAAAGTTAAAAACCAAATGCTTGAGGGAAAAATAAGAGTGGGGTATGGTAATTTCTACTGTAATTCTTCTGGGTTGATATTCAACAGAGTTTTTTTCTCTTGGGGAACTTAGCCTTCAAATGGATGACTCAGCTGCATGCAAGATTTGCTCCTCAGGAATAAACACTGCCTTTTGGGTAAGCTGGAACTCCACGGATCCTGCTTTATTTTAGTTTTTTAAATTTAAATGGCCACCTAACCCCTAGAAACTGTGGCATGGTGCTCCAGAAGGCTCAAGATGCTCTGCGTATCTTACGACAGATGGCTAACCAAGACATCCAACAGATGGTAACCAAGCCAGAGGAGACGCCAGGCCCTCCAAACTACAGTCCGGGGGTTACGCTCCAGTGTTTATTAGTTATATTTTCATCTCTTCATAGAAATTAAGCTTAATTCTAATATGGTAAATAGTTTTATTCTGTTTTCCTATAGGAACAAAGCTTATGCGATCGTTCTCTGTGAAATCCAAGCTCCTGCCCCAAAACCTCTGAACCTGCTGGCCAATTTGAAGCAAATCTGATGGTGGACCTGGGGTCTCAAAGGTACTATAAAAGGTTCATGAAAATAGGCGGCCATGCAGAGGAGAGAAACCTGATAAATACCCTGACTGGGGGAAAGGCTTTGGTGTGAGATCACACTTTATTAAAGCGTCAAAGAATTCACATGAGAGAAAGCCCTTAGAAATGCTCTGGCCACAGGAAAAGCTTAAATCAGAGCTCACACCTTCCTTGACACCCAAGTCAGTCGAATGGGAGACACAAATCTGCAGGAATCCAACTTCATTAGGTGCAGTACTCACAGAAGTACTCGTTAAACTCTTCACAACTCTACACTCAAGTCCTGGCTGGAGGCAGCGCAGGGAGCACCCAACTAGTACCAATGTCGTCCCCTCAAAACGTCTCTTCTGCATCTGAGCAGAGTACAGAAATCAGCCCCAAAGGAAAACGGGAAGGGCTGCCAACACGCAGCTATCGGGGGGGACGGGGAGGATGGGCCAGAGCAGATGTACCACCCGGCTGTGGTACAGACTCATCCGGGGACGCCGAGAGGGTTTGCCTGTTGGTGTGCTCCCATGCCAAGAGCCATCCATCCGCTCGTGCCGCCGGCAGCTGCCACGGGTCCCGCTCGCTCTGCCCTCCCTGACGCGTGTCACCCTGCGAGTCCTGCTCATTTACAACGCCACAATATGCCTCCGGCACACACAAAAGAACGACCGCATCATTCTGTCCCTGAAAGGCTTCGCTGAACTCCCCATTCCTCACAAAATCCCCTTCAACCTCTTTCTTGGCCCTCACGCATAAGCTGCCCCTGCTCATCCTTGCATACAGCTCTACTTACTCCCTCGTCCATCACATCCCAGCCTCATCTCATTTTTTCCCCTTCCACTCTTCTCCCAGCCCTTCAGTGATACCTCACTTCACACCACGCTGTCAGGCTGTTCACTTAACGGCTTTCTTCCCTTGAAAAACAGCATTTAAAAAAACCCCGCATCTTCTATACTTCCAGGAACTCAATCCTGAAATAAGCCCTTTGCTGTAAAATTACTGCATTGTCTATTTAAATATTTTAATGATACACAACAAAATGATACTGTATTAAACCTCAAATAACCTGTCATATCCCCTAAGAGAATAACAGGTTACAAAATGGAGGAAAGTACAGCCAAACCTTATGGGGTTTAAAACAGATTTTTTTTGCCAAACACCAGAAAGAAATACAGTTTTTGGTTCAGAAGACAGTTTGCATTAAGGTTTACAATTCAGTACAGAAGAATGTCCAGATTTGAAGGTCGGAGCCTGGCACAGGGAGCTGGAGGGTCCAGCACCAAGGGAATCTCGTCCCTCTTCCTTCCCTGGGCATCCAGCCGATCTGCCGCGGCTGAGCGGCCCCGATGGCTCCGTTACGGAATGGCCACGGCTCTGCCAGACCGGACAATTTCAGGGCCATTACACACTGTAGTAGTACAGGATACACTTCGCTCTTGTTTTAAGATACGGCAAATGCTGCTGCTTGCTGTGTACTCCCAGAGCACCTGGAGGGATGGAGACCTCGAAGCATAGCATCTTTAAGAACCCTTTGGATGGTGTAATCCCTCTCTGCTCTCAGAAGCACAGCGTAAAGAGCCGTAATTCAGCTCCACATGCACACACACAAAAGCTCTTGTATGTACCTTCATACACCCTAGCATTTCCCTCTAAATTGCTCCCGATTTAGGTATGTGGTTCAGCTCTAAGTAACAGCACATTACAGATAGAAGAACTTATGTTCAATATATAGTCATATTCCCAGGATCATCAGACCATGGAAATGACAACTTCCCACCTCAGCTTATAGAGGACGCAGTTCAGTGTACTACACCAGTTTAACATTCACAGGCCAAAAAATGCTACTTAAGCTTACAGTTCTGAAATTGCAGGTAAAACACAGAAGTATTTATATATATGCGATCATTAATGCACTTGGTTTTCAGTTAAGGGATACAAAAAGCCTTTGAAACTACCTAAAGCATTTTTAAAAGATCCAAAACAACTGTTAAAAGCATCTGGCATCTACAGAACAACTGCAAAACAGTACGACGAAGTCAAGGTTTACCCTTCCTGGCTTTGGACAACGTACGAATCCACTCTTAGAACTCTGTTCCCTGGCAGTAGAACACTCGTCATCTGAACAGGAATCCCCAAGTTTAGGATGCTCAGCTACTGCTGTTGGGATGGCAGCGGCTCCTGGCTCTGTGCTGACCTGTCTGTTCACAGAGACGTGCAGAAGAGTAGGGTCCTCCTCCACACTTAAGCCTTGTCCTTCCCCCAGACCGAGACCAACACAGTCCCCTCACCTGTCCTATTCTCCTGTTGCACGCTCTAACTCACAAACCCCAATACTCCACTTTGCTCCCCCTTCTCCCTTACCTTCTCAAAATGACCCCAGAATATGACGCCAACATCGACTCTGCTCCTGGATCTTGAGTTACAGCTGTGGATCCCGACAGCAGCTGGTTCCCACAGCACCAGCGGTGGGCAGGGCAAGGCGAGAGCTGGGAGCACACAGCTCCAAGATGCCACCAGTACCTGTGGTGGTACCAGTAGTACCTGACATGCCATCTGCCTGTTGGGAACACTTTCCCATTCACCGAGGTAATGTGGATTAATGGGTGTCTCAATGGAGGTGGAGGTGCCTCTGGGGAGCAGATGGAGGCCCCACGCAGAACGGGCGCGATGGCCATGGCCTCTGCCCACGCAGACAGCTCTCTCCAGAGGGATGCCAGCGCAGCCCAGGGTCCTCACTTTTGGACCTCCACTCCACCTCTGCCCAGCGCACGTGCACTTTTTATGTTCACAGCAGCAGGAATTTGCTGTTTCCTTGATGATCCCCAAAAGCTCAATGCTTTAACGTTTCCTCTAATAACTTTTCCGGGAAGCAGAGGCAGGAAAGCAGAAGCTGTGATCTCTAAGCACTGATGAAGCAAACAGACGTGCCCATCATTACACTAATAATAAAAGGTTCATTATTAATTATGGCGTAGCAGAAAGAACTATCTGCCCTTTAGCCAGTTGCCACAACATCTCTTCTCATTTCAATATGGCAAAAGTATTTTGAATTTGCAGCTAAAATAGAGATGTTCATCTGATGCAGATATCAGTCCTTTATACACACACACGGAGTATACAGATCTCCTTCCTGATGTCATTAGCTTGCAAGTACTTTTCTATACATATGTGGTCACTACACGGCATAAAGCAAATTTTTAATAGTCCGTCACAGTGTATTATAGCGAGCGTGCCTACAGATAAATATTCTGGGTTGCTCTTTAAATGCCAGCTGTCCTGATAAAGAGCAATTACCTGCTCAAAGCAGAAGGTAAATTGATGACTAGCCCCTAAGCCACTACCTTGAATAGGAGAGAATCAAGTCTTAAGATTGAGAAGCAAAAGGTAACTTCAACTTCCTCAAAGAGTTAAAGAAGTTATTCTGGACAGCTGTCTCAATTACTGTAATACTGTGGAAAACTAGGCAACATCTGTAAAGAATAAAATTATCGTCATTTAACATTTTTACTTTCCCTTCTGTTAGAGACTTACTTCCAGTACATATTTGGAGCAGGTACTGTTTAAACCACGCAGACCATCTTGGAACAGAGCTATTATGCAAATAATCTATTCTGTATTCTAACTAAAAGCAATGCTGTGCTAGTCTGGACAAGACATAATGCACAGTAGAGTTTCCTTTATATAATAACATAATTTTTTTTATGCAGTGGAGCAACATCATTTACAATGGTAACGACAAAAGATATCACCCTATCTAAAAATCAGACGTTCAAGAATATAAACACATAACCACCTTTTCTAGGCTAGTCTTTCATTTATTTCTTTAAATATTTACATCCTTTTTGCACATTTTTAGGTGCAAGTCATTGCCGTGATATTAAGCGTTCTTCAGGGAGAGCAACATAAAGATCTACTTGTATTCTCCTCTCTTAGCAAGTTTGCACAGTTATGCCTGTGTATGCAGATTTATACCACAGATATTATCTTCTATCTGTAAGTTATATGAAATTACTTATCTGTAACACCCGAGTAAGATCAAAGATCCCGAACAACATAAGCCACCTGCACCATGCCTTAGACAATGTAATAACCTTAAAACATCAAATCAGTATATTTCATGCCTGGCATTGTAACGCTATTCTCTGGATACCTGGCTTGTGTTGGAAGAAAAGATCATACCTAAGAACAAATGCAGTCTGAGGCAATATTTAAAGATTAGATTATCCTTCATTGCAAACAGCTCATTTGTTTACTCTCACATTGCTTTATTCTTGTTTTGCCTCCTTATACCATGAAAATGCTGAATATTCAGTTTAGATTCCCCAGCAGCTTTTTATTTTAGTCTAAAAACATTTACCTAACACATTCTTAACAAGCAAAGTGAAGAAAATTCAGCCATCTGTCTCTACATTACAATAACAGTTATGGAAGAGTAGATAATTCTATATAGCAAGAAATTTAATGCTAGGAATTCTTATACTTTAAGCACTGTGTGCTCACGTCAGTTTTGTATATAAGAATGTTGAACACAAACATACAACAGAAACAATCATTTATAAGGAAACACAAGGCAAAATATTTTAAAGATATTAAATGCATTCAGTATTCCAATCATGCTATATGTCCATGCTTCAAACTGAGGAAAAAAAAAAAATAAAAATCTATGCTATTATTTTCTTACCTCCAGCACTTCACTGGTTCTAAATCATCACTAAAAATACTTAAAATGACTTGCTGGAAACAAACACAATATAGAGATAGATGCGAATCCTTACCTGGGAAACCCCCTTGTACCATTGCTGTACCAGCATGTACTTCAAGATATCTGCATTCCTGACAAACATTCACTGCTGTAAGCAGCTCAAATCCTCATCATACACAGCCTCAGCGCTTGTCTTTCTTCTGACGACCTTGGGCCTATTTTTCCTCAGATTTCTCTCTCCTTAAGGGCAAACCGTCTGTCTGTTTCTATTATGAGATGCCATCAATTATATTAATTTCAAGCTACCCACAAGCTAACAGTTACATCTGCCAGCAGATGAAAGCTGCCTATGAAAGTATGCAGGGAGAAGCAGATCTCTGGTTTCCCACATCTGACCCACTGATGCTCCACGGCTGCTGTTCCTGCGCTGGCTTTCTCTGCCAGCATCCGAATGACATCTCTGTCCCCAAACACGAGTCACCTCAAACCTTTGTTTACATCGCTGGTAGCTGCAGGTACTATCACGCCTAATGACCCACCGCATGGCAAAGCAGCGGTTAATAGTCATTATTTATCTAAGCATCCTTTTTATGCGAGCTACAGGGGTTAAAAAGGAATTCCTCTTAGTCAAATGGCTTCATTAAATGTGATTATTTTCAAACGCTGCAAATCTTGCAGTTTCCCAACAGTGATATGTATTCATGGTGCAGTGTTCGTTGTTTTGTTTTGTTGTTGTTTTTTTTTAAATGTCAGAAAACAAAACCAATCTGTCATTATAAGCGTGAGATTCAAACTTCATCATAACTTGTATTTTGCTGAAACTCTAAACAAACAATATTAGTTTTATTGCAATGAGTGCTGAACTGAAATACTGAAAAGACTCAAAATCCCTCATTTAGTAATTAAAAAAAACAAAGATAAAATCTCTCTCTAAATTTATAAACATACTTAGTTATTTGGGGAAGTCCTTACTAATTCTCTATTCCAAATAGTGCATTTAAAACAAGTCAAAATCCTCAGTTATTTTGGTAATACCATTAATTTGTTCATTTTTAAAGTTCATTGTCCTTTCTTTAGAATATGTATCACAGCACACACAAAGCCATCTGTTCAGTGCATTATGTACAAGCACACAGTAAAAAAATACAAGAAGTCCCAGCTGCAGTTTTACTATTAATTCATCAAAAATGTAATTTCCTTTTGCAATACTTCATCAGATGATGAGAACTCTGCATGTGATTCACAAACAGACTAAAAAAACAACCCAGCCCAACAACAAAACCCCAAACTAACCCCCAACCTCAAACTGCAATGACACCAACGTCGTAATCCATCCTCCTGTGGCACAACAGCTTGAGAGTCTGCCCAGCACGTACAGCCCTTCTGGGTCTGATATTAGGGCTGGTTACAAAACTTACATATTTTAGCTAATTATGGGTCAGAACGAGAATGGGAAAAGAAGATTAGCAGTACAGAGTCACATTAAATAGAGATTAACACAGAGCTAAAAAATGAAAGTCACTGCTCTATTTGTCTAATCCTAGCTCTCGCCTGATCTTTGGAAATCCACCGTACTAAATACGCTTGTCACTATATTTAAGAAAATTAAATATTGCAATTGTAATTTTTTCAATATTTTATTTTCAGAAAGCTTGAAGCATTTTTCCAGGCTACATCTTACTCTTTGAACATCATCTCTATTTGCTGTTGATTGCAGTGACATCTATTGGAGAGGCAGCGTTTGGCTACGCACGCCGCCTCACCTGAAGATCACTGGGTTTGGGTTACATCGTCCCCGTCCCCCCCCCCCCCCCCCCCCCCCAAAAAAAAATTAAATAAAATTAAGAATTGTTTTTCCTTTGCTTTAGCACAGCTTCACATAAAACAAACGCTGACCAGTCAGATTCTCACGAATTATAGATTTATCAGTGGTTTTGTTTTTATTTAACTATTGTTAATAATTCAGGCATTTTTCCAAAGTGACAATGACCGTTTTCCCATCTTCGCCCACAGCAGTGCATGGACGCTTCCTCAGGTCATAGTTTCGCACCTAAAGCACATCCCCATAAACTTGACCATACCTTCCATGAAGCCTCAACCAAACTCTCTTCCTTCTTTTCATCTTTTGTTTTTAATGAAAGCCACCATCCTCCCACGTGCTTACGGATATCGTCGACGCCATGGAAGCTGCTAAAAACCTTACGTAGGATGAGGGCACCCCGCTCACCTGCCCAAGCATCTTCTAACCCCAACCCTACCGAGACAACCCACACACGTGTGCGCACACACACACCCTACGCAGCCACACGTTTATCACAATGGGGAATGCAAAGTCGAAACACTAGAGAAGTTTTAAGATCTCTTTGGTAGAGAAACCGCCATTCCTCAAAAAGCATTTCAGGAAGATAAGTCATTATGCTTTCTTACAGCTTCATTGATTTCTACATTATCTAGAGACAAAATAAAAGAAAGGGGGCATTATTATCCCCTTATTAGATACGGTTAAATATCCTTGCAGACAGGAAGTCTGAGCACAGCAGTATCTAGTCCATTATCTTAGCCACCTTTCACAAATTTTTTATTATTATCTATTTTTATTATTCTAAACTTATTTGAAACCAACCAGATCGATCTCAGTCAACTAACTAGACAAAACATTTTAGTAAAAAAACACATATCAATTGAAATTAAGGATTCCAAGTGCTTTCAACAGTTGTCTTTTTAGCTTTCTCGTAATGGTTTCTAAGGTCTTTCCTATCTAACTTATGATTGCCTCAACTCAATCACAGAAGTATATCTAAATTGTACCATTCTGAATGCCCCAAGGAAAACCTTATAAAACATTCCATTACAACCTACTCTGCCCATCCATTTCCCCTGCTTCTTTTTACTCCTAACCCCTCATTATAGCAATAAGCCGCAACAGGGTGCACATTAGTCTATTAGCAGACTCTTAGCGCACACCTACAGCCCTCCGCTGCTAAGGAAAACACAGCGATGCCTATTGCTGCAGCCTTAGCACAGCTGCTTGCAAGTACAAATAGCTCCTTTGTATGCTCTCCCCTCCTTTTACTTGTTTTGATTAAAAAAAAAAAAAAAAAAAGAGAGAGAGAGAAAAAGTCCTATTCAAAACCTGATGTTTTTCGGGTTTGGGAAGCTTAAAAAAACCTCTTCATGGAGAGTGAGCTCCTCCAAAATAACCTCTGCCATGGGGAAGTGTTTCCAGCGGGGGGAGGGAAAACGCCAAACTCGTGTTGTAACATTTTCGGGTCTGTAAGACGAAGCATTTTGAAGGCTCCTTTTGCAGCAGGACGCGCAGGCTTCAAGTTTTACAAAACTGTTTTTAAAGAGTAAACCGAAAGCCTTAAACCAGCGAAGTCAAAGCAAAAAGTAAACAAACACCACATCACACAGGGTTAGAGCTGAATACTGATAAAGATTTGCCAATATCACTAGAAGAAGAAATGAAACAAGAGGAAATGCTACTTTCAACTTGCCTTCAGTCTAGCAAAAAACTATCTCAGAACTTAGAAAATAATATTGGAAGTAACGGTGATTGAAATGCAACTCAAATATAAAGAGAACCAGGTCTGAAACTAAGCGGTTTGGGTGCAAGAAGACACATTTGGAAAAAAAAAACACAAACCAAAACAAAACCAACCACCTGGAACTTCTTTAAACTTCTTAAAACACAGAAACATGGAGGACACCTGGAATTTCTCTAAACCAAGAGCTACCTAGGAGTTCTATCCCCAACAAGGATTCACTCTATTTGGATCAAAAACAACCTCTGAAAAGAAAAGGCAGAACATTACAAGAAATGAGCGTTTGTAACAAGAAGTCAGGAAAGAAACTACAGTTTCAGCGGTGGAAAAGCAGAAATAAAAGGGAACATTGCCAAAAGGCAAGCGGATTTAGATCCCACAGGGGAAATTAAATCAATAGCAAAAGGTTATTCAGCCACTTTAAGGGGAAAACAGACAAAACACGGAGACTTGTGAGGCAGTATGGATGGGACAGAAAGGAAAGTAAAATTTTCTAAGTATGGCAGGAAGACTAACAATGCCTTGCTTTCATTTTCAAGTATGGGGAATGATGAAGGACATGGAGACAAAAGATGAAAGCATGGATCGAAAGAAGTGCCAAGCAAGGAGAACATCATCAAGTGGAGCAAATAAAGTATTTCTGGAGAATGAAAGAAACCGATGAGCAGGTTTGTGACGCTGCAGTTGTATGCATAAGAATGCTAAAAAATAAAATCAAATCCATCAGGAGCGCAACCAGAGCACAGATTTAAAAGCTGTCCCACCTCAAAATGCTTCCACGCTGTTGGCACTGATTGAGAACTACAGGAAGTAAATGAAAGGAGAAGCTATGATGTGAATTTACCCAGGCTGACACCACTTTTTCCTTTTAAGACGCGTGATTTTCTAAATAAGGAAGACAATACATCTAGTTCATCTGTTCAGTGAAGCTCAGAAAATTATTAGTTAAGCTTACAAAGCCAGTAGAATTAGTAGGATAAGCGAGGAAGGAATGGATCAATATGAAAATGCAAATGAACAGTATTAAAAAGGCAAGTACTGGCCTGGACTGAGATTTCCAAGAAAGGTGCTCAAGAATGAGGACAGAAGTTATGAACATCAAGTGGTTCACGAAAACAATACTGCACTGGAATTTACAGAGAAAATTTTGTTTTTCAAGTGATTACAGAAAAGAGACTCTGTAAAAGCCCATTCCACAGCTGCCAAGATGCTTAATATCATTAAGTACAGTTAGATCATTTCTAACGTGCTTTTTACTGCAAGGGTTGAGGCACAAATTTAGTTTAACCTTCCTTAGCCTGCTTTTTATTTTAAAGAAACAGAACAAGGTGGGGAAGAATAACCTGGAAATTGCATATCTTGGGTTTCCAAGATTCACGGGAAAACATTCCACTTCAGTCAGTAAAAAGGGTAGAGAGAAGAAGATTCACCTGAATAGATCTGCTTGCTGCTGCCAAATCTGTTAGGATTGATGAATTTAATACCAGAAGTAGCTTTACCTTTTCAGCTATTAGACTCAGCCGGCAATATCATTAGGGATGGCAGAACAACTAAAAAATGACCAAGCCCATCAATAAGAAATTATTTCTGTGCAAAGTATTAATTTAGGTCTAGCAAGCACTCGGATTGAGGCATATCCTAATGAGATAACTGAGGTATGAGGCTACTTATCAAATATATCCCTTTAACTGGGAATTATAACTTCAATAACAAGCTGAAATCAGTTTGCTACGCTTGGAGGTTTACAGAGTTGGTTTGAAAGCTCAAGATATATTAAATCCAGCATCCAGAGAGTCTGCAGTCAAATGTTCCTCCTGACCACCACTCCCCACAAAAATGCTGAAAAACCTTCTTGAGGTAATTATGTGGCACACTCCAAACAGATGAGATGACACACTCAGTAAGGGGGAGTTCTGGAAAAGCCTCAGTTGGTTGAAGAACTCGCAGCTTTCCCTTAAAACAACAAAGGCAGAGCTGAACACCCTGCTTCTGTGCCCCTATTACTGTTTCCATGAGAACAACCTTCCAAAATCCTTCTCGTCTCCACCAAAGCAGCCCTAAAAGTGACAAACCAACCAAACTCATTAATTATCTCGGCTTCAATGGCACACCATTGCCAAGAAAATCAGCAAGAGCAGCTGGAAGACCTTTCCCACCAGCAGGCTCCAAATTGGGAGCTTCTACTCTGAATAGGAGCCATGGCTGCTTCAAGGTCAAAAAGCTACAAAGGCATCTCTCTGCTTTGGCTTACCCGTAGCTAGTGCAAACAAAAAACACTCCAAGACAAAAGACGATGAGAAAAATCACTGTAGCAAAAAAGCCAAACCCCAACAAAACCCTCACATATATGCTGAGCAGAAAGAGAAAAAACTAAAAGTAAGGTAATTCATTTTTGAAGATAATTTAGGACTCCTAACTGCAATTTTAGTATTCCTAAATATTTTATTGGAAGATAAGCTATATGTAATAATATTGTGTTTATCCAAAGTTGTAATTAACAAAGCAGCAGGCTGGGATGTAAGTCACGCCACCGGAAGCTCTCAAGTTGCACTGCATCCTACTCTTTAGGTGTCTGCTCTTCCATAGAGTGCACAGCATCACAATTCACCGCAACACCCAGAACTGGACAATTGCAGAACCTTTCCCATAAAAGGTGCTACAAAATAAAGGAGATCCTTTTTTTCAGTAGAGTACTGAAACAATAAATCAGCAGATTTTTCTTTTAAAGGCAAATAAATATTTTGCTGGAACAGCATTGTCTGAAGTCAACTGCAGGCTTTTCTGGACAAGGACTATGCACCAGTGGTTCTCAACAACCACTGCAACTACAACAGTAAAGCACAACATGTGCCTTTCACTGCTGACGGCACCGCCAAGCAAGTCCTTTAGGCATTGCTTAGACATTTTTAGACTGAAAATAAACAGAGTCCTTCCTACATCTCTTCAGAAGAGCCTGGCCGGGAAGAGAAGACTATGTTACAAATCAGTAGCCCCTGGTAAGAACAAAGTTGAGGATTAGATGCTATTGCCACACCGAGCACTACTTCCCATAATACGAGCAAGAAACGACAGATAAGTTTATCACAATCTGATCGTGTTCCATAAATGTAATCTGACGTAATGATTGTGGCACTACTCACTCTCTGTACAAGCATCCTCGTCCTCCTCTTCATCCACGTTGGCTTCCTCTGCATGCAGTCTTTCAAGTGCTCTATAAGGAGGTGGCAATTTCATTGGAGGTGGAGCCCCATATTTTCTCTAATGGATTCAAAGAGAAATAGTTACATGTTTTGTAACCTCCACGCACAAGAAAAAAAATCCTATTGTCTATTGCACTGTATGTGTACAGTAATTACAGCACTTAATTACAATGCCAAATTCTGCAGCATAGGCTTTTTATGCAAGAAATCAGAGCAAGAAGTGACACTGAACAGCAAAAAAAGAAAATACAATTGTGCATGCACATTTACTTGTTGACAAAATACTTGTGTATCATCGTGAACACGAAAGTATGAACGTTAATCAAGGGTTAAAACTAAACACTAAACTATACCCCATTTCTCATTACAGACTCAACAACAGAATTGTCTGGTACTGATAAAAGTCAAACTTTTAAATACAAAATAAGAACTCAGTCTCCTTAGTTCATCTGTGTATATTTCAACATAACAGTTCATCTATATTTTGGCTTAAATTTTAAAAAGATTTTTGAATTATAACTTAGAATAGAATTACATTACCTCACATAAATACAGGCAACTCCTGTAATGATGCATATAGCGGCGCATAGCAGGCATAAAGAATAGGCTCGGAATCCAGTGAAAACAAGCGCTTGTTCCTCTGAGCAACTGTTTTTATAGCTCCAAGTAACTGGACCGTGCCTTACTTTGCTACATGATTTCACGAAATTACGTTGAGCTGTATCCCATGCAACCCCGCTAATAGCAGGATGCACTTTAGAAAGGGAACGCTGAGTACGATACGCCATTAGAGCAACCAGAGTGCCCGTAATTAATTTCTTCGATAGCTGGGAAATACGACCCAACACCCAAACATCAAACCCACAACAAAGTTATTCACTGTGTACAACGAAAGCTGAACCTGCCCATGGATTTCTAAAATCTTGAGCCTAAATTTGTATAGAATAGTCTAACTAGCAAATTGCAACGCAAGCTACATAGACAATTTTGTGAGATAAGATATACATCACCCCATCCATTTAAAAAAACATTACAGGGAAGTGCGACAGCATAACAATAATAAATGAAATTAATTCAATCTAATAGCAGTAAGAGTGTATAATAAGAGCGCTTGGAAACACGACAGCTGCTTCCCAAAGTATACAATACACACAAATATGCCCTCCACTTTTTGCTTGACACCAACACAGGTAGAACTGTGCGAAATCCCAAAGATCCAGGAAGCGTGGGAGAACTCAGGTTCTACGTTACTGAGCAGGTAAAGACGGAAAACCTGCAGCCCCACTCTCAGCTGCCTATGACAAATCAGTATCACTGTAATTTAGTTATAACTCATAGTCTAAATGTTGACCCTTTGGCTTTTCAAGACCTTAAACATTTGTTAGAAAGTCTGCGTAGAATTACATGAGACGCCTAAGCTTATCCAGCGGTTTGCTATGGCTCAGAAGGACAAGCTTCTCTCGTCCCTCCTGACCCACTGAAAAGCCAGATGAGTAAATTGTGCCAGAGTACTCCAGCACACCATGGTTTTGTATTAACACAGCTCTTCCCAGCACAGAGGCAAAAGCACAGCTTACATAGCCAACCGGCAAAATAACGTTAATACCTGGTTTGTCCACAAGAAACTCAATTGTTCTAAGTGGTTTTATATAAATTACTTCAAGTGGTTATTTTTAAACAAGCAGATCAATAGAGGAGGATAAACAGCAACAAATCAGAGAAGACTTTCAGCATTGAAAAGATAATTCATCATCCAGGAAAAGGGAGATTTTCCAGCTGGACGTGACTGCTTTCAAACCAAACTCTTTTGTGACACTTTGAAGATTGGACTAGAAATATCCCTGATTCCCCATAGGGCCATGGACTAGTAATCCACTAATAGCAACTCTTTCCAACTCAGAGATGCCCCTACTGTAGCACAGTGTGACTGCTTTGTGAATCAATGTTCAAAGCTAAAAGGGAGCTACATATTTATGCACTGAAGCTCTTCTATATTCCACCCACCCGTTTACAGCACCAATAGATGAAAAGGGTTTGCAAAAGATTAGGCTCCCTCTTTAACCTCGGAATGCTACAGAATGCAACACGCTGGAGTCCTAGAGATTAAAGGCAGCACATTGCAAGAGGATGAGTGCTTTTGAGATTAGAAATATAGATAACAAAACCAAGAAAAGGGGATTGTAACTGCTTCATTATAAGTATTATGCTCTGGCATGAAAGCATGACTTCAACACCTTTCGTGATTTTTTTGAATAACTGAGCCTCATAGCTTCGGTATCTGACAGCATCCGAAAGGAGCCTTACGAAAACATTTGGAGGCAAGCGGGCCTTCTCAGTTATCCACCGCACACTGGACCACTGAGTAGGATCAAATGAAAAATTCATCGGTTTTGTAGTCAGCGTGTTAAGCTGCATCGGGCAAAAGCTATTGTCTGCACTAATTCTGTCTCTGCTTCTCCAGTTCTGGCACCCTCAAAGAACCTGACCTACGCTCATCAGTCAGCACAGTTCTCCCAGCAAAATACCTAGGCCATTAGAGCAATCTGGCTGGGAATGCAAAATTAAATTTTTCCCTTATTGCAGCGATTAAAAAAAAAAAAAAAAAAATCCACTGGGTTAGACCAAACAGATTTTTTTTCTCTTTTAAATCTGCTGTGAAGTTGCTTGAAAGTTACTGTGCAGTAATTGCTTCACAATTAGCTGGCCAGCTACAGATCACTGGTCATTTCCTTGTTTTACACAGCAATGGGAAACATAGGAGACTTAGCGGATTTAATTATCCTATAACATGATTTTACTGAATTTCAGCCAGTCTCACATTAAGGATATCATTTGTGTACATGTTCTTATTTCTCTGTTTCCACTGAACAAAGAGAATCAATTTGTCTCTGCGTGGAGCAAAGCAGGTACTTCCAGAAAGATGCCAGTGAAGAGCTGCAGTAAGTACAGGGTTTCAGCACCCAGGGGAGACCCACAGAACATCTGTCAGAAACCTGCCTCCTATTTGGCAGAAATTTGGCAAAAATTACATGAATCAAAGATATTTCAACAAAACACTTCAAATTTAATTTCAGACTTCAGAGGGGGGGCTTATCAGAGAGTTATAATGCATGCTATTATACCATTTGATTTAGTAAAATTTGGGTATAGCACTGAGTGGAATAAATACCTTTTCACTCTTATTTTCTTTGTCTGCACCTTGATCTTTGCTGACTTTGATTCCCTTCGGCTGTATGGCAGAAACTCCCTGAAAAACAATGCACATATTACACGCATTAGAAAAGAGCATTATAGCCACAAAACAAACATCCAGAATTTAGGTACTGCCAACAATAAAGCTACCCAGTGCACTCTTCATTTTGCTCCATGTAGAAGGGCACTGCAGTGCAGTCTTTAAATTACATTCTTTTACCCAATTTACAAATATTCTCAACTCTTTTTAGTGCGCACCGATATCTAGCCTCATCTTTTCATTCAATAAAACATTACTCCGAAGTCAACAATATGGATGCACATCCTTGATACAGAGCTCAGTATGGGCTCCTGAAGTGTCAGTTCGTATTTATTCAGATAAAGACCAGTGTCCACGCACACAGACACCTTATAAAAGACACACATTTTGCCTCCACGTGATATTTCTCTTTGCTGCTCTTTATTCTTTCAAAATGTAATATATTCCCACTCTCCTGACAGCATTTTATTTTGGTGAATGGAGTTGGGACTGCGCAGTGCTGCTGAAAATCTGTGAATGTCCCGTTTCCTACAGCCTACAGTTGAAAGCAACTTGAATTTCAAGTTATCCGTCTTTCCCTTGAGCTCTCTAGACTGGCTAGGAAAGTAAGGGTCAGAGATACAGCAGAACACTTGAATGTTCTGACAGGTTTTTCGGATCTTTTCTGTGAAAAAGCTGATAGAGAAAGGGAGCCAACTCAGTCACCATCACTGTGATTTTTGCCATCACTGCTTGAGCGCCTTCCCAGCACAGCTACTGAAAGTCTTAATAGATTTTGAAAGACTCCCTGGAGCACGAGAAAAATAATGGACGCAGTTGTGCCAGATTCGACTACAGTTGTCAAAAAGGTCTCCTCAGGTCTACTCATCCACCAAAATTCTCAATTAAATTGTCAGATTATACCAAAAGTACATAAAAGTCTTGGGGGGGTTGTGGGTACTCCAAGGCAGGCAGAATTGTGCGCCTTTTCTTACTAAGGTATTAAAAGGTTTCTTGCCTTGGCCTTGCAGATGAGGAGGCATCTAAATCTCTTGAAATTTAACTTGCTCCCAAATAGCTACTTCAGGTCCCTTTGGTGACATATTTTACACAGAGTTGCTAGTGTGAAGCTGGCTAATTTTAATTACACTTTTGTTCATTTGGATAACAGATTGTATTTTTAGGTTATGAAATATGAACAAATTAAAACACACAGGGGCAGACTCAATTACACAGGTGTGAGGACTGAATTAACACCTAGTCAACAGATTTACATCTACTTGATTTACATCAGAGAAACAAGGTTTCCAATCAGGCCAGACAAGTAATCAATCAATCACATGGTCTATAAGCGGAAACTCTGGCAGAAAGGAGGGACACAAAAATTGATGGAACTTGCTGGAAGAAATCTAGCCAAGTTTAAAATGAGTATTAAACTTTTATTAAGTTTTGGAATGAAAATAGATATAAACTTACTTTTGGTACGTTAGACAAAGCCTGAACCACGAACACGACAGGATTTCCTGCATTCTTGATAGCTTCTACTGCTTCCTCGTGTGTGGCGTTTTGTAGGTCTACCCCAGAAACCTAACAAACAATGTTTATTTTTATTACGTAGCTTGGTTTTTGGCACAGAGTCATTACAAGAGATCCCAAACATTCGCAGAAGATTTAGCGTATCTGAGGAAGGTACCAAAAGCAGTCAAGAGAAATTATTTTTAAAGTATATTTCCATGATGGTTTAAGGAAAAGTATGTTACTTGGTATTCATAATTAAAAGATGGCCATATGTTTCCTACAGCAATCCTTCTGGATAAAAACATAAGGAATAAGATTGTCAGAGAATGTTAAATATGATGGTAGGTATAATACAACTCTCTCAGATTTTACCTGTTTGTGAACTAAACCCGGTTTGAAACAATTTTTCCAAACTTCACACACAACCCTAGAGCACGTCCAAGAACGGCATTATCAGCTTGGGAACCCACATTCAGTAGAATTCACTTGGAGAAAAACGAATACAAAACCAACACAGAGCCAGAGATGAGAGCCAGGAATGGCTTCCTCCCCTACGGCACCTGCCAGAATCAAGGATTTCCCCCAAACAGTAGTTAGTCAGACTGTTAACTATTTCGAATTAACACACACAAAATAACAGACCAAATTTCAGCATGAAATTGGTTCTTCTATATATTATAACTTATAAAGGTATGCTATAACTTATTACTCATTTATACGGGAAGGCGGCACTCTCATTTTTTTCATTTCCCATCAGATACCAGGATCTATCTTTTCTTAAATATAGAGGAGAATGTTAAAAGAACTCCATAGTCAGACCTTAAAAAAGAAAAGACGACATCAGGGGTTTCTTTCGGTTTTCAAAACACAGTGTCGTCAATACTTCATGAAGCGGTGGCACTATTTTGTCCCTCCCTCCTCCCAAAGCTGTTTGAGTCAATCTTTGTTTCTTAGAATGAAAAGGTAAGTTTATCTGCATTTACCTCAAGTATTTTATCTCCAGTTTTTAAAGCCCTTGTTCTTCCTGCTGGGCTGTCTTCCAAAACTTGTTTGATAAAGATCCCTTTAAGTTCTTCTCCATTCTTCAGGCGCTTTATGACAGTTTGTCCACCAACAATACTGATTCCAAGAGACACATGAGGGTCTCTAAAGATCTCAACACTGAAAAAATACACGCGGTAGTTTAACAGCTTGAAAGAGTTTTTTAAACTATAAATGCAAAGCTTTAAATAAATGTAAGCGTCTAGTCTTTCAAGAAGATTTAAGAGAGTAAAGGGATGAGAGCATTCTTAGGCTTCTGGCTTTAACAGAGGTGGCTTTTTACCCTCAGTAGACCTCACCCGAAAAAAAAGAACAAAATTCTGCTGCCAACCCATGCCCACTGCTCTTCCAAATAGGCTTTTATTTCAGAGAAAGTCACAGTAAAACAGGCAGGTCTTCAAGTAAAGGCTCATCCTCTTTCAGTTTGAGCAAATTGTCTGGAAATGGCAAATACTACAATAGTATTAGCTAGGTAAATAATAAAACAAAGTGTCTCACACAATTTTCTGAGCACTGACTTCGGTGTATCAGATACGTATCAATCAGCTTAAGCAGGAATTTTCTGATCCTATTTTACTTAGGACCATAAAAACAATTCACCTAAAAATGTTAACAATACAACAAGGATGTGGCTAAAACTTGGCTGGGCAATTCGGAGTTCTGCCATCAAGTTGAGCAGAGAACCCACAGAAAAGGAGACAGCAGCACCATGTGCATTGTTCACACCTAATAGTTATTAAATGAGCAAGAACTTGTAGGTCATCCACAACGTAAACCCGCCAAGCTTTCCCAAGTCAGCTGTATAAACAGAAGGCATAATTCTGTTGAACATCTGTTAAAAATTCAGTGTATCTAAGAAAGCCCAAGGTACACAAGTACCTTAAAGTTACTGGCAGAGGAGGGAAAAAAAAACCAAAACATAAGAACTAATCGGGCTAAAGAAAAAAAAAAGTCATAAGGTAAATGGGAAGAAATCACGTAATCATATGAACATACGTCCGTGGTGGTCCCCAGTGGCTGAAGTTTGGAGTTTCTTCTCCTTCTCCTTCTTCTCTCTCAGGTAATTCACTAATTGGGGACAGAGGGAGGGGAGGAATAAAAAAAAATAAATGAAAAAGGCATCACACATGCCAGGTCACAATTCCTTGCATATTTTGTGTCTGGCAGTGAGACAGCAACGCCTTCGCACTCTGTCCAGTTCAAACCAAATGTGCAGAGTCAACAGACTAGACAGGAATTTTTGTATTTAGGTTTAAATGTACTTAAGGAATGCTCCAGAAGTAAACATGATGGGCAGACCAAATTTATAAGCTGCTCTGCGATATACAAATCCGCACTGCATTTCCTCATTTGAAATGACTATTTAAGCAATTAACATTTACTTTCTGATAAATATGCCGTGATTCTTATAGAGGGATATAAACATGATAAAACCAGTCTAGCTGACCAGAAAGCACATCACGATGCAACTGGGAGAACGGATCCGGTCTGTTCCATCAAACACCCCAGAACAGGGTGTTAATTAAACTTCCGTACTATATGTGACTCACCAATTCACAGAATAGGAACAGAAGTGTGGAATTGCATGCTCCCACAGAAAGGCTGAAACAATACATCCTTGCACACATTTTTCTGTAGATCCTGAGAGCTGTAAACGCTACTCTTAAACGGCAAAAAGGAAGTAGGATGTTGTGCTGGAGAAATAATGCCCTCACCTTGTTGCTGAGCTGCTTTCCCTCTGAGGGAAGATTACAGATGAATTAGGGAAGTACTGAGGATTTGAATCAACAGGCCCCAAAAGCAGATCCACTACACACTCACCCAAAACTGGTGGGGAAAGAATGGGGCACTTGGCAGGTGTGGCAAATATCTACAACCAGTGCCAGCTCGAGGTTTCTCAGCGCCACTGGCAAGGCTAAAACTTCCTGCATAGGCCTGAGAGCCATGGCTGAACTGGTCTTCCCAAAAGGAAGAACAAAGGAAAGGAAAAACCAAGAGGACAGAGCTATGATAAGGAGCTAAGAGGAGAGCTCCTTAAGCAACTAATGACCAATGCTGCTGGTAAAGCCTACATCCCTCTCCTCCGGGGCACATTCCCTCACTGTGGAGTAAGTGAAGCCGATGGCAGAGCCATTCGCACTTTTCTGTCCCACTACTCAGGGGAGGGAATGTGGGAAGTAAAGATTCAATAAGGTTGTAAGGCAGAATTCAGCTCCCTGGGCAAAAGTCGTAGAACGGGGCATCTATGTATGCCTTACTGTTTCACACACCTTTTGATGGTTCGCCAGCTAAGTACAGCAAGAAGATAGTTAAGATCTTTAATTGAAAATCTTCAAAAAACTGCAGTCTTTCTCCATACCTGCACAACGTTGTTCTAGGCTGAGATAAGGTGGTTACTCTCCCAGACTCCAGGTCCTTGGAATAAACATAATCCTCCCCTTTTAGTTCTTCCTTTTCAATAGCTTCCAGATCAACATCAAGCCCAGGTCCTTTAGAGTCAAGCTGAAGCTTTGTACCTGAAGGAGAAAAGGTGTAGATGTGAACTTTTGCTTCCTCTGTCCCGGCATCTACCAGTTATCACCCTTGGAAACAGACTCCTTAGCTCACCATGTTCCAAATGTGGATGTTGTGTGATGATCGAGAGACTCAGAGACACAAAACATTTATTTCTGAAGGAAATGTAAACCACACTAAACACTCTTTTATAGCAGCTTGGTTCTGATGTACATACAGTCAAGTGATAACAGGAAATGGTAAATCTTTGCGGAACTGAGATACGCTCAGGTACAACTTACACAACTGACGCTCCTCACAAAAACACATGATTAGAAGTCGTGAATCCAACCTTTATGCAAAGCCCTGCTCCAGCACAGAACCCCATCCCGCTGGGGAAGACTGTTATCATTTTGGTGACATAAGTACCAACGTTAATTGAACCTTGCAAGGCTCATCAGTCTGCCACTGTAGCTTACACAGTCTCTGCTGTACAAGATGCAGGTGACAAAGAAATGAAAGAACCCAACTTCTGTCTCTCAACAAGTGAGTGCTATCTCAGGCAGGCTGATAAATTTATTTCCCTGAGGAACTACCACATTCTAATCATCCATCTCTGGCCATCTGACAAGGAGAAGCTTTGCTCCTGAGCACAGATTACAGAACCAAGATAGGGGGCAATTATCTACCCAGAGCTCACCTGCAAATTTTGTTTGTGGTAAAGTTACCTCCTGAGCTGGTCACATTTTTTTTAAATGCAAAAAAAAAAAATCAGCAGTCGAAAGGGACTCAAACAAATATCTGACGAAAATTACAGGCATGAGCTATTTTACTTACTCATGGAGTCCTACTGCGGACGTTAACTACACAGAAGAAAGTGATTCTCCACAGCAGCCACTTCCAATATCAACTGTGACAACTGTAAGTGAAGATTCGGAGGAGGAAGCAAGATCATGAAGCTGAAACCTATTCAAAGCCAGACTCTCTTAAGCCTGCAGAAGTCTTCATTTGAATATTTTATCATTTGAATAAATCTGTGTTTTGGTATAAAATTTAAGTTTGTAAATATGAAATTATAAAATAAAGAAAAAACTTTTTACAAACCTAAATCCGTCTTGTTTTTTGCTCCTGACTGGGTAGTTTCAGTATCAAATATGTCTTTTGGGTAGCCATTGTGTGCTGTGGTTCCAGAAAATAGTGAATTTATACCAGCATTTTCTTCACACTTCACAGAGGAGAAAAAAAAAGTAATTAAAGTTAGAAAGCAACGCTATCAACTTATACAGGGGTATTTGACATGAGCATTGATTTTTACAGCAAACATTCATTTTCTCAACTACATTCATATTTATTCAGATAACTATGAAATACTAACTGCTTATTTATGCACTATATTAAGAAGAGGCATGAAAAATGTTACATGCAATTGCAATTTAAAGCAACTGTATCTTTCTACTTGCCTGTAATCCAGACAAGCAGTTCTTTACTCTTGCTCATTTTCTGGTTTTAAGTAGCGAATGTATAAATTTAATATTGTGCACTCTGGTGTAAACCTGTCACTAGAAACTGCATTGTAGCCTGTTTATGTACATAATACATAAGGAGACAAGCCAAACAAAACCTGAAATTCTCTGTGGCTGTAACATTAAATCCTTTTCCACTTCAGTTTTTTCACATAAAAGCGTACTTCTCGGGAGCTGGTGCATGGAAGGCTGGTATTATCATTTTTTTGTTTGGCAAGTGAATGAACAAAGACTCAGAAAAAAGTATTTCTCAGAATACTTGAGGAGGACACATAAATAAGAGTTTTGCAATTTACCTGACGCTCCGTCTCCTCCTACTCCTTCATCCACCAGTATGCTTGTTACATTGCTTCTGCCATATCGTTTTTTGATCGACTGCACTATCATCTGGCTCGAGGAACTGATTTGGATTAAAAATAATGAGGAAAAGAGGGAGCTCCTTTCACTGACATTGCTGCTGAGGCCCCTGGACTATTAAAACCGTAAACTAACATTCTGCTATAGCTAACATGCACCATGTTAGTACAGCTTGCAAAAAAGAACGGAGCCCACAGATCAGAGGTGGGAAAGAAGACGCAGGTACAGGATGCCTGTAAATACACCAGCCACAGCACGTACCTCACTGGAGGAGCTAAATACACAGACACCAAGTAACCGAACGAACCTTCCAAAATGTACAAAAGGGTAGACTTGTGTCCGTTAGAGGTCCTCAGATCTCATCTAGTAATTACAACACCAGAAAGACTCCTTACAGAGTTTAGGCCTGGAGTTTGCCTTAAGGTATGGGTCCCATGGCGAGGGTACAGCACTGACACCGACACAGCATCCCTTACCATTTGATCTTTAGTGAACCGATATTCCAGGGACTGTTTTGGACTTAGGTTAACACCGGATCTCAAGTCTGGTGTTTCAGTAGTCTCGAGTTGCTTTGCCCATCGCTCTGTATTGAGGTTCCTCTCTGAAGATGTCTTCTCTCCAGTGGATGCATTATATTTCAGGAAGTCTGAATCTTCTTCATACTCATCATCCACCAACATTTCCCGTTCTTCATCCATTTCTTCTGTCCTGGGTTTCAGAAATTCATGCATCTCCCATGACTCCTCATACTTACTGTCATTTTGAGAAAGCTGAAACGACCTTCCCAAGTCCAAACTTGGTTCATCAACAAGTTCTTCTTTAAAAGGTGTTTCATCTCTGAAACCCTGCATAAAACATTACAGGAATAGAGATTTTACATTATGTTTCTTGCTCACTCCTTTAAAACTATGTTTTATGTTAGGCCCATATTAAAAGTACAGACTGATTTTTAAAGGGAATATCTTCTACATTTTGCACTTCCTAAAAGAAAATACACTCTCTGACTTATGATTTTAAGACCAAATGTAGACACTGCATTTTATTTTTTAATATAAAGAAATTCAAGTTGCACAGCTTAGATATTCCTGCAGCCGTTTAGAATAACCAACCTGGACTGAAGTTAGGGAATGAGAATTATTAAATAACACAAAAAACCTACAGGAAAAAGTATATATAAATCCAGCTAAACTATCCCTGACCAGACTTATCTGCTATTGCTTTATAAATGCATGTACATTTCTCACAATACCACCAGCTAAACAAAAACCAGCCTGAGTTTGCTTATGCAAAAGTATCAACGTTAAAAAAAAAAAAAAACCACAAACAAAACCCCCCAAACCAAAAGCCACACTCATTTGTCCCTCCCTTGGGTATTCCATACAATATTTTAACCTGCAAGAGAGGTGAAATGGATGACCCACATCCTTAAAAAAAGAAAAGAAAAGGAAAAAAAGACATAATTGACTGCTCATTATCTAATACCCTTACTGTTTTAAAGGGAACTTTCTGCTGAATTCAAACCACAGAACAAGAAACCGGAAAAAAAAACAAAGCGAAAAGAAAAGGTATTAAAACCCACTCTGAAAGATCTCGCTCAACAGTTCTTTTTCTGGGATTTGTCGCGTGCCTCCCCAATTTCCAGTGCTCCATGTTTTGCCTAAACCAAATGGGGCGCTCATGGAGCGAGTCTGCACAGGCGTCTCTGAAATTTTACGCCTTGCACCGCTACCAGAAAGCTCGCCACACACAGAAAGCTTTTCCTCCCTTTTCTTCAGGCCACCAAGGATGTGTGCCCAAACCCCATCTTCAAGGCACCGAAACCCCAAACACCCAAACCAATCTACAGATTCAGGGGTCCTCAGTCAAAATGTTTTTGTTTCTGCTCCCTGCCCCTTCCCAGACTCCCCAAGGTACTTCGCTATTCCTGACCTTTAGTGTCAGAATCCTGTTTTGTCAGGTTTGTACAAATGCAGAAGAAAAAAAACCCCAGATGCTGCCAAAATGTTCGCACAGTTCAAATGAGAGGCAGGAGAGAAAATAAGAGACAGGCGAGAGCATAAGGAAACAATGCAGTAATTCTAGCTGGCATGAAAGCAGAACATTAGCAATCCAGAAATGAGCATATTTTTCATAAGCATTAAATATTCCTTTAATCTACTTGACCTGTGTACCTCAATCTCAAAAAATACCCAGTCTGAAGAGATTCTAATTCTCTTCATCTCTACTTCATTGCGTTTCACTTCACTGCTGCAGCATCATTCTCCAAGCCCTTCTGGAAGAGGCACCAACTTCATCGCTGTATAAAACAGTTGACTTAGCTCAGAACCACCCAGCAATTTGTATTACCATCTCCTGATACCGCGCTTAGGTGTGTATAATCACAGGCTGCTGCACTGCAGTAGCAGACGCTACCAATGGAACAGGGAATACTGCAAACATGACAGTAAAGTCTACTGTTGTAGCATATAAAAATCTTCAAGTTCTTTTTTTTTTTTTTTTTTTTTTTAAAATTCAGCTTTGTCAGCGCTATGCTAGTGTGTAAAAGTGGAAGCCATCACGACACACCACTCTTGGCTCTTAGATGAGCAGGTAAGATAATAAATGGATGGAAATTTTATACTATTGCTCTAAGCTACTACCACTGCTTTCATACATAAGCTAAAACAAAATACAAGCAAATACTTTTGCATGTATTTTGTACAAATTGATCATTCCAGTTTCTATATTCAGAAGGACTTTAAGATAAAATACTTAAAAGTACTTAATAATGTTAGTTTTACTTAGGAAGCAGAGAAACAATCTGAGTTGGCAGAGGACTAATTGCTCTGACAGGAACCCTTCTTATGCACCTGGAAAACAACAAACTCCATTTTACATCGTGAAAATCAGTAAATATCATGTCCAAGCTAATTTCTACATAGTTTACCTACATCTATCCTGTAATATTGCTTCTTTTGGTGGATCTAATACACCATTTCAGCCTTAAGGATATATTTGCATCCAGAGACAGGCAGGCATGTTTTGCAACGAGAAAATCTATTATTTACTTTTATTACTGTGTTGCAGTTCTGGATGATCCTTTATCTATTGTCTTTTATGGTCTAAAAAGAATGCATTTATCAACGTGAATTAATAAAAAATTTGCAAAGCAATTGAGAACAGACGAAAATTCAAAAATATCCATATCTCTCACTCTACACAGGTCAGCATTGCACTAGTATTGCCTATTACCCTGGTATCCGAGTTTCTCACTACCTTTAGTGCTTCATCCTCTCGCAATAAACAGAATTATTTCTCAGAAAATAAGAGGAGAATTGAGGAAGAGAGGAAAGAAATCACTCAAGACCAAGAAGACGAAGAAGAGATTTCAAGCTTGCCTTATACACTAGACTACTTTTTTGTTCCGCTTCATTATAATAAAAAGTGTTCTGCCTCCATACCTGACTTTCTTTGCAAAGCTGAACCAACTACTGACAATGACTATATAACTTAGCGTTCCTATTTCATATCCAAGGTAACCCGAGGTATTTTAATGACATAGTAAATTCGATAAGGCAGTCTGGGAATTGCATTGTGCTACACACATGCTTACTGGTCACAATACAAGTAAAATACAGTTAGCTGTTAAGAGTCTTTTTCTGAGGGAATCCAGCCTGAAGTCTATCCGATACTTAAGTCCTACCTGAAAGACATACTATTTTTTTTACTTTAAAACGTCATTTCCTGCCTGTATTAACTTAAGCTGAACCAAAAGAGAAATCAAATACCTGTGGTGCTTCAAGTATTATTGAGAAATTAATATTATCTACTGGTTCTGGAGATCCAGGGCTGGTTTTAATGTTGCTGGAATCCACACTCTGCACGGTCTCCTCCTCTTTGCTTTCTGCCTAAGAAAGGCAATCAAAATGACGAGTCAGGAAAACAAACAAAAAAATTCCCACGTTTTTCAATAAACTAAAAAGGAACTAGCCATTAGAAAAGAGATGGGAAAAAGTTACAGGTTCATAAAAAAAGTCATAAATGGAGGAGACAAAGACAACAGCTTTCATTCTTTAAGATATCAGTACAGATACAGTAAAAAAATAAAGAGATGTGTAGGAAAGACAAACAAATACAAGGATATGAACAATGAAATATCACTTTTTAGAAAAGGAAAGAATATATTTAACAGCCTTCCTACGTTCCTAATTCACCACTCCTCTACCAGTTTGAATTACAAGCACTTTCTATTAGACGGTGCTTTACTTTAATTAATTTTGCCTCTGTGCTCTTGATGAACAATACTGCAGTGTTCTCAAGTAAACTACTGTCTGTTCCAAAGCCCCGATTCTAGAAAAAGGAAATTCTACTTGAACTTACAGTCTTGACTTCAAACAGATTAAGTTTCTTTGATGTCAGTGGAGCTCAAGCAAGCAGTTAGCAATGTCTTAGAGTGAAATGCACTTCAGCACATATTCAAGTGATTTGCTGAATTGCTTGAACCATGTCAGAGCTACGCATAGGCCAGTGCGCATAGGTTTGCCCAGACGTCTTCTGATTCCACATGGGTGTTCTTTCAGAAGGAACTTGAGACCACTGGTTTTCCAGTCAGACCTTTTGGACTTGAACCTTTGGACTCTTGTCCTTCAGGACAAGAGGTAACGGGCACAAACTTGAACATAAGAAGTTCCACCTAAACATAAGGAGGAACTTCTTTACTTTGAGGGTGGCAGAGCACTGGAATGGGCTGCCCAGAGAGATGGTGGAGTCTCTGTCTCTGGAAACATTCAAAACCTGCCTGGACGTGTTCCTGTGCCACCTGCTCTGGGTGACCCTCCTCTGGCAGGGGGTTGGACGAGATGATCTCCAGAGGTCCCTTCCAATCCCTATCATTCTGTGTTCTGTGAGGTTGAGCTGCCTGTATGCCAGCTAGCCAGAATTTCTGGACATGTGGAGGTGTATGCATCGCTACTTAGTTGCTTTCCACATGCCTACAAACTTCTACCCCCCAAATACAACAACCCAGTCTACACATCATAAAGTCAAATAGAAGAAAGTTAAAATCAGTCCTTACCACCAAAGGCTTGCAGATTCCAAGAGAAACGGTACCTGGGGGCACAGATTTCAACACTTCCACTGCCTCTGCTAAAGTGGCACTGTCCAAAGATTTCTCATTTACAAACACCAAGCGGTCACCAGGTAAAAGCTCGCCCCCACGTTCGGCCACTCCGCCTGCCACCAGAGAGCTGATCACAATGGCTGTTCTTGTTGGATCCAAGGGATCCTGAAAAAAAGAAAAAAAAAAAAAAAAGAAAAAAAAAATTAAAAGTAAAAGTCAAAGCCACCAGAAAGATGATGTATATTTTGACCACTTAAGCACATTCATCATCCAGTGGTACAGAACTGAAGCTTGCTGCGACATTCAAAAGGACCATCTGCTAATACTGCCACGGCTTAACAGTTTACAAAAAGAAAGGTTTGCAGTAGGAAGATATTCTGTCACTTGCCTAATCCATTAAGAAATTTTGAGATCTGAAAGCTGACTGATACCCTGCCTGCCCTTCTTCGACACGCAGAACCGGCCGGGCCAACCTGCAGACGGACCACCACCGCTGGCACTCTTCTGCAAGCCTCCAGCCAGCCTCTTACCTCCTAATGGTACATAAAATAACCGCTCTGCAGGCCATTCAAAAGCTTCATAGCAGCAAAACTGATGTTAAAAGAAATCATTGCAAGACCAGAAATTGAATTAAAAACATTATTAAGTTAAAAAATAAACCCCAAACATTCAAGAAATAGCAGTATACGTTTGCTATGTTACTGCAGTGTTCCTGCTTTGTCAAATCTGCATGACAACTCCTAAAAGACGTTTTCTCCACCCGTGAAGCTTCCATAAGAGAGAATACAGGGGACTGCAACAGAAGAGTAACTAAGATTATTACTGAAGACAAAAAACACTGTAGTGGTGTATACAGAGGATTGTGAAGTAGAAAATGTTATACACATTGGAGAGGCTGTAAACTGATGCAAAGATATTCACTTAATTTTTTTTCCAGTACGAGCCTTTGTGTTGTGTCATGTACCATTTCTATCATGCATTCAGCCATTTAAAAATTCATCCTCAATCCAATGAAACGATTTTAAGTTATTATATAGTGGCAGAAAGATACACAAAACAAATTTATGGGGGTCTTTTTGTTTCCTTTTATATTTTTTAAAGATTAGAATTCACCTTTCTCCCCCTTGCTATGGGCTCATAAAGTTCACAAATGCTCTTTGTATGCACTGGCTCTTCAAATGCATAATCATGTACTATTTTTCCCTCAGGACTCGCATCTTATTCAGGGCACGGGAGGGATTAAAAAAAAAAAAAAGAAAAAAAAGGAGGGGGGGCAAAATTCAAATCACAAAGACCACCATGAATTCAGCACCTCAGTGTTAATTTGAAAACAGGAATGCTTTTTTTAACTCTTTATTTTTATATAAGTATGCATTGCTTTCCAAGGGAATGTGTTTTTTTTAAGGTGTGTGCAAACACATGAGGTAACGAATGTAATATCTGTAAATGGCTGAAATTAGAGACCTGAAATCAGAGTCCAGCAGGAAGAGCCACGCTGAAGCTGAATTCAAGTAAATATATATTACTAATAATTCTCTCCTGTTCTACTGCTTAATCCTGCCGTTTTATAATCTTTCCAAACACTGGGTATCCGCATTGAAGAAAAGAGGCTTCCTTGCGAGTTTCATGTCTTGATAATCGAGCCCAGGGGCCTCCCTCGGCTGCGTGACGGCGTTGTGCCCACGGAACGCGTGCCCAGAGGCTCGGGCTGCCCCACTGCTTGTGCTCTGCCCCACTGCTTGTGCTCTGACCCGCTGCGTGCAACGCCCAGGGGAAAGGATTGCATTTTGTTTCCAACGGCGAGCTATCCGCGTTCTGCGCCCACTTCGGAAATGCTTAGAAACAAACCAACCCCAAAGGCAGGAAGACCAGAAGAAGAATCCAAAGGATTCCAAAACGTGAAAAAAAAAGAAGAGGTTTTGCTTTATGAGTGTTGAATTTTGAAAACGAAGAGTTCCTGCTGCCCTTTGTGTAGGGAGCCAGCTCTGCCTGCCCTTGCCGACAAATCCATGTGCCCGACCATCCCGATGACAGCTGACCACAGAACAAATGCTCCGCTTGACACAGGCTTTTGAGATGGTTTTAATTTTTGGGTCTGCTCCAATGCAAAATAAAAATAACCTTTTGGACTCGTTTGCAAAACCAGGGTCGTGTTGAGACAGCCATTTTCCAGCAAGGAAGGCAGCGTTTGCATCAGGAATGCTTCGCTAATAGAACAAAACCAGCAAGTTTTCCTATCATGGGCTCATCTTGCCATGGCAAGCAAGGTTTATGCTGGTTCCCTAAATGGGTGAACGCTCTCTCAGCAAAACTACACCTTTGCTGACATAACAGCTTTTATAATATGACTTGTGCTGGCTTAGCTATATTGATAAAAAAGGAAGAAAACAAAACCAGCACTCATCCTTACTGGCGCAGATAAGCTGACAAAAACATTTGGGAGCGAATTATGGCGCTGGCTGAGAATGTGGCAGATCCAGGTTCCAATCCCTGCTCTGTCTGATCCAAAGCTGCTCTTTTTTGGGTTCCAGATCAGAACCACTTAAGCAGGACATGGAAATCTCACCATTAGCTTCTTCTATGCAGATATTCAACGTCAGTGGCCTAACTACCACATTTCTGATGAGAAACAGTCCTGTTTCCAATTAAAAGTTTTCACTGAAATAAAAACATTTTGGCTTCAATAAATCATCGTGTTTTGGTAAGAGATAATTTAGCTGAAAAAGCGTTCCAACCAGCTTTAATCCTCGTGCTAAAAAGGAAGACAGAGTTCTTGCAACACAGGCAGTTCCTATGCAGCAAAGTTTTGAGAACGTCGTGGTTCTCTTCGCTGCTTCACAACATGCATGGGTGTAACCGTGTATTGGAATTGTTTCATGAGGAGCAGCAGCAGAAATCGTCTTTAAAAAAAGGGGCCCATGTTAAAACCTGTTGTTCAGGCAAATCCAAAACAGGGGTTATAATTACACTGCTGTTTTCAAGCAGAGGGAGCTATTGCACAGGAAGAGAAGAGCAATAAAATCTACACAGTGACAGGGCTAAGCCAGTAACACCAGCAGCGCTGTAACCCCCCAGGGTTTGTTACCAGTGACAGTAAATCGCAATGCAATTGCCATGAGGAACGCAACAGAAGCTGCACGTGAAGACACAGACCTACGGGATTTCAAGGTGTAATCATTAATACATATCCTCGATAATATAACATAAGGGTGAATGGAACTGTGGATTGCACCGTGCTTTTCTTATCAAAACAAAAGGAACAATGTTTTTTGAAATCTTGCCTTATGACTTATACTCAAACCCAAATGCACCCTAAAGAAAAACACCTGCTAAAACAAGACAGCGAACACTGAATTCACATTCACATCTTGTAAACAGTGAGTGCAACTGGACTGCGTGGGTTGTCACCTTGTTTTTAAAGAAAGCGGTGCTAGCAGCTGGCTAAAAACCAGATTCCTACTTTCTGTACTAACTGCAAAAGGCAACTTCACTCCCACGGTGCCCTGATGGGCTCCAGGGCCACCTCCATGTTAACTGACCAGTTAGAACCATTCGAGGTTACTAAACAGCAGTAACTGCTACTGCACACCTACCCTAAGGCTCTTGATTCATTTTACTTGGCTCACATTAAGCCAGATAATAGTGATTTTTAGTCACTAGCAGTGAGGACCAGATTTCAGTTTGCTTTAAAGTGAAAGTCTCCTTTACTTTTATGGAGTTTACAGGCTGGGAAGAAACTCCCTCCCCAAACCCAGTGCCGAGATGTTGCTGTAATGGTACTCGGCTGGAATGCAGAAGTGACTCAACTTTGAGAGTTCAAGAAATTATTGCGTGACTTTGCATTACAGCAGAGGGAGCGTGCACAGGGCAGCCCCATGCAAGTGGGTCACCTTAAAACGGGCACGAACTGGGCTTGGTTTAAAGAGGAACTTTTAACTTCAGTTTACCGAAGGATTCCTTTACACAAATGAATCATTTATGAACAACGAGGAAAGGAATCGGACTGCAAAGTAAGGCTATCAGGAGACAAAACCCATTAACTCACAGGCACTAATTCTTTGTGCTCACAAGCACAAAAAAAAAAAGTTTGCCACTTGTATAAACGATGAAAGTTGAGCACTGCCATGCACCAGCAGCAGCCCAGGATGCTGGCCTCCAGGTAACCCTTTGAGGAACCAGTACCTTGTAGCTGTTGTCTTTTCCTTTGTGCTCGAGCCAGCCATAGAGTATATGAACTTGTTTAAAATAGTCACAATTTATTCATACTTAGCACACCATATATTTAACTACACTGAACCATAGGTTTTCCCTTCCCCCCCCTACTGCTCCTCATCAAAATCCACAAATGTTTCCTGGAGTCCAGGTGTCAAATTTTTCTTCTTATTTTCAGAGCCTCATTTGTTCTGGATTCATTTTAGCAGTGCAAAGAGTCAGGCAGGGGCCACTGCAGTTGCTGCCTCTGGGATCCCTGGATTCGGAGCAGTATGAAGTCTCTTAAAAACCTGAGCTCTGCTAAAATGTTAAGAGTCCCAGGAGCAGCAAGTTAACAGAGTCCTACGTGCAACACTGCCGGAGCGTGTAACTTTATTGGGCCTTCAAGTGAGGGATTCGAGCTTGCCATGAGCACCAAAGATAAGCTATCAGAGGTCCTTAGGAAGCAAATCTGGAAACACAAGCAATAACAGCTTACCTCTGGCCATCACACTGGAAAATTAAAAGGATAACAACCGACTGACTTTCTCCATCCTCAGCAAAAGGTGAGGTTCCCGCAGCAGCCAAGAGAGGGCAGGCCAGGCCAGGCCAGCCCAGCTCCCGCATGACCGCAGCCGCTTCCAGCTCCGCCCGCTCCATCCCCGTCCGCCGGCCCCGGCCCAGGATGGGGCGCAGCCTCCCCTCCGCGGCCGACGGCAGCCACAACTCCAGCGCATGGAAGCGGCTACCACGTTTTCTGGGGTTTTGTTTGTGTTTTCCTTTTCTTTTTTTTTTTTTTTTTTTTTTTTTTTTTTTTTTTAAGGCTCCTATGAAAACGTAAGACAAACCAGCGGGTGACTGACATTTACTGCGCCAAGTCACTCTCACTTAGTTACAGGCTATATTAGTTTTGGCATCACTTAAGATCTAAATTCAGCTAGCCTGACTTCCTAGAATATTTTAGCTTTCTTCAAGCAACAAACTGCCTGCTGCCACAAAAACACTCCTCTGAAAACACACATCAAAAATAGCATGGCAAAGGATCCCAAAAGAAACAGTTTGAAACTTTTTTCCCTGTACCAATTTTGATTTATCTGAACAATTTTACAAGTGCCAATTTGTATACTGCAGGTTTTTGCGAGAGAGCCAAAACAAACACATGTTAGAGCTCAGAGGTCAGAGCAACCCAGCTTCATTACATTTTGCATGGGACCACTTCCAGGTCTAACATACATATCCATATTTAAAACTCTTCAGTTTGCAAGTGAATAAGATACCAGACTGAAAGACTTAAACACAACACTGTAACATACTGTACAAGGAACATACACTCATCAACAATGAAAAGGACCGAATGCATTTATGCTCCTTTTACTGTTACGTAGAACAAAGGCAGAACTGCGCATGAAGTAATTTACCCGTACGCTCAGTATTGTGAAATTACGCGAAATACTCATCCATGCTCTGATTCAGCAAAGCGCCACCCAGTCCCTTTGCAGAGCCGCCCTCCACATACACACCAACAACGCACACGGGATGCAAGAGTCAAGAATGAGAACCTGCCGCCTTTTCAAAGGCACTAAGTAAGTCCCCACAGAAAGGGAAGAGAGGACGAGCCAGCTGTGAGCGAGGTCTAATTTCCTCCTTAAGGTGGCCTCAATTTAGGATTGAGACTCAAGGTCCAAACTTTCTGTTCATTCACTCCAACATATTTACAGATGGCGGCCGTAAGACCTGCCAAAGGTACTCTAAAGCCTGAAAAAACATCCCTGAGAAAGTGCTCAACTAGTTTTTGTTAGATGCACTGCATGGGCAATCAGACTGAAACGCAAAGTGTTTAAGACTTGTTTCTGCCTCTTCCACGCGTATTAGATTGCAGTCAGCGGAACTACTTAGGAAGAAGACTACAGAATGCACAACCTCAGGCTGTACCGAAGAAATAAACTACAGGCTGATGTACTGAAGTAATATAAACTTAAATACAGAACGGTATTCAAGGAGGAACGCTGATCTTTTCTGTGATGTAAGGCAAAGCACTGGGAATAAAACATAAGTATTTATTGATCTGCAGTGAGGGAATAAAGCAATGAATTTCAGAAGCTCTAGTGTGCAGCCAGCATTAATCAAAACTTCTGTTGTGGGAAATGTCCGCAAAGAAACAGGAATTCACAGAGAAAGAAAGAAAAAAAAAACCATAAACAAAACACACAGAGTCACACCCAACGGAGGGGAGAGAACAGCAAAGTGAGAGTAGGTGGCACAATGGGTTTCCCACACCGGGCTTTCATCATCTGTGATCTGAAATCGTAACAGTCTTCTACAGCAAGAACCAACACGGTGGCCAGCAATTACTCAACCCCGCGCAGGTCTGGCAGAGCTGGCAAACACTGCGCAGTCAGCGTTCATCGGCTGTGGAAGAGGGATATGCAGCAGAGAACTGGGACAAAAGTGCCTCCAGGGAATGATCAAAAGAAAAAGATCTTACACGCTACTGCTATTCTCAAATAAAAAGATCAAAGATAGGCACTGCCTATGGTAGTTTTGAACGTGTCACTGTGCAGTGGACTCAGGTGTGTGTCACTATCTTTTAATTTATCAAACTTCTCAATCAACCTAAGGTTTCATCCGCCTTTCATATTTGCTCTCAACAGAGCTAAAGTCACAGGGATTACATTCATTAGACTCTCTTAATATCTTATACTTTCAGACTTTCCAGCTCCAGAAAAAACACACTGAATGCTGACTACAGGGAAAAGCCACAGTGATAAGGAAAAAACCCCTGAACTCATAAGGAAATGGAGGAAAGCCACTGTGTGATGAGATAAAGAAGGGATAGAGATGTGTGGGAATAAAGAAAAAAATACCGACGAGCCACGGGAAAAATTATAAATGGTATCAACTACATCACCTGCAGTCAGTGGTCTTAATGCACATTCTGAGTTTGATCAGCTTTCAAATTCAAATAATCCCTGAACTAAAAAGCGAGCACATCCACCAGTTAGGTGTGCTGACCTCACCACTCTTAACAGGCCGTGGAAGCGCAGTGCGTGTTTTCAAACAAACTGGAGCTCTCTGCAAGGAGAGCTTTACAGCATAAACAGCAAACACATGAATTACAGAAGATTTGCTCCAGAAAAAGCTGCAAAAGAAAGGTGGGGAGATAGGACAGGCCCCTTTTTCTATTGTTTTCAACAAGGATCGGCAAACAGTGACTTGGCCCAAAGAAGACTTGCGCCAAGTGTGGATGGTGGCGAAGACAGAAGGATAGGCAAAAAGTTTGCCGAGAATTTTAAGGCTACTGCGAAACACAGTGAGGACAGAAAAACTCTGAGTGCAACACTACTATTTGGATTTGGGGAGCAGCATCTTCCAGAAGGGTGAGGTTTTAAGCAAACAGAATGCCTCATAACTTCCACGAGTTTTCAGAATTCTTCGTGGTTATCCAGCAGCACCTTCAAATCTCATCGGTTCGGAGCTGTCTGGGCTGAGCTTTTACATGCCCTTTGCTCCACCGTCTCCACACGCTCACTGAAAGACTAATGCAGCTTTTAGATAAGCAGCACTCAGCTGCACAGTTTCCTCTGGTCTCATCTACATTATCTTACCCTTACTGAGATTTGCCAAGTTTTTGGCAAATCTAGCTACAGATTTGTCCCTTTAAATTCTCGCCTTCTCTTGCAGGCAGAAGACATCTGTGGAATAATAATGAATTTCTTTGGTTTGGGGTTTTTTGTTTTTATTAAAAGCTATTCTTCCTAGCAGGAAATGAAAAAGAACAACCAGATTGGTAGAATTTGGGGGAATAGGGAAAACATTTCTAAAGGTTAATAATAATACTGCTTAGTATTTATTTCAAGGATATGCGACAAACCAAAGGAAAACAGATGTTCTCAGTAATGCTCCAGTTTCTCTGCAGACACAGGTATTGTCCAGAGCAGCGGCTGTTCCAGCTCACAGAAGACAGGAGGGCCGTCCCTAGGATGTGCCCCTCACTCCCTACACGAGATTCCATCCTGACTTCTCACGTAGAGTCAGGCTGATGACCCCCCCAAGCCCAGCGTCAAGACAGACCCAAGCCCTAACGCAACTTCCTGCATCCAAGTTCTCCATCTCCTCTACCTCAGCAAGCTACTCCTGCGCATCCGTCTGTATCTCATGCTGAGATACACAGTCTCTTTGATTTCTTATTAAAGTGGTTTCTGATCTCCCAATGCTTTTAGTACTGAGGTTTTTGGAAACCACTAATCATGAACACCCTAGAAACTTTACCGGGAATGTGCTCAACTGCATTCACCCGCTCTTCAGTCCTGAAAAGTAGTACTTAAGCTGAACTCCAAGAGAATTTTTCAAAAAGCTACACTGAATTCAATTCATGACACACTATTAAGAATTATTTTACAAATGAAGCAGCTTAATATGATTTAAAGGATGCAGAACTTTCCCATAGGGGGAGAGAAGCAAATCCTCCGTGAGATGAGTACCAACACAGTCGGTACTGAGGCTTACAGAACTTTGATGTTAATGAATGTGGATGGGTTGTAGAGATGGGAGAAAAGCTGCCTTTATCAGTTTTCCCAGTACCAAGCTGATAGCCATTGTAAAACTGCTTTTTAATACAGCTGTGCAGCTTTTGCCAGTAAGCCACAGGTTTCCATCACATGATCAGGTGAAAATGTGCTTAACAAGGACGCGAATATGCTGCTTTGTTCATAACAAACTTATCACAAGACAGACAAAGCCCAAATTATCACAAGAGGGCAAACGTTTAGCCAGCAACAAGTCAAAGCATTCCAGCCCGCATCTCACTGCTGAACAGTCCAAAAAAGAAAAAACCATAATCTAGTTGAATACCACCTTCTACAAATAAGAAGTTGGTTTGCTTTTTTGTAAGTCTACATCTGGAGCCTGTTTGTTTGGGGCATAAAGAAAAGAGGAAAGAGGAAAGATATTTGCAGACACTTAAATCGCTTCACTTCCTGCCGTGAATGACTATGCAGTGATTTTGTTATAAAAAAGAAAACAATTGTTTCCCATGCTCCCTGGGAGAAGGACAAAACATAACCTGCTGAACGTGCAGCAAAAAAAAAAAAGACTTCAACGGTAAGAAAAAACCTGCTAATGATAATGAAGATAAGCCCTAGAACAAGGCAGCTGTGGAGTCCCTATTGCTAGACTGCAGTAAGAACCCGTTAAGCACTGGCCCAGGCTGATGAAGGAATGCCCACTTCATGCTGTTCCAGGTCTGGCTAACATGAAGTTCCTACAGTGCTGATGGGCCTGTCCCTGCTCCCATGGATGGGCAGATATTTACACCCACATCGGTACAGACCACTTGGAGCAGGTGAGCCCATCAGCTCCTACAGCCCGACAGGTCCATGGGGCAACTGGGACTGTGCAAAAGCAGCCAGGCGCTGGGGACTTACTTTTCAATCACAAATGGAGAGAAAGAGCATCTCACAGGCATTCCTAAGAGCTATGGAAAACGTCAACCCTCTCTATTCCAGCCCTTGCCCCCTCCAGTTTCACACACTTTAAAACAGCTGCTTTAAAATACTGTGACTTCAAAGCACAGTAAATTAAGCTCCACATAAAGTCCATTCAGCTTTTTGTTTAATTTGATAAAAGCTCATCAGACCATTCACGTTACCTTCTGGTCAATACTGCCTCAAGAAATCCGCAATTCAGCTACCTGTGGTTTTTCCAATGTTTCTGTAAAACATTACTGACAGACTCCGTTGGCCTGCACACACCAGGTCTTTGCTAAACACTATTTCAGGGCCACTCAAGTACCTTTTATGCTATTGTGATCTCTTCTCTCTCCCTCTCAAAATCTTCATCTTGTGTGATTTTTCTTTCCTCTCCCTCTAACCCCCTGGGATTACCACCATTTTTATACAGCATTTCTTCTCTGTTTTAACCTGATGACGCACCATGCCCTCGTCTGTTTTCATTTCTTTCTAAGAAAAAGGATTGGTCTCGGTAACAATGGCGTAGCTCTTGACCTGCTGGCTAGGAGGTTTAGCTTCAGGCTAGACAAAGGTACTACTAAGCTAGATACTTTCACATCCATTGACAAAGAACAATAAATTCACTTACTGTAGCCTCTTGCATCACAGATGATCCCAAAGCACTCTACAAACAGTGTACTGGGTCCCTCATTCACCATCAAAACATACTTGCCGCTAACTGTGCCAGCAACACTACATAAAAGTTAGTTAAGAGGTGAAAAAGAGAGCAATTTTTCCAAGTGAAATTACAAGGAAATTAAGGGAGGTAGAGTATATTACTTCACGGAGAAGTTGGCCAGAAGACCGAACGGCACACCTTTTTAATGGCCAAAAGGGGGGCAGGGTCCCTGTTCGAGATAGAATCACCAGCAACGCAACGCTGCTCCTCAGCAGCGCTGAGCACGATGCGTTATCAGCTGAAGGAAGCTTGCCACACGCAGAGCCTCCCGCCACAGCGGCCGCCACCTCTCCTTCTGCAGGCTTTTCATCTAAGCGTTATCAAGAAAAAGCAATGTCTAGCCTAAGAGCTTTGACAAGATCCCAACACAGCGGTGACAATAGAAAAAAATACACAGAAGATTTCATTTTAAGACCTCTTCAGTGTTTCTTATTTAAATAAGCCATCACACTGGGAGAAGAAAAAATATCCATTGAAACCGATCATTTCAAGAATACACAGGATCAGCCTCCCCATCCACCTGCCCCCCTCGCCAAGTATTGACCTTGCCAGCAAAGCAGCACTCTCAAAGATTTTAGATTTCCTACCACATAATTACAAATCAGGACATTCAGCAAAGGGAAAAAAGGGTTTTTATAGATATATATAGTGATCACGTGAAGCTGAACAGTATCCTGTATAAAGACAGTCTTTTTACATCAAAAAGGGTAAGTCTACCCTATTGCCCTAAAGGTATCCCAAAGTTTTAGGAGCGTATGTACAGCCCTTTCAAGAGGGCCTTATTACAAAAAGAAAGCTCTGTTTTAAGCATTTAAATCCCTAAGGACAGACAAAAGAAAACACAGGACAAAGTAGAAATACTATTGATTATGCATAATTGGTATAATTAATTTGTAATTAGTTCATTAAAATATATAGGCATTGGAATTATGCTTGTACATTTCTGGGAATATCCTGCAAGTCACTTGGGATATGCTTATCCATTTATGTGATAGATGAAACATTATTAGAAAGACAGCCCATTAAAAATTAATATACCAGAGTAATAATTTCTTGATCTCAGCATTCAGTTTTCTACGTACTCAGATTCCTATTCTGCCTCGTGAAGAGTTTTCACTAATACTGTTTTTCAGAGCGTGACCTGGGAAGCACAGCTTTTTAGACAACTGAGGCACAATATCCTTTACGCCAAGTATGTAGTTAGTTTTGAGAAAACAAAAAGACAAGTGCCATAAAGCATATACCACGAGAGTATTCAGCACCATATCTATTTCTATAATCAAAATTAAGATGGAAAGGTAAAAAGGCTCGTGCTCCAAAACAAATACCAAACATGAATGGAAAGCAGTAGGAAGAAACTTCCACAGCGGCGCAAGCAGCCTGGTGTCTAATTGCTCAGTGTTCTTCCACTTCTGCAGCGCATCTGGCATCGCTCACTGTCATAAATGAGCACATCTGTACGAGCAGGATCTCAGGGGTTCTTAAATACTGCAGATAACAGCCACCAGTCTCTCATAAGAAGCGACTAAAACGGGCTGGTATACGCTGGTACTGCAGTAGCGTTTCAAAGATGTTTTCAAAACTTGATGGGGGGGGGAAAGAAAGATGAAATAATAGCGATTCACTGTTGTTTTTCCTGGAACGTTACTTTACTGTTCCTACTGATCTTTCTGAAGTCCTACTGATATTTCTATAGTGCCATTCCAACCAAAAGCCACAGAAATAATTTGATTTTAAAAACTCAGAATACAGTCACATCACCTCCAAGGTGGGTACGTAACACCGAAGTTTCCTTAAGCTTCTGCAAAGGACAGAGAGAGTCAGTCCTTGTAAGTGTAATTCTGAGCACCAGGAATAGGCCTTCTGCTCAGAACCACCCCTTAAAAAGTATTTTCCTCCCCACTCTGCCTCCGTCAACGTAGTGGGAGCCTAGAAAGGTTGGTCCCTCACTGAGGCACCTCATTTAGATACGTGAAGCTAGGCCATGTGAATACTCGCCATTTAAAAACAAAAAAAAAACCAACAAAACAAAAAATGCAAAAAGCACAAAAACCCCAACAAAAAACCCCCACCACATGTGATACCTCAAAATGAGCAAAATGATCAATGGATACATAGTGCAAGTAGTGTCATTTGCTATTATAACACTTGAATCTTTTCTTGCAAAACAAAGAGTACATGTCTAAAAAAAAACCCAAAAACCAAACCTTTCATTTTTTAAAGGAGGGTAAAATTGCAAAAGAAATGCAGAAAACAGAGTTAGGTCTGCAGGTCCTCTAAGCCACAATTAAACACTTCACTGTAATTTTGTGCTTCTCAGCAAATCTGCTTTAAGAATTCTGAACAGCCTCCCAGGAACCACATAGTTTTTTTTTTCCCCGCCTCCAGTCTTGCATGGACAATTATTTATTTTCTTTGCCCTGCACTCAAGAATGTGACGGATGTATTTACATAAACACACAACACAGTCACAGATATCTCTATATAAAAATTAATCTGCAGATGATGAAAAGTGTAAAAGATCTAAGAGGCAAATCCCAAACAAAAGAGCATACTTTATACATAAATATCTTGAAATTATAAAGATCTGAGATTAAGTGGTTTACCACTCATTTAGAATTGATTAGAATGTATTTAAATTTAGCTGAAAGTACCACAACATTGCTCATGTATTTGCATCTGCGAATAAGTAAATAAAAAGCCTGTTATTAAAGCCTTCATTAATTCTGATTATATGAGAACTTAAAAGCAAATCTGTGTATTACTGCTCTGTAAAGACTCCTAGCGACTCTACAGTAAAGCTGGCACCGCAACACAACATGTGTCAGCGAAAATGACTAACAGGATCTATTTTCAGTAATCTTAAATCACACTGGTAAAATATAGAATTAATGGTTTTGCATAATACTTCAAATATTTTTTATCCTAATTCACTCCCAATTCATTCCTTATTGTATCAAAAAAGTGAATTTTATATCGCTTGACGTTTATGCACAACAGTTGAACACGTTTTATTAAACTACAATGTTCAGGCAGTATTCTTATGTGATGTGTGTATTATTATGAAGAGTGATCCAGCTATTTTATTCCTTTATAAATATCACGGGTAGAAGTTTAAAAATATATCACGTTGACTAGAAACATGAAGAACATTTCATTCTGACTACAGATTTTGAGAGTTTCTACATATTTAATTGAAACCAATATTTTCCAAAGGATTCATTAATTTTAGTAGAATTTTCCCCCCAATTGAAGACTTTTCTGGTGATTTTTAAGGAGTTTAAGACTTAAGAATATAATTTGGCACAATACCTAAGAAAGTTTGCCGCTCTCATAGTTGAAAAGTCATTCCAAGTTAAAACAAAATAAACTAAAACCCAACCTCCTCCCAACACTTAGCCATTAAACTCAGAGTTATGAGGTGGAGTTTGATTAAAGATTTTGCACTTTATCATGTCCGATAATCAGACCAGTTTAGAACAAGCTCTACTTTATAGAGTTGGCCTCAAAATAAATTACTTTTCCCTACACGGTTTCTAGGCCCAAATGCCAAGTCGATTGCCCAGTAATCAACATCACAAAACATTTTAAGGCACTATACAAGACAAAAGATCAAAGGGATTTTTAGTATTTTGTTGTAGAGAAAAGTATACCTGGTAGTCTAAAATGCTGAATCCTAACCCATTTTTGTCTTTCTTCAGTTCAATAACCTTCACATCAGGAGACCATAACGCTAATTCCCCTTCTTCCTCCTCAGGATTTATGTCTTCCTCAGGTTTCACCTGAAAAATAAAAGCTCTAGTTCAAATACTATTCTTTCAGTTCTTTACAAACACTATTCCTTCAACATTTTGATTATTAATGGCTCATACATGCCCTAAAATATGACCTTTTATGGAATTACAACTTCATTGAATGTTACGCACCCAGTTTTCTCGGGCTTGCTGTCTTGGATACTCCCATGGGACTATGCCTACATGTTTTGAGCATCGGAGCCCAAGCTGGCATACAAATACCCATGCATTAGTCAAATTAGTTGTGTTGTTTTAATATTACTAACCTGTTACACGTTGATGAACTTCAACTGTCCCATTAGATGCATAAAGGAAAAATAAATATCTTAGCGTAAAAGATTTAACCACAGACAGCTAAGAGAAAGACCAGACGATCGGGCACATCTGATACTTGTGGCATTAAATACGCAAAGAAAAAATTCTTACGTTGTAATGATACAAATAGTATCTAATTCGAAAAAGCAGTTTCTTTCATAATTTTTGTGCTAAGGTATAAAAGAAAGAGGTATAGTTACCCAATTTTGTTGGGTCTTCATAAATACATCTTCCAAAAAGGCATCTTTTGTTGTCTAACTTAAAATGAGTGTTTTAACATTACAGTTATTTTATCAATACAATCTTTACAAAATATCAATGTATGATGTCCCAAGAAAAACGTTACAGTCTTGTACCATTAACTTCACACTGATTTGACTTTATTTCCATGGACAAATACGCCTATTACACAGAGTACTGTCATGAGGCAAAAGGAGGAAATTTTTCTTCCGTGCACTCTTTCTTGATACTTTTGACAAAAGAAAGCAGAGATATGGTGAGATGAGGAGAAGGCAACCTCTGTTCACTCAATATCACCTCATGGCAAAGATGTGCAACTGACAGAATGCACATGCAAAATGTTTCGTAAAACGCAACGTCAAAAAACACAGCGGAACAAGTTCTATTGCAACAAAAAGGGCCATTTACAGAAAGGTGTAATACTGTACACCTTATTCTTCCATGAAACATCCATATTCCTTGTTTAACCCTCCACCTTAGAGGAAATTAGATCAGAAAATATCAGAAAAGACGAGAAGTCACAGTGTAAATACTTTTTATAAATAGGACCAACCATTACAAGTGCCAAGCTTTAGTTTGAGACGCAACGGAAAGAAACATTAAGTTTCATTTTTTTCCAGTTCCATAAAAACCTACTCAGAACATGGAAGTAATCAGCTAATGGTGGCAAGGATGTGATTTAGTATAATTCAGAGCTCTCACTCACCTATTAAGTGTAAGAATGATGAATGGGATGTACATAGTCAGCATACCAGCTCGGTGATTTACCTGCCTTGTATTTATAGTACAATGAAGTTTCTCGTGACCAACCTGTATAAACTATAGTAAAAGTACCGGTGTTGCAAACATGAGCTATCTTTCACTCAAACACCAGCTGTCCCTTACGAGCCCAAAGCGAATGGCAAAGGCAGCTTTATATGACAATTTAATACAAAACTGCCTCGTATAACTACATATTTTAAGAAACGTTATTTGAGACTGAAAAGCAGTCTGGATCAAACAGCAAAAGGAAACCAGAAATGCTGTCCTCAGAAAGCTAAAACACTTTCTCAGAAATACATGCACTTTTTCAAAAAGTTATTGTCCTTCTACACAACTGACTGACATGAGAAGTCTACCTTTTGTTCTGGAGGGGAAGCTCCCACAGTGGGTTCATCCAGAAGAGACTCACTGCCATCATCAAAAAGGCGCCGACAGCAAACCAGTGTAAACGGGGGTGGCACTTCTTTTAGAAAAGTGACTGCCTCGCGGCGTGATTTTCCATATAGCTGAACTCCATTTACCTGCACAGAAGGGGAAACACACATTCACACCAAGACATTTAGAAGAATCTCAACCAGGTGGTTTTTTTGTTTGTTTGTTTGTTTTGTGCTGTTTTTTTTGTTTGTTTGTTTGTTTGTTTTTGCATAAATGTCTTTCCCCAGCTGAATGTGAAAGTCTAGTTTTACGTAGGGATTCCAGCAAAGCTTGCATAGTTTTATTAATGTATGCTTCTGAAGTATACATGCATTACCATAAAACTTCATCTGCAAGATCTCGTGACGCCTGACTGCTACATCACATCTCTGCTCTCTTCAGCTTCCTCTAACTTGACTTCTGCTCACTACCTTTCCTAGCCTCAATCCTTCCTTGTATCGTTATTTCATTCTCACCTGTTTCTCTGTTGGGGAATTTTTTTATTTTTTTTTTTTTAGCATTAGGCTTACGTGTTTGAATTTAAAAATATAAAAATTTAGTTTTCAAAAATATTTTAGGAAGGCACAGATTTTGAGCTCTAATCAAAAACTTGAAGACAGAACTAGCACAACTTTGTCAGTTGCTTAAAATGTAACAAAATGTCTGAAACTAAAATAGATCCTACAGAAAACATGCAAGAATGTTTATGTAGTAACAAAGAAACCAATTACAGTAATTAATCAGAAAACCCTGACAAGGGTCAAAGCTTACCATTCCATAAGCTTTAGATCCCAAGTGACAACAGACTATAAGGCCATTGTTAACAGATGTTTTAAACCACAGACTTAAAAAAAAAAAAAAAAAAGAAGATAGATAGATAGACAGATAGATAGATAGACAGAAATGCTGCTTTAAAAATGGAATATTGCAGGTGTTCTTCCTTAGGAAAATAAAACTACAGTGACTCGATGCTCTGTTACCTATTTTATAACCTGCAGGATCACGAGGGTGCATCTGTTTGCACCACAGCATTATCCTTAAATATGAGGAATGCAGAACATCAGTAGGTGTCACAGATGTGATCATCATCTACACTGATAAGCAGCGCAGCCCCAAAAGAGCAGGGATTTAACTCGATCAGCGCTACAGACTCAATCCCGACACCTCTTGTGTTTCAGAGATTTCTTCCAGGCTGCCTCAAGTCTGCTCTCATGACCAAATGTCCAAAGTCGCCAGGGTGCAACCGCTGGTTTAGGAATGGAGTACCCATCATCCAAGGCCACTCCGCAACATGAACCAAAGCACAGAAAGTGGGGATAATTGAGGATTCTCTTCAACGCTTCACTCCGTACCCAAACTGCAACACTAATGTAGGTGAATCTACATTTGATCCTAGAAAATACAGCACGTAAATATACAACATACACGTACACACCTCTGTACATGTGTACTTGAGGCAGAGCCTCACCATATCCTTCCCAGATCTCCTTGCTCTCGAGAGGGCCTCGACGTTGTGCAAGACTGGACAGCAATCTCACTTTAGTCACCATTTTCTTCCTGATCACCTCAATTTTTTCCCAGTTTTTCCTCTGTGCTTTTTACAGTGTAAATATAGCTTATGCTGCTGGGAAACACAGAGTTCCTCTCACACTATAACCCAGCCAAGGAGAAAAATTCAGAGCGGTGTAACTGGCCTCCAACATGGTAAGATGAACTGCTATGGGTTTTTTTCTGTAAGAATTACAGCAACTGCTGAGCTATCAGGCTAATCCATTAGTTAATTATTTAAGCAGAAGTATCTACGCGTAAGGATTTTTTAATGCATTGAGAGCGGCAGCGCGGTGGAAAGTTCCCAGCACTTCTCAGCGTGCCGTGATTGATGGAGAAGAGCTACCACACGCTCCCGAGCAGACTTGGGGACTCCCAGTTCTCCTTTTGCAGCTGCCAGAAATCAGCTTCTAAACACGCGAGGTGCCCAACACCCCATTCATTCACCAGCCCGCTCCGGTTAGTTGTGCCATCAAATAGGAGCGAGTGAAATTTTTTAACAAAACTAGAAGGACACAAGGAAGCAATTTATTCCTAAAAAAGAACACAATGAAATTAGCTAAAATGGGGGGGAGGGGAATAAAATACCATGCTTTCTATCATAATTCAAACACATCATTAAAAATAATCAACATTCAACCTCACTATATATTAAAAAAAATTCCTTGCTGATCACATTTTAATCCCAACTGTATCAGGCCCAGGTAGAGCTGCTTGTTTGGGGAATGGGGCTGTCACTTTTTCCATTGCAAACCCCTACTTAAGGGGATTTATAACTTGGCTGCAAAAACATACCCTGGGCTAAACCTGGCATATATAGCTTTAGCCCCGGAGCACATTTTTATTTTGTTGGGGTTTTTTTTCCAGCTACAGAGTAGAAAAAAAATTACACTCGCTAGTTCTGGACATATCTGTGAACTTAATTGTAAGTACACAGTAATAAGCAAAACTGTTAAATATATACAAGTAAAGTTTCCTAAGTTACTCTACAGCACTGCATTATTGCTGTTTATATACAATTTTTTGTTTAGTGGCCAAGGAATTTAAACAACACTTCTAGCATTCCATTAATCCCTTCCTTTAGGAATCAAGATTTCCTCCATTAAGCAATAACTGAAGAAAATGTTTTAGGTCTTAGCGATATCAGTATGAATTTTTGATGTTAAAGGGTGAACAACAAGTAAAAGCAAGTGCTGTACACCTAACAAATTAATCTTTCAGAAGGCCTAATTCTGTTCCCATTGATGTCAATTAAGTGTTCTTTGCATCCACTAAAAAAGGTTCAAATTCAAAACATTCCACAAAGAGCAGGTATTCAATTGGAAATTCATGTCTTTCCACTTGCAGGCTGAGAAACTGATAGATATACATCCATACACACGGGCATGCAAAATAGGTATTATTTTAATACTATCAAATAAATATTCTCCCTGAGCAAATAGGTCTGGTCTGATTCCGATAACTTCAAAGCTGCCCCAATACCTCTTTATACATATTTAAACAAACTGATGTACTAGCTTGTACACACAAATGTCTTTCAACACTCAACAAGCAAGTTATAATGCGTAACAGGAACCACTATTCCTGAGACTGTTGTAAATTTTTTAGGAGTGACAAATATTAAGAAAGATTATCTACCACAAACGCTAATGCCAAATTGCTCAAACGACTGAGCTGAAGGACCACACATACAAACACATTCAACACACACATTATCTCTGCCCTTATAACTCTTCATACTCATGTTAAAATATTTCAGGAAAAAAACCCCACAAAGTCACTAAGAGGTCACAAGAATTTGACATTTTGTCCATAAAGGAGGAATGAAACAGTGAAGGAAATGAATGTGACTTCCAAAGCACTGCTCTAACTGCTTCCACAACCAGCTCTTGAATACAACTATTGCGCACACAGCAGCCGAAGTACAATTTAATACAAGCATTTTTAAGAAGGCTAAGCAAACAGGAAACATATCAAATATATCAGTTCTATTTGGGCTGGGGGGGGGGGGGGGGAGGGGGGCCTGTTTTGTTTTTTACCTCCAGAAGTTCATCCTCCAGTTGCAGAAGACCAAGTGTTGCAGCTGGGCCATCTGAAGCAATTGATGATATATAATGATGTCCATCAAACGTGTCAAGCTCAACTCCTAATCTCAAAGTGTGGATGGGTAATAGCTGCCAAAAGAGAAGTACAGCTGCGAACGTATATATCCTTATCTACCACAATATAAACACATTTAGGATTCAGTAGCTCACCAAATTAAACTAAGCATACAGTAAGATGGTTAAGTCTTCATACTGACATCATCTGCATTACAGCACAAGTGTCCATAATTTCTCTATACAAATTGTTTGCACAAATGAAATCAACCAATCTGCCCTTTGGGGGAAAGAGGCAATTTGAACTGTATTCTTAAATAAGGTTACCTCCTGAATTTGGGATTTTTCTCTAGGGAGCCTCCAACCATTAGTGTCTCGTGTCTGCTAATATTAGGAAGACTAGCATAAAACTGATACACTGTCCAGACAAGACAGCAGAAATCATGGCAACCTGGGGAGAAGACATGATCAGCAGCATCTGCGCCTTCAGTTTGGCCATTTTCTGGCTTTTTATCATTTAAATTGAAACACTGACTGTCCTTCTGGTTCCCAATTAATTCTGGATATTCAAGTAAAAGGAGCAATCCATTGATCCTCAACATTCCCTCACACCCATGTCTGCTTATGAGTTCATGGCCTTTCTTCACTGAGACATCCCCACAAGTATATAAATGCATCACCTCCACAAACCTCTTCTGCACAATACTAATGTACATATCTTGAAAATATCTTGAAAGTCTGAAATTAATTTCAGCTGTCAATTACATGGACCTCCCTCTCCCTGAGTCAGGATCACTATGGCAAACTCCTCTGCAGGACGATGACATTGTTCAACAGTTTCATCCTCTGCTCCACTCCGTACTGGCTTTCAACAACTGAATTTCAATGCAATTAAGTACCCCACAATTTGAAGCTTATATGCATGGTTTGCGTTTGTGCTTTGTGCGTGTGGTGTGTTAAAAGGTTCATTTGCCCATACTACGAAAAGATATCAGACCAGTAAGGTAGAGCCACAAAGCCACTAAGTTTTTGAAACAAAACGTGTCATTCTGAGATCACTCTGGCAACATATACCATAAAGGAAACCATCATGTAAGTCATACCTTGGAGTACTTCTGGAGCTCCGAATCATCCGTAAAGGGCATATCCACATTCACAACCTACAAATCGTACATCGTAACATTTTTCAATAGCAAAACAATAAAGACTTTACCAGCATGATGAATTCTGGCAAAAAAATTGTGCAAAATAAACTGTACTTAAACAAAGTCATATTGACATAAAATAATTTTAAACAAATGTTAGAAAAATCTTTCAGACACAGAACATTTACAACAAGGCATGTGGTGATTATGCACTATTAGCAGCCTCCGATATTATCCTATTCCCGAAGCCTGAGTGCCAATTTTAGTCAAGTTCAGCAATCCTGTATAAGCACAAAATGCCATTATGTTTGACACAAATACCCAAACTGACTTGCCAATCAGAATTTGAAAACTAGGATAGCTTAAGTTATTACTACAGCCACCTAACATCTAGACTAAACCACCATCTTCTGCAGCATGTTTCTAACATGGCTTGAAATACATGAGTTTAATTACCAAATTTGAATGCAAAGTGGATTATTTCAAATGGTGACAAGAAATCCCTTCAGAATATCTTCATTTTTTGATATTAATAAAGTAACTATGTTCACCACCACTTTTGTTGTAATGTTCTTCCTTAACATAATTTATTTATCTGTAACCTTAGAAAGTTATTCACTCCAATTTTAAATCTAATAAGATGACATCTGTGGTGATCTATGGCCCTGGGTTGGAGTTTGGGACACTGAAGTTGAATATGTTTGGGAGGATTGCTAAACTTGTTAGATTTGGAAAATACATAGCCTTGCAGGAAACTAGGAATTTCTACCTATGAAACAATACTAAGCCTCGGCTTTTTCTTCAGGCTTAATGTTAAAGAGGGCTTCCAGCATTTTGTTTTCCAGTACGTGGGGTATTTTTCCCCGACAGACAGAATCCATTTCCTGTCCATGTGGTTGTAACTAAATGAATCTATGACTGATAACTCCTCAGCTTGACTGCTCACGCTTCCGTACCTGGCAACAAATACCAGGCAGTCATACATCCCTGTACGGACTTCAGGGTCTCTTTCCATTTCAGCAGGATCTCGGCTCCTTCCATTGGTGCCACAAAGGATCAGCAACACAGAAGCCATGAGTGACACCAAACCCTCTCTTCAAACAGCTATTTCCTCTGAAGAGAAATACTTCCGAGAGAATACTCAAACCCGTAGGCAGCTTCAGGGTGACTTTCTGGGGGCTGAGCGTAGGAGTGAGGATGGCATGAAATAGGGAGTGCACTATCAGGCTGAAATCGAACTAAACGTTGCTATTGAATGCAGCCAAGCAAGACTAGAGGTAGGTACAGACGGCAAGAACTGGAAGAACCGAAAAATTACTTTCAAAATGGGATGCCACAACAGTTTCCTTCTATTATTTAAAAGGACTGATCATTAACATTTTCACTCCTGACATTTTACTGGTGGCAGCTAAAGAAGAATTAGAAACGGACGGTTTCACCAACTAAGCAGGTTTTTGTCCTCTGTGGGAAGTGTGATAGTGCTAAGGGAAGTAATATCAGACTCTTGAAATGTAAGGATGGGAATACCAAGCAACTGAAGTGGGCAGCCAAACAGATTTATTGCATCATGTACATAATCTTACATGAACTTCAGATCTTAAAGGAGTGCTAATGGAAAGAAGAGAAGCGAGTTTCTCAAGGCGATTCTTAAAGCTACTTTAAATCTTCCAGTGAGTGACTGGAACGATGGCTACTCCAAGTAGTAAAAATAAGTGTCTCTAAATCAACTGGACAAGCATTGCAAAGACAAACAGGGCATTTTCTTGGTGGTGGTGAGAATTTTTTAAGTCTTCGGGAAAAAGACTGGCTGGAGTCTTTTATCTGTACTCGCTGGCTAACACAGCACTGAAAAGCAGTAGTGAATTACAATTTCAGTCAACTCCTTATGCAGATTCATCAAAACAATCTTTTGCTTGGCAATTATTTACTATGAAGTGAAGAAATATCTAATAGACACTGGCACCACAAAGTTACACTACCGTGAATTACTTCCTATTTTCCCAGCACGTTTGAAAATCATTCTTTCATTCTTCTAATAAAACTGTAAGATTCTTCATGAAACACAGGAGCTCCATCCTGAGCCTTTTTTTCCCAGTGCACAATAAAACAAATAGATCATAAATGAAATCATAAAAATGCCACGTATTTTAAGTGGCTGCTATGATGCAGATTTAGAAGAACAGTTGATTTTCTTAAATCGATGTTTCTGTCTAGTATCTGTATAACAACAGTACCTATATAAACAGAATGAAAAAAAACAAAAACCCACAAACCAAAAACCTGAACAACTCATTATAACACTTCTATATTTCAGCCTTGATGATAAGGGAATCAAAATTTGATGTTACTGATCTCTTCCAAACACTAAACCGTTGAATAAACAGCCTGTAATGCGAAGCGCACAGATCTGTAATTTAAAGAAATGACATACATGAATGTAGTTTATTGAAAGATAACATACCATAACTTCGTATTCAGGTCCCAGCAGGTTTTCCCACTTGGATTTCAACTCATGTGCTGGAGGGAGTGGGAGTTTTCCTAAATATGAAAGTGAATATTAGATTTACAAGCATATTGTACATTCAGAAGTACAGTTACTCCTAAATACTTCAATATAAATTCAGTGTAAATAAAAGATTAGAGGGAATAATCTGAAAAAGGAAAGTGCATTAAGCTGAGTCTATCAAACAGTGCAAATCGAAAATGTCTTTCTTAGGAAAACAATGCAAAATGTCAGCTACTGCTAACGTGTGATTTATTCAATTGAGAGGCAGAAGAGGTGATGCTTGAATTGATGAGATGTGAGTTCTGTACCATATAGTACTGTAAATAAATCATTCATCCAGGCTGCAAAACAAATTTCACACGACTTCATAATTTGTTGCTATAAAAATGCTTGCCACTCCAGGGAAGCATCATCTCCCACCAAAATGAACCCCCTTAAGAAGTAAAACACCTGACAAGATATTGCTGTTATCGAGGGGCTGCATCAGCACAACGCAGTCCCAGGCTTTATTTATATATTTGGCAGGTATAAAGGCTTGTCTAGTTTAATTAGGCCAGTAAGTAACATGAGCTTTAATATAAGCTCCAGTTCTAAACCAGTCTTCCGTGGGAACTTGGCTATCTTGACATTTATATCTTTTCAGCTTTCTTACTTATGCAACCAAGGCAGTATTACATTCATGTAAGACAATTTGACAGAGCTAGACAGCATAAAATGACTGGCTGCCCTGCATTTGACCTCATCCAGAAGCTCAGCGCACATATAAAGTTCCAAACCGAAGCAATGTTTAACTGGTAAGAATCAAGCTCTAAAGCAAATTCCATCTAGCAGCTACAGCAGCAGCAACTGGGCTCTGAATTACCGAAAACTGTTTTTTTTCCCCCTGAACGACTGTAATAGTTTGTCAGATGTCTAGGCAAGGCACAGACCACTTAGTATTGCTGATGTGTCGTACTTAAATTTAGGATGTAAATCACAACCTCACATTTTGCACACAAAGTAGTGAGTAAAATACCACAAGGGGGGAATTCTGAAGACACCAAGAGAAGCTCGGAGCCTACCTACTAGCAAAAGCCAACATGAATGGGATGCCAGGCGGCCTCTGCTTTCAACACCTCTCTAGGCTGCAAAGATAAAACACGAGCTCTGCAATACAACCCTCATTACATCATTTTATAACTTTGAAGTTTTCAGCTCATTAAAAACAAAGATTTAAGTTAACTTATACAACAACAAAACCCATCACTGTGTCTCTTCCACTCACTTTCTGTCACGTCAGATAGGCAAATTCTGTCTGATCTTTATTGAGAAACCCCACTCCTCAGAGCCCAACAACTGAGCTTTCACTTGGAAATATCCAGAGCTTCTTTAACCTATAGGCTCAAGGAGATACAGATATTCAAGGATTCCAGGAATTCAGATAACTATTTTCTGCCACCCAAAAGAAATCCCACCAAGAAAAAAAATTTGGGTTTGTAAATACAGCCGACAGTTCTCTCTTAAATAATTATCTCCTTAAATAAAAAAAGGGAAAACAAATTGTCCTGAAATTCTCAGCTGTGAGTTAAGGGGTTTTTCCTCCATTGAAATGTAATTGAAGTTTCCAAGAAGTTGTCTTCGTGTTATCAAGCACAGGCTGATCACTATCTTTACTTCCCAGCTGTAGCAAAACCAGAACACCAGTGCGTTTTTCTGCCCCTTCTATTTGCAGAAATACATAGGGACAGAAATTCTTTAGTCTCTTTTTCTGCTAGTACAAAGTTAAGGCATGAACACACAGGACCTAAGCACCTGCAATCCCCTGTGCAGCCAAATATAGATTTTTAAGGCTCACCAGGAGTAATGAATCTTAGGGTCAGGCTCAACGTTCAGTTCAGTAACTGTAAGCTGTGTTCAGCTGGCTGAATACAGACTTTTTCGTCACTTCCAAAACACATTACCAAAATCTATGAGTTGTTCAGAGCAAGTGCTGATGCGCGTCTCCATTTGAAGTTTCCCCCCTTCTTTCTTTCAAACACACTTTGAAGGCCTTGCCTGTGACTTCCTCAGAACAGTGGAAACGTTGGTTGGAAGGATTTGGATTAAATATATTCAATTCCAATCCACCCTATTCACTTAAAATGCTCCTTTTTTCCCCAAACAGCTTTTTCCACATGGCAGCTAATAGGAAGTTTCTTTCTAGTCTCTCATCCAGCTGGATTTCTCATGACCTGACATACGTACCACATCTTCTATAACATGCAAGGCCTCAGAAATGAAAACGCTTGCCAGGGACAGCTCTCATTAGCAACAACTTTTAATATATTTAGTCTGTCCTTCTGTCTGCACTTCCATACAGGGGTTTTTTTTTATTTCTAGTTAGCAAGCATCAAGAATAAATCCCAAGTGTATTGTAAAAATAATCTTTCCTGGTCAAAATTGCCAGCACCTTCAAAATTGGGATCTTCTTGCAATTTCCTCCTGGTTTCACAAACGTACTATACAAGGCCGTGCACTGCGGTCTACTGCACTTCATTAATGCACTACCTTTATCTGCTCTGCTGCTGGATATTTTTCCCCAGCCATTTTTAAGCGCCATCATCACATCTTTGGGTTTGGAGTACTGCTGCAAGGCAAAAGCAAGCCATTCCGCCCAGCCTGCAGCCTTGCAGATGCAGCTGTTAAGTTAATTGCCTCTAGTGCTAGCAGAGAGTTTCAGGCCTCCTGCACATTGCATCCTAAACCATGTTGCCTTTGTAACAGAACTGCTTAAGCATGGTTTTGCCTGGCCAGAATTACTTTTTAATGCCTCTCCAGGAAACACAATTTAATACGAATTTCACACAATTGCGCTTAAAGGGAAGTAATACATATTTTATAAAACATACCTTTTACATTAAACTTCTAAAAGCATTTCCAGAGTTTAGTCAGAGCCTTAAATTAGCAGTATTTACTTTAGCACCGTTATAATGAAGTGCCCATCACCATGTCCAAAATAAGCACCTATCTCTGGAATTTAAACTTGGCCATTAAATTCTATTCCAAGGTGAAATCTTATACATCGTATTTCAGTCTGAGTAAAATTTGCAACTAAGTATTTCAAGTTTTGAACAGAGATACTCACATACATTTTATAGTTGCACAGAGCTTTTGCAGAACCTTGTAACTTAAAGTGGTTTTTCACTACATCAAGCAATGATACTTGCTTACCATTGCATTAAATGTTCCTGATTCATTACTCAGTTTGGAAGTCATGCCCACAGCATTATCCTGCCGGCCCAAGGAGGACCAGCACTGCTAGATGGTATCAAGGGCAGTATCCAACTGCAAACAGTATCTTCAGTGTTTAAATTTTGGTATCCCAAGACACACTGCACATACAAACACATTAGCCTGTATTCTCCAGGGTAAGGGGACCTTGGATACATAAGAGAATAGAAAGATGTCCTAGTACGCTTGCTACGCGATGCACAGGGGAACGCAGTGCAGATACACCACGCTGCCCCTGGAAGGAATCAGCACGGGTCCAACCGGCAGCTGTGAATTCCAGGAAATGAAGTAGTTGCCAGACCCAGGTGCATCTGCATCACACCCCGCAGAGCTCCAAGGAAGGGGATCACAAGATTTGCACCATGCTAGAATTGAAGGGGAGACACTCATACACATACAAATTGATTACAAACTCCTTTTGAAACTAAGGGCTTTGGAGTATTTATGGAGAGGCAGTGGATCCACATCAAAGCAGTTTGGGTCTGCTATGAAAAGGGCTCAAAAATAGAGTTTGATCCAAGCTGATTATCAACAGAACAGGAATCAGCTAAGGCATATCTAGATAACACACCTTGAGCCTAACAGAGTTTGTTAACGGCAAGCCAGCTGAAGGCAATTTTAGTCGCCAGCATAAACTGATCCTGGCATTGATATACCGTATTTGCACAGCACGAGGTATTAGGTAACAAATTCCTCAGAAAGTTCTCCTTGCGTCAGGGCAGGCATCTGCAGCCTGTGACACAAGACAACCCAATCACGAGTAGTCAGCACCTGACTACAGAGATATTGTTCGCTTCAGTAGAAAAAGAAAATTATGCATAGAAAGTTCCCCAGTAAAAAAGGACTGGGTACGTGACACAGGACAGCATGTGTTGCTCTTCTCTAGCCTCAGTCATAGCGAGTCTAAGTCCTGCTGGCTCCTCTGCCCCTAAATACATCTTACTGCTAAATCCTTAAGTTATTAATCCGTTGTAACTACAAATCAATATACGCTTTTCCATTCATACAGCTAAAACAATGCTTTGATAGCCTCACATCTCAGCTACTCAGCCACCTCTGTTTTGGCTTCCTATTTCTGAGAACACGCAAAAGTCACAACAAAGGATGTCTGGTTACAAGGCTTGGACAAAAAAGTAAACCAGAATGGAACATAGGAACTGCTACATTTGTCTCGTTTCCAGGTTGTCTTTAATACTGACAGATCTTCCATGATCATAGCAAAATTGTTATTCATTGACAGCCATAATTTAGAATCCTCTATTACATCTACATATCTTAGAAACAAGAAGCCATAAGGATAATTTATGCTGACTTTAACACAAGCTGTAGAAATTCACCCAGAAGTTTCTGTAGAAGAGCCCAGAAATCTGTAGGGGAGTTGAAGCATGTCTTCTGGAAAGACGTCCAACCTTGATTCAAAAGTCAGCTAAAAACCAAAGCCTTTGTGATCTGCCCCTATGTCCAATTGCCTTTGTTGTTAAAAACATATGCCTAATTTGAACTCCTGTCCACCTTCCGATTCCAGCTGTCAGGTCTTTACATGCCTGTTAAGCCTTTGCCAAACCAGAGATTCTCACCTGCCTGCATAGGTGTGCAGTCAACAATTTCCAGTTGCACTAGTAAGCTCAGGACAAGCAAGCCAGAAATTGCACGTCTAGAGACTGAGCTCTAGTTTCCAGCAGTGGCACGGGAGGAAGCAGCACTCAACAGTATTAGCACCACAAGGGAAATGAGCTGGGTCTGGGAAGCAGCAGGAAGAAAGAAGTTCATCGGAAGCAAGGAGAAGTTCATTACCAAGTGGGGAATCTCACAGGATTACATGGCAAGTGTCACACAGGTGAGACAGATGTTCATGGAAATGGCACCATTCGTGTGGAAAATGACCTACAAATCGAGACATGTCACAAGACATTATCTCCTGTCCCTGCTGCCGCAGCTACCTCTGGTCCTTCAGGAAGCCCTACACAGTCAAAACTCCTGAGGGAGGATGCTGCAGCTCAGGTCAGAGGTTGCAGGAGGCCAAGTCAAGCAGCTCAGAAGGGGAGTTCTGATGAAGTTACCACAGTGCCAGAAGAGGAAACTGCGACAAATGGGCATCAGACATGATGTACAGAAAACCAACAGAATATTTTTTAAAGACTCTACAGACACAGGAGCCTAAGACCTGTGAGGGCAAGAAGATAGATATGACTGAGGTAACACTGGATCGGGAAGTAAATGTGAGCTCCAAAGAGTTCCATCTCCTGATGCTGTTCACCCAGCAATCTGGTTCAGGGCCCTGGCAGCAGAGGAGGATGAACAAATCTTCTCTGTTAGGAGAAGACTGCAGGCAGGACACCTCAGGTCATCAGAGTAGGACCAGGGCTAGAAAGAGGAACCGGTGAGCTGGAGGCATTAGCTCTACAGAGCTTATGAGATTCGTTCCAGAGTACTGAAAGGGCTACACCTCCATTGTCTATAATCAAAACAAACAAACAAACCCACAACAAAACATGGCAATCAAAGGAGGATCACTAATAACTAGAAAAGGCAAACTTCATGCAAGGAGGACGATCCAGAGAATTATAGGCCAGTCAGTCTCACCTTCGGACCTGGAGAGATGATGAGATACTTCTCAGAATCCACTTCTGAAGTCATAACATAAAAATGATAAGAAGGCAAATCAGGAACAGTTAATATAGATTTGCCCAATAACTGACCACTCCGACTGCTAAAATAGCTATGTGGATGAAGGGTGTAATACACCTCAAATTTACCAAAGCTTTTGACGCTATTTACTTCAGCATTCTCATTTGGAAACTGAGAAAGCATGGGTTTGATGACTGCTAAATACGCTGAAAACTAAATGGACCACTGGGATCAAAGACAGCATTAACCAATGGCTTGACAGCCAGTTATGAGAGAAGGTCAATAGCTACAGGGGCTAATGCTATCCAGAATCTTCATCAGTGACCTCTGTGATGACACAGAATGAACTCTCGGCAAAGCTGTGGACAGTGCTACATTTTGGGGACAAGGAGGGGTGGGAGAGTTGATAAATCCAACAGGGAGAGCTTTACTTCAGGGGGACCTGAATAAAAAGCATTACAGAGCAAAAGCTAAAGATGGAGTAAGCCATGACAGCCCATCAGCATTGAAAACAGATGAAAGACAATTCCAAAGACTCCAAAGATTCCAAAGAAAAGACACTGTAAGATATCCTATCCACCTGTCTTATGTAGATTCTGCTTCTTTTCATTTCGAAGATTATCTTTCTGCTCTTGGTTTTCCCCATTCTTAGTGCCCACACCAGTTTCAGTCCTTACTGCTCCAGGGGACACAAAGGTTGGAATAGTTGGCTGCACTGCAAAAACAGATGAAAAAAAATAAATCACATGGGGGGGGGGCTACACAGGAGTTTTGCACTCAATTTTCCCAAATTCCTCATTTCTGTTTCTTTCCATTCCTCTTTTAAGTATCTCATTTTCTACAGCGTGCCCTTACAAAATAGAGGATCATGTGGTATCTAGACCTAACTGTTAAATTAGGTAACTGTAAATTGAGTGAAAAATAAAATTTGTTTCTGAGAAAGTTGAAAAAGAAAAAAAAATAGGGATTACATGCATCTGAAGTTCTTTCTGGAGAAACAGTAGAAGAAGGTTTCCTTCTAAGTAAGGTAAGGCATACAGTCTGTCCTGTGTTACGCAACGCCTCTACCACTTCTTGGTTTGTATAATCCTGTATATTAACTCCATCAACCTAAAAAAAGAAAACCATATCATATAATAGTAATCACATTACATTCTCAGGCTGCATGCATATGCACATTATTTTCTGCAGAAATTATAGGGTTATTCACCCACGACAGTAGTATTTGCAAAACAATCTCATTAAATCAGTTACATTTCACTAATTAGATAATATTTTCAAAATGCATTTTAAAAGGAAACGTAACAGTAATTTGTTCTGTCTTCATGGGGCAACCACAAAACAGAATTTACCAATCTAAGTACACACTGATTTCCCCCTACAATTTTTTTGCTTACAAAAACCAGCTTGAGGAGTGTTGTGGATGAAGCTTCCCAGCAAGAGTAGTCAGCCTAGAACTCTGTTCAGTTCATTATCGCTGTTAGTTTTCTCACAGATTTCTAACATGCCCCACACATGCCTATACACATAACTGTTCATATAATCCATTCTGAACAGCCCAATTCTTACATTAATTCAGATGTTTTAATTTACACCCAAAATACTCTGTTCACTTCACTGTCAGATCATGCATCAATAGGGGCTTCTCCTGCAAAGCTGCAGATAAAAGCATAAGGTTGTATTAATTTTCACTCTCACAAAGGAGAAGCTGACTTTGGAAGGTCTGGCACTGCACACATTTTAAAAGTAATTTAAAATCATATCTCTGTAAATATTATCTCTTAAAACAAAAAGACTGTGTAATTCATTCCTGCTTGTACTGTGAATACAAAATTGGCTATTATTCAAATCACTGTTATTCAATGGGTTTTAATTTTTCTACACATAAAGCTTGGGTTTTTAAACCTAAATTGTGACTATTAACATTTTGATTGTATCCACACTATGCTACATAGTCATTAAGGATCATAAACAGTGTGCCACATCTTGCAAAATCTTAACCATCCTCAAATTCCATTCAATCCAAATAGAAGCTAACGTCGCTCAACTTTACTTCAGGCCAAAAGCCAAGATTCTCCACTCTGAAACATTTTAATCCAAATGCTTGCCTCTTTGATAGTTAACTACTATTTACGACTACTTTGAATATAAAATAATATTTTAACCACAGCAAGCCAAAGCTCATTTCTGCTACAAATCTACCTAAACAAATATGAACTACCAAATTATTTCCTCTGCAAAGCAGAGAAGGTTTAATTAATTTGAGAAAGTCTTTACTACGTTGTTCTTTTAACACCAAGATGTGTAATGAAGTATTAGTTCTACAACAATATATAAGCAGACAATTTTACTTACAGCAACAATTTTGTCATGAACGTGAATTTGGCCATTGTGGTCAGCAGCACTACCAGGTATTATATTTTTCACGAAAATCCCTGAAGGTTCTGTTGGCAGGGAGGGGGGGGAGAACAGAAACAAGTCACTACATTAACCTAATTTGTTTCTTTTCCTATTAAGATTTTTAGTTACAGTCTTTTTCACACACTTCTGTCCACAAAGTTATGATTCTGTAAACCACCAACGTCTGCATGTTACCACTCACGCAGCTTGACACAGAACAACTGAGGATCTCCGATGGAAAAAACAGCACCAACACAACCACCTGTACACTGACCTCAACATTTTTTCCTTAAAATGGCCCAGAAAAGGCCACCTCCTCCATGGATTCATCCTTGTGCTTACCCAGGCTTTAAACCACAATCACTTAAATCCATGCTGCATTTGATTTCAATAGGACTACCTAAGCTAAAAGTAAAGTATGTGCTTAAGTACTTTGATCAGGACTTCAATCATCTTACAGCTGAAGAATTTAGTACTTTAAATCTTAATCAAAAAGGATTTTTCTTAAAAAAAAAAAAAAAAAAAAAAAAAGAGAAACATGGAAATTAGAAAAGCTGTCCTTTGTCACGTTTGATGTTTGACTATTAATTCTAACTTCTAATTAGAACAAGGAAATTAAAACAAAACCAAAAAAGACAGTAAAAAAACCCAATCACCAGTTGAAACAGTAACCCTTTCTTTACACAAACTCCTGCAAAATATGAGATGCTGATCTTTAATTCTAGTGAATCCTGACACTTCATCCCTCCTTTTCTGAACACTAACCTTCTTCAGACACCTGCCCAACATGGTTTGTCCATGCTCACCAAAACCCCTCTACCTTTCCCCATTTCCTGGCAAGCGCTCCTGGGATTCCGGGCCAGCAACATCTCCTGGATCTCCTGTGAACCCCAGCTGCACCACATTCCCAGAATACTTTATTGAGTCCCACAAGGAAGGGGAGGGCATAAAAAGCACCACCCCTTTTGTGTAAAACCAGACATTCAGTTGAGTCAATTTTAAAGATATAATTTGTGGAACCAATATTTGAAAGATGAGTTAACAGCTCTAATTTAAAAAGGATTTAGAAAAAAAACCCCACAACCTAATTCCATGTCCCTATATCCTAGCACAGGTATTTTAATCTGTTCCCAGAGCTTAGACACGGAAACAGCCATCTGCCAAAGACAAGTACATCATCTTGTGAAGGCGGCATACGCATCACACACAGCTACGATTCTCTGCATCTCCTGCCTGGCAGAGAGATGGACTAGTTAATCTGACTGATTGTTTCCACTCTAACTCCTACAATTCATTAGACAAACGAAAACTTGCACGTTGCGCTATTTTGTACATACTGGAGATGCCATTCAAAAGTTAATGCCAAATGGGAACATCCGATACTCTGTTTTTAAAATTCTTCTTAAAACGCACTATCCGAATTGTGCTATACATCACAGGGGCAAAATGAGGAACAGTGCGGACAGGAACCTGTGATAGAGTCTGTACGTGCAGGAACAGTCTGTTACAGTTTAATGTCTTGCACAGTAACAGAAGCACGTAAAATTCACAGTCCAGCAGTCACATGGGAATTATTTTTGTAAGCTAATTACAACTCTTTAAAAAAATTTGAGACCGAATTCCACTTTGCAGCAAGTTCTCCAAATATCTTCTTCATAAATTCCGTAAGATTCAAACAAGCACTATCCACTTTCCCCACAGTAAATAAAGGGTATTTGAGAAGCCTCTGTCCTAGACTTTACTAAATCCTGTAGAACTCACCTACATCACATGTGCCAGCATATCCAATAATTGTTATCCCCAGGCTCTGTCCATTCTTTTTTATAAGCTCAACATCATAGGTCTCAAAAAGGTTGGTATCATCCTATAAATAGAGCACAAGACAGTAAAAAAAAAAAAATCTCTTAATTTCCCAGTACCGTTACAATGTTGCAGGTTAATTAAGATCTTGAGAAGTAAGCAGTGATTTTGATTTTCCTATTTTAGGAGTGATCATATTTGCAAGAGATATACGCAAGATCTGCTGAAAATAAGGGGTCATTCAAAGTCACTAGTTACTTTTTAAATTCTTTCCTAATACTTTTTCCACGTACCTGTTTTATGTAAAACAAAGGCTTTCGTTATACTGCTCCGGGGCCATTTCCCTTTGGATTCCACTGCCACTTGGTAACAACAAACTTCCCAGTCAATCCCACAAAACAACAGAAACCCTGAATACCCTCAGAATTTCTTCTCTCCCTTTCACATGTTAGTCCTGATAAACAACGGAATGAATCCACTTGCCTGAGCTCTTTCTACTGGACAGTTAAGAAGCAAAAAACCCTGGTATAAATACACAGTGTTATCACATCACACATTTCTGTCAGAAAAAGTGGTGCTTATCTCTCCTTGTTATCACCTACTAAGGAAGTGAGGGGCAGCAGGAAAGGGATCTCAAAACAAACCGGTTTGATGCCCTGAAATGAAAGAAGCCATGTGTATCCATGGTAGGCACATCTCTGCTACAGAAGCAGTTGCCTACTTAAATGCAAATACAAGAGACTAGGTAGGTGTTTAAGCTTATTGTTTGGTTTTATGCTAGATCCCAAACCACAAAACCATTCCAATAGTCACTCTTACACACATCATCTTAACGACTTTGATTTGATCCTGGTCAGATTTGAACGCCACCAAGTGGCAAAGAGCACTGGAAGCCTCCAAGTTGTCTAAGGCAATGGGACGCAAAGACGACTCAATAGTTCGCATTCAATGAAAATTATTTTTAAGACCTGAAGGGGAAGGGAAGGTATTCATTTGGAAATGTTTTATTGTTGAACTGATAAGATGACTTCCCATAACAAACAATACTTGAAAAGAGAAACGCATAACATGATCTGTTCTCAATATAATCTGACCTTACACTGGAGGAGTCTACGGAAAAAGGTGCCCACAAAGCTGGACTCAGTATGCCTGTCCAGCTCTACCCTGAGAAGTAAAAATCAAAACTGCAAGACAGAGTTCAAGCAGGACACACTAAAGACATTGATGATACCAAAGAGAAAAACAATCAAGCACATAGACCTGGGATTGCAAGGGATAAACTCAAATACATAAAGTTGTTTGTTTTCGGTAATCTGATACAGTCCAATGAGATCAAAAAGATGATGACGATGAGAGTAAGGTCTGTTAAAGTGATGAAATCGAGAGGGATTGTGTCACTGCCAGCAGCAAAAAATGGACCGGGAAATTGGAAAACATGTCTTAAGAGAGTGAACAAAAGAGAAGTTTAATCAAATGCTTGCCAAATATCAGCTTTGGAAGGACCTATATTAAAAGCAGGACAAAGTTATGGCCGTACCTATTTCACTTTTCACTGAAAGAGAAATCGATGGCCAGCTATCTCCTTTCTTATCACACACACGTCCCTCCACTACCCAACTCATTAAGCTCATTAAATGCTTTCCAACTCTCTTGCTCCATAAGACGCTGATGGAGATGAAGATAAGTTTTGATGCTCTGTCACTTATCTTTAGAAGAGGGAACCAAAACAGTAAACATGCCTATAGCAACATCTGAAATGGAGCTGCAGCCTTGGGAGTCCTGATATTTTGACAATCAAAAGCCCTTCACAGCCAGTGCTCTGCTGCTACAGAAATTTTCTCTAAGTAGTGTTACTGGTAGAATGCGAAACATTAGAAGTGGAGTCTGGAAGAATCAAAGTACGGTGTCCTAAATACAGTCAGCCCAGGGAGGCTGCTGATATTGCTGTCAGTATCTTGGAGAGTACAGATAATATGACTGTTTTCTTATGCCCATGCACAGACTTAAGTAGTTTCAGTTGTTGTCTACTGCAGCAAATTTAAAGGAAATAAAATATTAATATAAAACTGAAAAAAACTAACCATATATTAAAAACGCCCTTCTGCTGGTTTGCAAAAAGGAAAAGGAAAATATTTTCTATTCCGAAGCTCACAGCTGGTGAAAGTACTCAGAAACCAGAGAGAAATTAGATTATAGAAAAAGGTTCTGTTGTAAATCAGAACACAAACTGAAAGGTGGACCATTAAAATCATCATTAAATTAATAAATACATTCAGATTAGCCACTATTCTTGACTTCAGCAAATCTCTCAACACCAGAAAAAGGAGTTTCTTCAATTCTAAATATGAAGGCACTCTTTAGTTCAGAAAACAATAGATACATTCAGAAAGAAGATTATATTGTAATGGAGTTTTTTTCCCCACTCTCTAAATTACATAGCAGGAATAAGGAGGACACTGAAAAGACATCCAGAAGGAATAACATTTTAGAAAAGCTGCAGTATCTACAAAGCTCGGGGTCGATTAGTGACAAACAGGCCCACCTTTGAGGCAGGGAAGAGAGAAAAATAGCACTTTGTAGAGGAAACAAAACCAGGACCATGTTATTTTTTCCTAATATGGGCGTTTGAAAATATGATACAGCCAGAAAAGAAGTGCTTCATAATGATGCTGATTCTCTAGGAAAGCCTTTTTTCAGAGTATTAGACAAGCCCACTTTTAAGACTCCAACCTTACGTACACAGATTACCCCCTCCCACCTCTCTGCCACTCAGGTTTCCTGCTACACCAATCCCTCTTCTGAGAAATGGGGCTTGAGAAGGACCCAAAAGACTTTACCGACAGCCTCAGCCACCAGAGTCTTCCAGAGCGACGCAAGACACAAAGCTAATGGGTGCCTTTGCAATGATGATGCCCAGTAAGTGAGGTGAGTTTGTAACCATATGACTGCTAGTTTGACCTTTAAAAAATGATGCTTCAAAAAAAAAAAATAGCGCTCTTCACTTGTATTCAACAAACTAGACATGAAAGAAAAGGCTACTCAGATTCTACACCTAAATCTAAGCAGCACAGTAGTAGCAGATGGTACACAAGCACAGCTTTGTTTATGTTTCGAGACCTACTGTACACTTAGTGTAGCATTTGTTGATTTTAATTACTCAAAACTGAAAAGAATGACTTCAAAAACAAGAGACTTTGATATGACCATGATAAGATTTGCTAAAACAAGTTTCAAAATTTTTAGATATATTTCCTATCACAGACAGTAGCGTAGACTATGAAAACATTACACTTATGTTTCATAAAAAGAAGATTGTGCTGAATAATTCTGGTGTGGCCATGGCGCTCTGGATTTCAGACTACGGAAATTCACAGTCAAGTTTTAAATCCACTTACAAATGACTGATTAGAAAAATATAATGAGCTAAGGAGGAGAACTAAAAGTATCATTTATCGATAACATTTATGGTGTTGGTAATTAAATTACTCACTCTGAAGTAAATTCTGTAAAGCTGGTCATTCCGATCCTGAGATTATAGGTATTAATAACACACAGGAAAGTGGGAAAAATTCTAGAAGGCAGAACTTTAATAATGACCACTTAAATACACGCATATGATATCTGGAAACTCGGAAGAGGAAAAGCACTTTAGGTCTCAAGAACACTCTGTTCTCCTCCTCCTTTCTGATCACAAGCCACAAGCACACTTAAAAATGTCATAAGTAAACACCAGATACTTACATTTCCATTTTGAAAGGAAGGTAATGTACTGACTGGCCAGCTCACAGGAGCTGGTGGAGTCTCCATAATGTCAAACTTCGGGTCTCTTGCAACGATCATCCTAACGGAATTTCCACAGTTTCTCAGCACTTGTGCGACTTGTTCACTGGTCATTCCTTGCACATTGGTCCCTCCAATCTGTAAGATGTGATCTCCTGTCCGGAGCCTCCCATCCTTCAAACATAAATAAAATTGCAAAAAATGTTTCCAGTCTATACATAAAATTTCTTTTTCATTACAAAATTGAAACTGTGTACAGGCATCTTCGTGGCCATGAGAGCCAATGCAAGAAAATACGGTGAAATTGACCACCATGGCAACATACTAAATAATTCAAGGATGCATTTGCACAATCACATACTGTTTTTTCCACAGTAATTAACAGTGGTAAACCAACCTTTCCAAATCTGAGAAATATACACAAACTGAATAGCAACATTACTAAGAAAAAGTTTACTGTTCTCATTTAGGAGAACACAGACAGCAACAAAGTTTTATATTCTCACAGGTTGTTATGTATTGCTGTTTCATAGAATACTCCTCATCAGACAGGGGTTAGAATAAAAAGCACAGCATCTTGATTTAGGACCCTTTAGAGTTTTTCCTAATACTTCTATATTGCCTGGCAATTCTTTTCTCGTATGACTAGCTCCAACTGAAGCGACTAAATCCACTGAAGGTAACAAGACTCCACACAAAACATTTTTTACATGATAATTACGATTCATGACCTACATTATCATTTCTATTGTAAGCAAGCATTTATAGGACCAAATCCTCAGCTGGTATTGATCAGCTCAGCTCTACCACCTCAGGTGCATTGATTCATACAGCAACCATAGCGGAGTTATTCCCAGAACTAACTCAAAATCATCTACAAACTCATCCAATTTTAACATGTATATGTGCTCATTATTTCACGTGTTCTTAACGATGTCTCATTCAGCTGAGAATGATGTGGCGAGTTCTTAACTTACATACTTTATTTGTAGCCAAAACACTCTATTCCTTACAGCAAAACAGGTGTTACACAATAATTAAAAAATGCTCATTTGTACATGACAGGTTCAGAGGGAGGCAGTCAAGCAGAAGCCAACATTTTCCAGTAAAGCTCTCTGAAACTCCAGTTTTCTTTTCCATCCTATACTAGAGGAAGTACCTTAGCCTCTCTCTTTTGTATGTTACTGGATCTTATCTGCGTGTGTTCCAGACCTCAAATACTGTAACTTGTCATGATCAAATTCACATTAAAAATCCAAATCTGTTTCGCTGTTGCACGTGTTCTACTCCTGAAATGTAGCAACACTTAGCACCGAGTCTTTAAAGATTAGCAATCAAAGGTTGCAAACTGTGTCTGTGAACTTTAAAAAATACCAGTAACTTTGAAAGGCTTTGCATCAATCCTAAAGTGTCTCCTTGAACTGGTCAGACCACAAGGCAGGGACCAAAACCCCTTTAGAATGAAACCCACTAAAAATAGGACATTTTCAATCTACAAACTGAATCTTGCAATGTCATCGTTTCAATAGGGCAGGTTCTCTTGCCTGAGAATGCACGTAGAGAGTTCGTCCCTATAGATGTTGCCAAATGTGCCAAATTCTACCGAGGATGTGCAAATCCATTAAGAGTATTTGTCCTCCCCCAGACTTTCGAAAGGCATAAAATATCAAAAGTAATGAAAATATTCGAAGGTTAGACAACTTTTCAGAATTTCTGCATGTTCAACAATGTTATAAAAGTCAAAGCATGTCTGAGAAACAACTTAATTCATATCAGGTGCTGACTTTTTCCTCAATCATACCTTCAACATATTTATTTATAAAGTGTATGTTGGCATTCAGACTTTGATGCTATCAGCTTCCTTTTGTTTAAGTGTATTAGTTTATTTTAAGATTGTCAAAACCAGTTAATTATACTTTACAATCAAACAAGAAATGACATAATATAACAAATTACCCGATCTGCTAATCCCCCAGGAACAATTGTTCTTACAACTACTCCACTCGACTTTCCTCCTACAATTCCAAAGCCTAATCCTGAACCATCGTTAATCAGCTCAACGTCTTCAATGTGGCCCCAGTGAATCTGCAATTAATAAAAACAGAAGATTTCAATTTCGCTTGATCTTTAATGTTTCTCACTTTCACATGTACCAGGAACGACGAGAATTAATCAGAGCAATTTTCTCTCTCTACCCCACAATACTGGGGATCTGTTGGATTTTGTTCAGTCAGCTTCATTTCCTTATAAATACGCAGCGGGATTTCTCATCTGTTTTTAAACATACATTTTGTCCTTCACTTTCAGGATAACAGGATACTAGGAAAAAGCTTGACTAAGAAAAAGCAATTTTAAGATTTTCTTGCCAAAATGAAAACTATCCTTTTAGGTTTTCATAAATCAAGAATACTGCAAACAACAGAGAAAAACAGAGGCGAGGAGCTTGCACTGGCCTAGTTTTCACTTAGCGTTGCCCAAATGCTTATTTCTGTTATTTCACTTACACACTTTAAACACCACCAGTACATGCTGAATTAATAGCGCAGTACAATATTCTGCCATACTGAATTGGAAGCATGTTTCTAAGCTACGTTGTACCATGACCTTATGTTCTACAAGACAATCTGAAAATAACAAAGCTGTTAAGCAACCCAAACCCAGCCAATGTTTCTGTCAGATTAATATCTCACAGAAACCAAAATGGAGTAAAGTAGGCAGATTTAAGTCTTCTGTGAATAAAGGATTTATTAGCATATTGAAAATCTTTGCCAAAGCCAGTTAAATATCATAAAAGAAGTTAAAGACCCCCTGTAGAGACATATATTTGTATTTTATTTTGTTAGTCTGTTCAGTGCAGATCTTTCAATGAAAAAGCAGTTAAAGTTTAATTCTTTAAAATTTTCAGTGCAATAAACAATATTGATTATCCACTAAAACCTTCAGAATTCACTAGCTCTGTAATAATCATGAGGGAAATAATTACTGACAATAAGGAAAAGCACTGCTCTTAACCAGATTTTCATCAAAACCTACTAGCATAATAAATTAAGATTCCAATACTGAAAACTCTGGATTTAGGTGTGCAGTTCGACCAAATTCAGTGAAGCCACCTGCACCATATGGTTTGAACACAGATGGAAGTTCAGCCCTAGCTCATTACATGTCCCAGTGACAATCTCTGCTTGTTCAAGACAACATAAGAGTTCACAATCAATGAAATTTGCAGATTAAAAAAAAAAAAAGCCCTGATAAATGAACAAAGACAAGGCTTTTTGTTTTGAACAGGTTAAGTTTAAACTGGTTGGGATATTTCAAGCAGTGCTCACGATAGGTTATGTTTACGCTCTTTTAAGATGTAATCAGAGCATCTTTAATTGCTGAGCACAAGTAGGTTTCAGCTGGATATACTCGTAAAATGCTTTACCCAGCCTATGCTGAACAGACCCTGCTGCTAAGAATATGTTGATCTACTAAAGCTTCTGCTACCCCATAAAAACCCAGGATCTATTTTATAACAACTTCATGCAGCTTTGCAATCGGAGCCTTACACTTATTGCATGATCAGTCTAAATGAAATGTCATCACATATAAAATCTGATTAAAGAAAAAAATCCCTATACGTAAAGCTTGCTAACCCAAACACTTACAACCACAGAAAATCATCCAGCATTAGTTCAAAAATCTGATTTTGACAGTATTACAACAACTCACGGTCTCAGGTGGATTTATATCACTTAAGAAGACAGCCGAAGTTCTGCTGTTTCCTTGAACTGGCTCCCTAGCAACAACCAGATGTAGGGATCCTGTGGATTGCTGGAGGAGGGCAATAGCGTGCTGATGGGAAATGTTCTGATCCAATGGGGTGCAATTAATGGCCAGTATGTGGTCATTTTCCTTTAGTCTTTGATCCCTTAACAAAACATTAAAAGAAAGTTTAAAATGCAGCATAGTGATTCCACAACAGGCTTGTGTAATTTAAATGTGAACATGCAAAATACACAGTTACGCAAGGTTAAAAATTTATATATTAAAAATAATCTTCTTATTAGACTGTCTTCACCAACATACAAACTACATGCAATCCACACTGTACTGAACTGCCCAGCCATATTTTGTTCCAACTTTATCATGGTCAAGAAATTTGCTCAATTTTTTCCTTTGCTTTTATTCAAAATTCAATGACATTCTCTCACTCTTTCTTGATATTGAATTACAGGGCAGAAAAAAAATTTTTTTGCAGTTATACAATGAACTAGGAACTATTCTTCATTATGTTTAGCACTACATGATACTATCTCTAAGTACCTCAGGCTAGAATATTGGTTTGTATCATTATTTAATTTAAGGACTGATGGGCTGCATATTTATATTTTACTCAAAATTTACAGTATCAAACTTTCTTTGAGCAATACGCGATTCAACTTATACCTTAAGATAATATAAATTTCACAGTTAATTCACCCTAGCAATGAATTTAGATCTGTGACAAGAGAGAAACCATCACTCATCTCCTTTGTTAAATATTCATTCTGAGCACGAGACCAAACTGTTACATAGACAGACACTGCCTTCAAAGCTCTGTAGGAATCCAAAAAAAGTCTCCAGGAGATCTCGCCTCAGAAGCAAAATGGGAAGCATGCTGGGGAAATTTATAAACTCCAAAACAATATAACTGCACATCTTAACTAACGCATTTTAAACTTCCTTTTTATCATGCAATGTTTAAGATGTTTCCCAGAAATCACTTTCTTCGAGCACTAACCATATTTTAGATTCTCTCATCAAAGAAAGTGAGCAGCAGGTCATCAAATCCTAAAGTGAGATATTCACCCTCCTTTGACATCCGGATCCGTCCATCTGTCTCCACTTTGAAAGAGCCTAATATGCTTTTCTTTAAGTGTTCTCTGGTGTGTTCTCTGTGGGCCCATAGCCATTATCATTCCAACCTCTCCCCACTCTTTTTGTCATCCTGTGTTGGCACTTCCTGACATGTGTTATTTAAAAAGTGACACCAATGACTTGAAATCTAGACACATTTTCTTGAAACATAATTCCAAGCACTGCATTTGTCTCATGCCAACATTTGTGGTTTTACAATCACATTTTATTTTTAAAGGATTGCTCTGTCTTTTGTTGTTGGGTGAAAACCCACAGACAATACGGGAAGAAACTGCCTGAAGCCCTGATTCTATGATGACATCTGTGCAGGGATCTGTCGGGAGGACTGGATCTAAATTTACACAGGAAACAAACAGTAAAACCAACTATAAATAGGGTATTGTCATAGGCACATAAATAAAGAAACAAGGGTGGTGGGGGGGAATCTTTCAGGGACACAATGCATAAAAATTCAGAAGGAGGCTAATTTTTATTTTCCTTGTATTCTCTTCCGAGTTTTCTTTTGTTTTTTAATCAGTACTCAAGATTCTCTTAAGTGAGTCACGATTTCTGGAAATTCCATTTATGAATGGCTCAGGTATTTAAAACTCATCTGAAAATCTGATCCTCAAAACATGAGTCCATTTAGTTGAAAAGCCAGAATTCAAGATACCACCAACAAAATATCCCAGAAGATAACCCAGACAAACATGTTAGTCTGATAGAGTTTTCAATGTGAAAGTCATGACTTTTCCCTTAATGGAAATACTGCAATTTTCCAATACAATTATAAAGATCTCACCTGTCAGCTATGCTTCCTGGCTGGACTTCTTTGACAAAGATACCAACTTCTCCCAAGCTGTGATTTTTAAGGGCAACCACACTAAATCCAAGACCTCCAACAGAAGGCTTTTCAATCTTTATTGATTCTACTTGTCTCCCCTAATAAAATAGAAAAAAATTGATTTACTGATTTTTAATGCAATAGAACGAGCTAGTTCAAAATTTATGAACACTGGGAGAATTAGTCTCCTCCTAAGACTAAACAAAGGCAAAATACTGAATATGTTATTTCTATAAAAGCTCCTTCATTTATTATTTTTAATATAGCAGAGTATTGGATATGCAAGCACTCTGAGGTTCTGAAACCTCAGGGAATTTAAGAGCTGCTTTCACACTTCATTCACATTATGAGATGAATTCCAAACTGGATGAAAACTATGAACGAAGTGCCGTCTAGAGCAATATACTTGGGATTTCTGGAAATGCTGCATAGCTAAACTACATTACTTGTCTTCTGGCTCCCCTTGCTTTTAATGCCGATTTTTAGGTGTGCGTTCAAAAGATTGCAGCTTTTAAATAAAGAAATTAATTTCCTTCCCCCCCCCGCAAGTTCACACTTAACACTAAAAAAAGTTTGCTTTTGTGACTGCCTGCTTTTCAGTTCTAATACAAGATTTCTGGAGTTGTTTACTGGGAACTATCACTTAGAGAATGCGCTGCTATCACAGCTGTTTTATCCAAAATAATGTGCAGTCTTTACCGCTAAATCTTTTATCTGATGAGTTAATGACACACTAATGAGAAGAGTTATGCTCAAAATATTACAGCTACATTAAGGTAGTCAATTAGCAACAGTTACTTAATATAGAAAGGCATGACTAACCAATTAAATTAATGGTTCAAAGTAACACAGAACAATACATTTGTGGTATAAATGCCAATCCCACATGGGTGGATGTCTGCACCTGTACAACTTCCATAAGCATCTGGTACATGCTACATCACATGTTAATGAAATCAGCATCTGGCTGGCAAAGTTAAGACATACTAAATGAAAAGTTAAATAAAATATTACATGCCAGTTCTTTTAATCATTTGCACTGTTCATATATTAACAAAGTTGGTACATTTCCAATTTAAAATGTACTTGATAAAACAAGTCTCTCCATCAAAACAAGTTTCTGCAGAAAACGTTCATTTTCAATTAAGTGTCATCAAATACCAGAAAATTTTTCTGGAACTGAAATTTCTTTTCTACATTGATGTGCTTTGTAGAAAGTAGGACAAAAAAATTGGCAAAGGGGAAAAAAAAAAAACAACCCACACCACCAAACCACTTGCCAGTGCTGACATTATCTTTCACAGGGAAAAGTTATCCTCAGCACTTCTACTCTCTTACTGGCTCGGAAGCCCCACACTCCCAGATACACAACAGAAGTGCATGTTTGAAAATTTACTCCAAAAGCCTGCAAGAAAAAGTTTGGCATTAAAGGAAAATAAGTTTGGTTCACTAAGCCGGAGAGCCTTACCTTTGCCATCTGTTGGATGATTGCATTAAATTCATTAACTCCCAGGTTTGGAGTGAAGGTGGATGCTTTGAGTTCAGGTGAACTGCAAGGTACAGACACGCTCCCAGCAGCAACTGACTTGTCAGCAAACACTAGCAGCCCTCTCTTAGTAAAATCAAAATCTACTGACCGGTCAGGAGGCATATAATTGAGCTGTTGAAAATGAACAAAGATGTAGAAAAAAAATATTAAAACCAAAATAGATTTCCACACATATCATCTTGTGTGAAAAGTGCCAAAGCAGCAAGCATACATATGTTCATATATGCCTATTCACACAAATATACTCACCTGTATAAATTAGGCAATGTTAAGATATAACCTATAACCAGGCTACCACATCAAGTTTAAATTGTTTTTCGGAAGGAAAAGTTCCCTGAATGTTTCAGCTGTGTTTCTACTCCCCTCATTTTCTCAATTTTTTTTCATCCTGCTTCCCTGCCCATGCCCATTATCCTCTTTTCACCCTGATATTCCAGAAGCAACACATGCAAAAGCAACAACATTAGAGATGCACTCAAACACTGTTGCAACTGTCAGGTAAATCTAGACATTTTGGGCACATGAATCCAAATTTCTTAAGAGTCACTTAGTCAGTGAGGAGCCAAAGGCCTGTCTGTATTACCTCCTCCCCAGAGACAGCCTAGGGTACAAGCTAGCTATCATTGAACACGTTACCGTTGCTAGAACTTGCAGTTCAATGTTTAGTCCTGACAATGAAGAAATGCAGAAATATTCCAACTGCGACACAGTAAACTGAAAAATCCCATCCTCAATGAAACTGCTCATGAGGGACATGCTTAAAAAGAATTTCAAGAAAACCAAAATTTTCTACATATGATAATTCTGAACATTCTGGATATAAATTCCATTATGCCACAGTCACAAAGCATGATCTTACATAGGTTTGCATTTTCGTCTATCTTGAATAGCTTGCAGGCATGCATCCAAGCTTTGAAAGGAAGGAACAGGAGAAGATACAGCACCTTTGTGAACATGGGAAGGAGGGAAAACAAATGGCACAACTACTACCATGTCACCCTGGCAGGAACACGTGCAATACATTTAGCAATGACAGAAAGATGGCATTGTCCCCCTGACCCCCACCCTCTGTATCTGCAGCTGGGCAGGTGCAGTAACAGCAGAGACAGGGATTGCTGCTGCTTAGGGTATGCCAAGCTAGTCCCTGATTTTAAATTTGCATGCCTGATTCTGCTAACTGCCCAGTGAGACCTGTTCACACAGATGTGTCACTGATACCCATGTCCACAAGATCGAAGTGTCAGTTGGCATTAGAAACCAGTCCACACCAGTTCCTTCCACTGCTGGAGCCAAGTCGTTTTAAAGCTAGCTTGGGTACACCTGCATCAGAGCTTGGCAAATCTTCAGGCGTGGTTTTCTAGATTGTATTTCCCAAAACAGGTTAACCATTCCTGTACAAGTCAGCAGGAACTAAGTGATGATGTCTTTTAAGGAGAAAAGATGCTGCCAGATAGCTGATAAACAGCATTTAGCTTCTGTAAAAAACAAAGGATCCTCGTTCCAACTGCAGTCAGAACTCAAAGTACTAGAGCTGATGTCTTTTGCAGATGCTTTTCTATGACTGATGTGGTTCTCAATGCCTGCCTCTTCTGCATCCCTTTCAAAGCACATGTCCCCATGACCTGTTTGCTGTGATACCACTTCTCATTTCAGTAGTGACGCTTGACCAAAAAAAACCCAAAAGCCCAACACTGACTCACACCAAGTTACAGCTTATTAATGAGAGGGCCCTCATTAACACACGCCTACATACCTTGTTTTCAATTCCAAGTTCACTATAGTTATCATCACACCAACAATTGTAATTTTACACTCACTTGTTCCTTCAGTTGCTTGATGGATTGCTGGAGGGTCAGTATCTGGTTAAACAAAGGGCTCCTGAGTGTGTTACGCAAAACAGTCAGGTTTTCATTATGTTGGGAATCTCTTTTCTCACGCAGTTTTGCTTGCAGTCGATCAAGGATCTGCAGCACCTGCTGCTTATCTGCACCACAAAGTAGTACATGTTAGGAACGGAGCTTCATTTCTCTCTGCTTAACAAAAGTAATCACTTTCAGACTACATACCTGCAGCAGGATTTTCAGGCATGTTGAAGGGTATTTTTGGAATTACTCAGAATAACCTAGATGAGGTTTAAAAAAAATCAAATTAATAATTTATATATCCGAGCAGAATGCTAACAGATACACAGTCAATAAAAGCAATAATAAAATATTAAGCTAACTATAACAAATTTAATAAAAAAAATAGTACTACCCCCTGTTGTTTACCCCAAGTTTTCAACAAAGCTCTCAATATAGCTAATTGCTGTATTGCGGCCTCAGCACATCAAATTTTTTTTCCTTGTTCTGTGTGCTTTTCCTTTCGCACACAGGAAGGAATATGAATAACCTTTTCCAATATGAGTAAAAATGCAGGTTATAAAAACAAACATTGGGCAAGAAAACTGAGACAACTAGGTTCAACCAAATTATTTTGAATATGGACATTAAAGTTGTAATGTTATTAAATATACATACAGTTTAAAACTTCCTATTATTTAAAAGGCACTTTCTTCTCGATTACTTTAACTACTTGTAGACCGTATTCTTATCATGATAGCTCTGCCCTGCCATATGACGATATAGGTGAAACCTTGCATCTCCCTATAAAACAATGAAGTTCCCTCCACTCACGGGACAAGCATGGCATTCGGGCCCAAAACTGGCCAAATCAATCCCAAGTCCAAGACATTCCTAAGGGAGGTTAGTTCTAATCACAGCGCTGATGTCAAACAGGTGAAAGCAGCTTGTTGCCTTCTCCTATGTGAGCTTGCCTTTTTCTTTTCTACGTACATGACAAGCTTTGAAGGAACAAAATATCCTTTATCACGCTCCTCTACGGTGCCAAATAGAACCGGTCTCCAACTGGGGCTGAGGCCTAGATGGCAGCATAAAAACAACAGACTTGCAATTAGCAGCGATGATAAATTTGTACCCTTACTTGCATGTTATTACATTGATGTGGAGCCTGTCATTCTGAAATCTATCAAGGCAGTTATACCAAAACATACACGAGAAACAAGAGTTCTTTACTTAGTACAAGCCTCTCTGAAAGAAGTCAGCCATTTAATAGCGCAATTTACATAATTGTAACTCTACCCAGGATATAACTGTGTATTTCAGAATAATACATTCAAAACTATTTTGGAACAAAAATAGCCATATATGTATTTAAAAAATCTCTGTATCTACTTTTTAAACCTTGCAATTCAAGAGTAGAAAGGGTCATAGGCATCTGAATGCAATAGCAGGGTAAGCACATCCCAGGGGCTCTCTCCCAGCAGGACCTCTGACACTTTCAGCTCTGCCTCTGACACTGTCTGCGCTCACACTGAAAACATCTTGAGTTCTGAGAGAACCTTGTTATATTTAATGAAATATTAAGTATGCAGGTGAATAGCTTATCTTCTGAAGAGTCAGATTAAGCCTAATCTGAAGCCTAAAAATTCATTTCCCTAATGAAAAAAAAAAAAAAGTTGAGGTGTGTCACAAACCACAATTTCAGATTTATGCAGCCTTTGCTGGATCTGAGCAGCTTTGGCTCCTGGAGAAATTCCTGCAGAACTCAGTGGGTTTGCATGGTTTCCACCCAGGGCCAAGCAAAATGAGCCGCTTTGCAAGACTATTAACAGATTTAGGAGGTCATTTTAAATCAAAGTCATAGCAAGAGTTGAAGCGGCAAACCCATACAACCCCTGAAAGATTTTCAGGAATGCATCTGAACTTTTGTAAGTGCTGCAGCTTTATTTTCTTTTCCATTTGAAATAAAACACTTCTAAGAGCACAGCAGCCTTTGATTCTGTGCTGAGATCTGATTCTGAAGAACAGATGAAAATACCATTTCCTTATACATTCCTGAGTCTTCATCTAAACCAAAAAGACAAAACCTCCTTGACTAAAAGTATTGCATGAACCTTAACAAAACACGACAAAGAATATGGAAATTTGTTCTTTCTTCCCAATTTAACTTCCCTCCATTCGCTTCCCTCCTCTATTTTTCTACTTCACACCAGCAGTTAAAAGAGAAAAAAGAAAACCTAAAGCAAGCGAACCAACATCAGAAAGGGATGCAAAATAACTCCTATGAGGAAAAGTGGCTTGAAACACCTTTAAACCAGCAGTAGGGTGAAGAAAAGATTAAACTCAGAAAAGAAATCCAGCATGGCAGGAAATAATGACAACTTGACAGCACCATGCCCATCTAATAGCTGCAGCCAGGAGGCTGGTCCAGCTCTCCAGCCCTTTTTCATGCATTTTGTTCTTCCCTTTCCATCTGTGTGTGCACTCATTCATCTGATCCCATAGTGAGCTGGAACAGGGAGCTAAACAGGCAGAAAAAACCATCACATTTTGGTAGGGTGAGCTTTTTGCCCAGTCAGCTCTCAACTGCCAGCACTGGCAATGCAGGAGCGGGGCGAGAAGTGCCGGGGAAGCGGGACCGCACCTTGCGGCAGGCAGCGGCAGCAGCTCGGCTGCACTGGCAAACCGCACCATGAGAAATAGCCTGCGTCATTCAAAAACAGCCTCAAAGTGTGGCGCTGACAGTCTCCAAGATTAATCTTTTTTCCATTACAGCGTGTGTAACAATAGCAATTATGATGATGGGTACAGATCCAAGAAAGAAAAATTTAAGCAGAAAAATGTAGGTAAGAGAACCAGGCTCCATCTAGGCAGAAGTCCCCTGACAAAGGAGGTGCAAAAGGGGAGGAAAAAAAGATTAAAGAAAGTTTCAGCTTCCTGCTTGAGCTAAGAGCCATTGCAGACCACTCTGCGCCAGTGGACGCCAAAGTGGACCTCAGGTACAGTTCGTATAACAGTTCAAGTTTACACAGCACTTTGGGATTCCTCGTGATCAAAGCTGGCCTCCAGCCAGCTTGCAATGGTTTTTAATGATTTCTTTTCGAGCAATAAGTTAAAACCACCCTCAGTATTTCTTTGTTCTCCTTTCTTGCATAAAAAGAGAATGGGGGGGGGGGGGGGGGAAGTGTGTTATATTTTAGAGGAAACAGCTCCTTCTGATCTGAGGGGATCCCTGAAAATATAAGCTAATGTAAAGTTTTCAAGTAATGTGTAATTGAGGACAGGTCTCCAAGGCTGCCTTGTAGGCACCAGAGAAACGCAGAACTCTATGTACTATTGAGCTGTTTATATTTTGGGGCCCAAACACCTTATCATTAAACAATTTCCAAACACCGATGTTAAGTCCAAGCAAGGCATCAACAGACAGTTGCTAAATTAGGAGGTCCACTCCTAAATGATAATTTTGAAGTGATACAAAACACTATAGTCTGTCTTCTTAAAATCAGTTCACCCACTCCACATTCAACTTCCTTAGCTCCATTCTTGGATTTCTACAGCCACTTATTTATCTTATTGGTAGACAAAACTGCAAACCTCAGTCCAAAATTTATGTCACAACTCCCAAAATAACTGTAAAATCATTGAGGAAAATAATGAATTTCAGGAAGTTTAGTGTTTTCTAACACCAGAAAAAAACCCACACTCCAGCACAGCATGCATCTGGGTTTTTACTGTCTTCACTTTTGAGAGCTGAACTCAACGCATCATAGGGAGCGGGAAAGTTTCATAAGGTTTCTGTATGAAATCCTAAGACTTGGATCTTCTTCAAAAGCAGACTAAGAAAAAAGGAATTCCCCCATGCTGATGCCAGCAGAGGTCATCAGAAGAGCTGAAAGGTTTAAGTCTTCCATTGCCATCACCTCCCTGCCAGACGCCTGCCACTTGCACGGAGACACAGGGCGCTCAACCCCGGCACATCCCAGAGCCAGAGGGGAACACGACAGCCCTGGCAGTGGCCTTGACAAACACCTGCCCTCCACAAAGGGCTGCTGAAAGACAAAAAAAAAGGGTTTTCCCGCTGGGATCTGGAGGAGGACACGGTTTAGCCAGCAGATATTCTTCTGTCTGTTTCTCCCCGCCCACCTAACAACTACAACGGCTTCTGCCCTGCGTCCTTCAGCTTGGCCTCCAACAACCTGTGTCCTTCCAGGAGACGTGCCTGCAGAGAAGTCCTGCCTCATGGGAAGCTCTCCCTGCTCAGCATGGATGTAACCTTTTGGGCATTGGGTCCTTAATGCACAAGTGCTAACTGCTGCTATTTTTCAAAGGTTTCTAACACGGCCAATCTGAGCAGCCTGCCACAGGAACAGCCAACAGTACATCCCAATCCAAAGTCACCTTTCTGCACTAATGCAGCTGTAATTTTTCCTGGCCCCATTATCAGGAACGACCGATACGGTGCCTATTGTCTTCCTCATCAGAGATCACTGACTTGCAAAGTTTCAGACCAAACAGTTTAAAATTTGATAAAACCAAAAGGGAAACCAGCATTTGTCAGGGTGATCTTAATCCTAAATTGTCCTAACACAGCACCACCTGTAACTTCAGATATTAAAAATCATATCGTTTACACACCATCAAACAACTATGCACTGTGAAAAAACACTATTCTAACACATATTTTGCTGTCCTACATGTTATGCTTGGTTTTCCATCCTGGTAACGTACAGAAGAATTTAATCCAACCAAGCTTAGCATGCATACGCCTTTCAGATGAAACCACCAAAACCTGCTGTTCTGTGTAATGCTGCAGTGTTTATAAAAAGTGCTATAGAGCACGTGCTGACTGCTCCAGGCACTTGAAAGAAGGAAACAACCAAACAGTGCTCTGAGTACCTAAACAAAAATACATCATACAGGGTAAAGCAGGTCAAAGCTAAAGACTGTTAAATATAAAAAACTTACTCCACGGGCAAACTGAGTGTGTAGTGTGTCCTGTCGTTACATACGATTGGCGACCACAAGAAGAGGAAAGCAAAACAAAAAATAACTCTGCGCCTGTGATTACCAGTCTCTATGCAGATCAAGAGGAGCCTTACTCACTCTCAAGGCATGCTAACTTTTAACAAGCAGAACCTGAATTCCTGCGGACTTCAGCCTCGAGGGAAGCGCCGGTGTGGGTCCTCTGATGTCTAATAGAAGGGTGAGCTCACGCCGAAGCCATTCTCCGTGGAGCAATAACATAGTCTCAGAAACCTATTCTCACAAAGCTTGAGGAAAACTTGTTTCCCAGATCTAAATATTGTAATATTCTACCGGAATTAGGCAATAAATCCTAGAATCGCTATGATGAAAGTGTACATGACTAACAAATCATATCATGGTGAAGCAGAGTTGTTAGACCTGGAACCATACTGAATTTCTAAGCTTCAGAAATTTACAAGGAACATAAAGGAACTGGTCTCTTATCAATCAACTCCTAAATAGAGAAAAAAAAAAAAGCCTGCTTCATTAGGAACCTCTGAGTTGACAGGCACTGATGGAACATGTTGCAAAGGGTGTGTTCCTTCCCTCGCGCCTCCTCTCCTCCTCACCACAGCCTCTCCGAGCAATGGGCACTGTCTGCACAACAAGATGACGCCAAGAGGGCTCCTGCCCCCCGGAGCGCCTTCGCTGGGGCCCTCATGGAGCCGCTAACACCCCGGTGCATGAAGCCTCAAGGGGTTCCGCGGTGGGAGTCTCCGGCCAAGTGCAGGGTGGCAATCACACCGCGAGGGAGCCAGGAGACGGTAGGAAACCCTTCTACCGAGGATCCATGCCATGACCAAGCACTAGCCAGGCTGAAGAAGGCATTAAACTCCTCCGGAAGAGCTCTCACCACCAGCTGACCCTACCTACCCCCTCCCACATACCGCACCCGCCGGCGGCCGGGGCGTCGAGGGCAGCGAGGCCTCCCCTCTGGGGCAGGGCCGAGGGCCGCCCCTCCGCTCCCGGCCGCGCCGCCTTCTCTATCGAAACTCGAGCCCACGGCGGTCTGAGGGAGCCGGGAGGCCGAGCCGGGCAGGAAGAAGGGGAACCAGCGGCGGGCGCCCCTCAGCGCCGGGGGCGCTGCTGAGGCCGAGGGACGGGGCGAGGGGCCGGTACCTGCGGGCGGGAGGCGGCGGCGGCGGCGGTCGGAGCAGCGCGATGGCCGCCGGCTCTCACCTGGGCGGAAGCGGGAAGCGGGGGGGGACGACGATCCCGCCTCACCTGCGGCGTAGGAAGCCGGGGCGGCGCGGCGGGAGAGCCGCCTCCCGGGGGACGGCCGGGCCGCATCCCTCCGGCGGGGGCGGGAGCCGCCGGCAGACCGTGTCCGGGGAGGCCCGTTGCGGCGGGCCGGGCCGGAGGGAGCAGCCCCGCTGGCGGCAAACCACCCTTTGGCTGCTCGCGGAGCTCCGGCTGAGCGGTACGAGCCCTCAGGTGCTGTGGGGAAGAGCGTGAGGTGGAGGCGGCTGGGGGCTCGGAGAAGGGGACGGGGAGGACGGGACCCCGCAGGCAAAGGCCCGGACGGGACGCTCGGTCTGGCCGCCGGGAGTAGTGGTTGCTGCACTGCAAAATGCCCAGCTTAAAAACCGAGGCGATTTTCAGGTGATGCTGACCTGCCCGTGTATTTATAAATCATAGGCCTAAAGGACATACATATCAACATGGCCACCAGACTGAGGGCAAAAAGTAGCTGTCGACTCCGTAGAAAAGCTTTATGTGTACTCATTTGCAGCAAATCGGTGTCCAGACATGAATTCAGAGCCGTTTTGAACTCAGATTTCTGTAGAGGCCTCAGCAGCACGGCCCTTAGCACTTCCACAGAAGGGGATGGCCAGAGCCCTCGGGGGACAGGGGCTCCGATGGCCTTAAGGGTTTGTTATCGCTTTCCCCACGGATCATAGAACCGGCGATGGACAACTGCCTCTCCCAGCACTGCTCCCAATAGCATCCAAAACACACCTGCGGCTTCCCAGGGACACGGTGCCTCGCCTGGGATGGCTCGAGTCCCTGCGGCAAAGTTTTCCTACTTACGAAACCTGTATAGTAGTTTGCTTTTAGATTTTTTTAAAGTACGTACACACACATAAAACGGTCAAGTGAAGCTCTCCAAAAATAACTTTTATTCTGCTATGCTGTTTCACTAGCTCATTTGCTGCAGATCTTACACAGCCCTGCTAGTTGCATAGGATAGGGGCTACAAAAGGTTTGGAAATTAATTTTACCTCAAAACTTTGGATTGACTTCCCCTCCCTATAGTGCCTGTTTTGTTTTACTAAGCAATAGCTATTGCACTAGGGCACCTGACATAGAATCATTTTGTGTGGAAGAGAGCTTTAAGATGATCCAGTCCGACCATTAACCCAGCACTGCCAAGTTGCCACTAAACCATGTCCCTCAGCGCGACATCTACGTGTCTTTTAAATACCTCCAGGGATGGCGACTCAACACGCTAAGAAAATATCCTTCTTTTATAAATTTCGCATTCCGAAGGCCTAACTTCCCAGTCTTCACCCTCACTTTTAATTAACGTAGCGCTCGTGCAAGGTGACAGTTTTCCTGACAGTGACGAACGGCCAGCCGTGTATTTATCCATCCGAGGGACGTGGCGCAGACAGCGGAGCCCAGGCACTTTCCTCGTGGGCGCACCTCAGCCCTGATCTCGGAGGGCCGAGTTCATGACGGAGCACACCCCGGCCCTGGCCTTTCTCTTCCCCTTGCTGAACGGAATATCAATTTTCATTTGCATACTTTGCCTGCTGAGCTCCAGACTGCCAGTTTAGTTTACACACATCTCCCAAAAAGCTGTTAGATGGCAATATTTTGCATCGCTGGCTGAGCTCTTTGTCAACGATCCATGCATTTTTAAATCCACGTTTTTACTGATTCTTTGAATATCTGGGACTATGACAAACTTTTCATTGGTACTGACAGACTCGCCTGTAAGTCACCATTCATTTACCAAAATAAGGACTGATAAAACCAAAAGACTCCCAGAAGGGCTGTGTAATGACAACATTCTCTTAAATACCAACACCTTCAAAACCAAATACTAGAAAAACATGAAATAACCTTCCAGGAAGTGAAAAAAAGTTGGCAATCACCTCAAAATACCTTAGGAAGAGCAAACGCTGATTGAGGTAAAAGCTTGCCCACTCTAGGCATTTAGTATTAACTTAAAAAATAAAATAAAAAGCATCATTAACAATACACCACTCCAAAGCCAGACCCGCAGCAAAACACCTCATGGCCGACATCTTAAGTGAGGGCAGGTGCGCGCCGTCCCGCCAGGTGCTGGTGGCGGGCGCGGCCATCTTTACTCAGGGCACGAGCCCGCCGGGGCCCCCGACGGAGTCATACCGGCGCCATCTTGAGTAGGGGCACGCTCTGCCCTCCGCGCTGACCATTAGCTGCCTCGGGAGCCATATTTGCTGAGGTCACCCCCCCAAAAAAAAAAACAAACTCAAAAATCCCAAACCAGCCCCCTCAGCAGCCCACGAACAACTCGGGGGGTCCCCACTCCGCCCTCCCCGCAGGCAGAGCGGCCTCCTCCCCGCCGCTGGGCCGCTCCTCCCCGCCGCGCCGCCGGGGCCGGCGAGTCAGCTGACGGCAGCGGGAGGTTTCCATCATGGCCGCCCGGCCGGGGCGGCTGCCGGCGGCGGCGCCGGGCAGGCGGAGAGGCACGGTGGCGGCCCGGATCCTGCTTCTCTTTTGCTTCGTGGGCGCAGCCGTGGAGGGAGCGGTGGGCACGGAGCCGCCGCTTAAGTGCGACGAGCTGAGGCTGGGGCAATATCCTGAGCGCGGCCGGGGCCGGGGCCGGGGCGGGCGGCGGGGGCTCGGTTGCTATGGCGATGGGGACCGGGAGGGCAGGGTCCGGTGCCGGTGCCGTCTCGCTCAGGGCCTGGTTTGCCTGAGGGGAGGCCGCTTGCCCGGCTGCCTCGGGGTGAGGGGACGGGGGAGGCGGAGGGTGTGGGGAAGCCCCTCGGGTTTCACAGAAAGCCTCAGGGAAGGAGCCTCGAGGGGATCTCAGCTGGATGGAGCAGGAGAGGGCACAGCATAGGTTTATTTTGGGGGTGGTACAGTGTGTGCCTGTGTGCAGGTCTGGGGTGTCTGAATTTTCAAAGAGATAATCCCACGGGATGGGATCTCCCCTCTCCCCGACCTCTCCACCTTCTAAGGTTTTTGCAGGACACTTGAGTGCGACACAGTGGCTTTGCAAAATGCTGTGTCTTCCTCCACAGTCTGAAGGAGCAGGGCGCAGGTGTTATACAGGCTGGAGCTGCGAGGTTCCTGGCTCTCCAAAGGCGCATCAGGCCTTCGCCAGAAAATGTTTGTTGATGGTAGCTGACAGTTATTGATGTAGCTGCAGATCAAAAGTGTCAGCAAAGCAAATCTTGAAAAAGCTAACTTCATCTCCTGCTTTGCTTGGCCATGGGAGTTCAGACCTCTGGAAATAAGTTCCTGCGCAGATTTTTTCTAGTCCAAATTCCTGGCATTTCAGATGCTCATTTCTAGGTGTTCTTTGAATTTTGTATGTTACTGTAGATTTAATCTTCTCAACCAAATGCCTCAATGTAATGGTACTCTGATATTGAAATAAGGGAAGAAGACTAGATTAGTCGTGCTACCTTGTTGCCTTCAAATACACCGGCCGTGACTGATAAATATTGTAGTTCCTTCAGGTAGTGCTAACTGCAGCAGTAATTAAACATGGAGCTTATGCAATATGTGGTGTATTAAATTGGATTAGCAGATTTGCTGTATGGTAATGTGCTGTTCCTGTCTGGGGGATGGGTAGGAAGGAAAACTAACATCAAGGTGCATCTTAAATCCCCAGGGCTTAAAGGGGGTGGAATAAATTACTGTAACACCTGTTGTAGTGTTTCATATGAAAAATGTTTTCCTCAATTACCTGAACATATATGTGCGATGAGCCTAAAATAGACAACAGTACACAAGAACCAATGAATTGTACAAATCACACAGCATATGGTAAGGATTTCTAACTTCTAACCTATATTGACAGTAGTTCCATTTTCCAACGAAGTGTTAAATTTATGCATTTGTGTATCTGCTAGATGAGCTTTATAAAATATGGGATTAGCAATATCATTAGTGTGAAAGCCTAAAACACTTGTGTGGATTGGATGCTTTACTAAAAATGAATAAATACATTGTCTCTGATTGGCACATTTATAAGTGAGGTTTCTGGTAAATCTCTTCAATGTATGTTATATCCTCTAGGCTCTGTCCTGCACTGCTGTGATTAAAACAAGCCATTTCTGTCATACTGATTTTGCATATGCTTACTAGAAGAATTGACACGTGACACAACAGCCTTCAAAATCTTCCATTTTTTAATTTTTTTTTTTTAAGGAAACATGGTGCCTTCCATCATCAGGAGTTTTTGGTGCCATGAGGCTCTGTTTTGAAAACACGTTTATTTTGATGTTAAGTTTTGATGTGCTTTCGGAGTACAACAGGAAAATGCTTAAATTGATCACTTTGTTTACTATATATGTTTAGCTTTTCTGATGTTCTCAGGCATTGAAATAAATAGTCTCTGCGTTAGCTAATGGCGCAAGAGTTTTGCTTTATGTGCACTCATGTTTAAAATACAGGTGTATGTTTGTTTTGTATTTTCTTTTCCATAAATGCTGAATGATTTTCTTCACTGGGATGCTCAGGGGTAGGGAAGGTTTTCCAAGTACTTCAGAGACTGGATGAAAGTACTATCCAAAATGGATCCTTTTTTCAGCTATTCAGTCCTTTACATCATCTTTGACATCATGTCCCTGATTATAAACATCCAGTTAGTGAGCAGAAAGAAGATTCTGTATTTTTAGACTGATCAACTCAAATTATTAGTTGTCCAACCATTTACCATGTGATTGTATTTAATACACTGTACATTTGAACAGGACATAAGGTTCCGAGTGGAAGAAGTTGCTACATGAATTAACATTGTTTTCTGTGTCTGTATAGACTATTTTACTCACATAGCAGTTTTAGATTTTCCCCACGGTATTTACGTCGCTTCCTGTTTCAGTATTAGCTGAGTAATAAAAAGTTAATCTTTTGGATCATGCTTGAAGCACTACCGTTTCTGAACATCTTTCTGGGATCCATCACCCAAACAAATAGGGGTTTAATTCAAAGCATTCAAGTAGTCTCACTGAGTAGCAGATTTCAAGCCTTACTGAAATGGCATTGACAGGAAAATTGTGGCCTTTCCTATATTAATATATTTCAACTGCCGTGGGTTTCTTCTAAATAAAAGAACGCACTGCTTTCTTTGCTTAATTTTTTTTTTTTACAGGAAAGAATGTGGGTTTTTGTAATTGTCTCAATGTGCTCAATTAGGCACATCGATGAGTAACATCCATGTAGGACTTTATAGCAGATAAGTCCAGACATAGCTCGTATTTTTTGGCTGTTACTGATGGCCTGAAATTAATTTTTTTTTAGTCCCTATGCATTATGGATAGATATTTAAAAAAAAAAATCCAAATCTTAGTCTTCTTGTCTGTAGGTATAACTGGGAAATCTGGAAAGAAACGTTGAACCTGTCTTGGTGTTTTGTTGGAGCCAACCAACAGGACTCACAAATACTGAAAATGGATAGAAAGTGGGTAAAGGATGGGGGTTTTTCCCTTTAAAACAACAGACTTCAGCACCGGAGAGTGACTAATATACTGGTAATACAATTGCAAACTTTTAGCGGATGTCACTTTCTGCTGTGATTTCCACTTTGGTTCTCTTAAGAGTCAAGCCTTAACTTAGAATAATAGAAAAATTGGGGTTGAAAAGACCTCAGGAAGTCGTATAGTTCAGCCTCTTGCTCAAAGCAGCATTGGCACTGACCAGGTTGCTCAGGGCTTTGTGCAGTCAGATCTTGAAAATCGCCAAGGATGGTGACGATACCACTTCTCTGGGCAGCTTGTTCCAATGTTTGACTGTTCTCATGGTGAAAATGTTTTCTGTATGTCAGCTTCAGAGTTCCCATTGACTCATAATGGAACCAAAATGGAAATTACAATAGAACTAGGGCAGCAATTAGATTTGTATATTTTGCTCACTGTGTATCAGGCAAAAAGACAAGTTAGTCATAGGACTGGCTTAAAAAAATATATTTTTAAAAAGTAATATGTCTGTGTGTACTGTGCTGTGTATTGAGACTGTTGCACAGTATAACTTCATTTGTATATTTCACTTGTGTCTTGTCAAAAAAACTCTACAGTACCCGAGTGGTTACTGCTTAATTTCAAATAATTCTTTGTCCTCAGTTCAATGTCTGCCAGCACCAAATATTACTTGCAAAGATCACCTTGGCATAGAAAAAGTCTTTACGGGACATGAAGTTGGATTTTACAAGCCTATTGCATGTCGCAGTGTGTAAGTACGCTATTGTTTTCTGTAATAACTTGTTTTCGCATTGAAGTTTTTCTAAAATAGTATGATGTGTTTACAGAAGTAGAAGAAGAAATAAGGCAGAATTGTACACACATTGCCCAGTACTATAAGTAGTATAAAGATACAACATGCATGTTTATAAGTAAATCTGTCTCAGCCATGGACACATTTTTCTTTGTTTACTTATGTTCATGTCTTTGCTTTACCTTAGTATTTTACCTTTGCTTTAGTTAGTACTTTACCCTGGCAAAAATTTGCCCCAATTGCTAAGGCTATGTTTCACGTACGCTTAAAATCAGCACAGCTGCTGAAATGATCTGGCTGTGGACACCTCTCCATCCCTTTCCCTGACATACCCTGCTCTATACTGAATCAGGGAACTGATCTGGGTTTGAGCTGACTTGGATCAGTTCCCTGAGTTGAGTCACAGTACAGTCGCTTCAAGTGCTTGTGCCAGCACAAGGATGAGGGCAACTCAAGGATAAGGGAGAGTGGAGAAAGGAGGGCTGGACTGGGCTGCTCTGTTCAATGGCAGTACTGGTTCCTGCCAGTTTAAAGTGTGCCTGTAGCTGCAGCTTAAGTTGTAGTATGCATGGATATTGGGGGAGTTTAAGTCTCTTTACAATTCCTCAAAAAAAATCTCATTTAGAGGAACTGTTTGCTATTTTTAAACACCCTTTGTATTTAATCAAGTCCTCTGTGTCTTTTAAAAGCCTGTTTCTGAAACATGAAAATGATGGACCTAGTTTTTCTAAAGCACGTTGTGAGCAATGGAGAGCTCTGGATACCAATAAATGTTCCAACTGACCAATGCTAATGATCAGCAAACACCTGTCAGTGCCATTTGTTTCTCTTTTCTGTGGGATTCACGTAGGAGCTTTTCTCTTTTCTCCTACTGGAATCTTTGGAAATTAAAACTCCAGTAATATTTGCTGGGTGTTCCTTGTCACACTAGTGGGCAAATAACTCCGATGTGATACTTACTGCTCAATAATTTGCCTAACTAAGAAGTACAGCTCTGCCTCTTAGTTTCATAAATATTTTCTCTATATTTAGTCTTCTCAACAGTCAAAGCTCAGCAAATTGAAGAAAACATATTATTACATCTAATCAAATTTAAATGCTAGCAAACTAGACTTCAGTCACATTTTTGTCCAGAAACAATTGCGTTTCAGTTCCATCTGTGATGGGGACTGAGAATAAGACGAGCTATACTAGTTTAATAAAATTACTTCCTCTTTGGAGTAGACAGTGATTCTTACGTTTGGAGGTTTTTTAGTATACATATATTTTTGGTGTAATGTTTTGTAGAAACATTTTTAAATGGAGTTTTTCTTTACATTTATTAATTAAAAAAAACCAAATCTATGTAGGCAGAAAAATGTTGTCCTCCTTACGATGTCTGTTACTTGATTGTGACTATTATTTACCATGAAATAATCAATGGTTACACTACCAAAAGAATTTGCTGTGACTTTTCTAGTCCCACGCCTGCTAGTATGGCAGAAGGGGAAGAGGACCCTTTGTGGGCTTTCTGAAAATTCCAGTAAAATACAGCTGTGAATGTAAAGAGTTACGCAAGCATGCCCTTGATAAAGCCCCAAAGCCAGTTAGAAATGGCAGCAAGATTAATATTAACCATTCTTCTTATGTACACTTGTTTAAAAAGCAGTCTAATCAATTATCATTTTGTGAGCCTTTTATAAGCCATTTTGAATGGCCTGTGTTAGAAACATTATTTTAAGCAGGAATCTCCAGCCTGATATTACAACAATAGGCCTGCCCTTTCTACTGCTTTTTGGAGATTTTCCAGCATCTTATCTGAGTTTTGATGGAAACTGTAACTGTCTTCTGGCAGAAATAAGTGCACCTCATTTAACCAGAAAATTGGTTTGAGAAGGCATCTTCCCATAGCGGGATTGTCCTAGCAAGGGAACAGCAGGTTAATCTCTGTCCCTACCTTTTAGAAGGAGCGAATCATCAAGTTGTCCTTGGCCAAAACTGTAATTTAACAACAGTCCAGATAACAGTTCTGGGATCCAGTTATTTTAGAGCAAGACCAGGAGATGTTGTATGTTTGTGTAAGTGGATGTGTTCAGGTTGCTCTAGTATTAGTTCAAACAAAAGCTTGTAAGCGCTAAAAAGGTTGCTTCAGCAAAGAAGTACTGGGAGTCAGGATTGCTTTGTGTTGTTTTTAATTTGATGTTTTGGAGGTAGATTTTTTTGCCAAATTCTGTAATTCCCACAATTGGCACTCTGTCGTGTACTTTGCTTAATATCAGTGCAGGCCCTGATTCTGCAGACTGGAAATGTCCATTGCTCAAGTATTGCCATTCCAGGCGAGGGGTCCATCAAATGGTAGTCCATGAAATTCATGAAGTTCAGTGTGGACAGGTCTTTGAGCACAGAAACCACTGTGACCTACAGCAGTACCTGCATATTACCAGCTGGTGTGGGAGGGCTGGAAGAAAATGTTTTTCACGTGGCAGCTGGAAGAAATCTATGCAGAAAAAAATAAAGATTGGATGAGGCGGAGAAGCAAGAAAAATTCAGAAGAGCAACTGAAAAGAAATTGCACCTTTTACCCAATTGTAGAAATTCCTTTAGGTGCCTGGGATGTGTTATTTTTCTACTTGAGTGGATGCAGCCTTGTTACAGTATTAACGTGCTTCCACTTCATACTAGATTTCATCTGCCCGTCAGTTTGATGCTGACTAGGTTGCAGACTGTTCTGCTTCTAAAATCATCTCAATGTACAGGCCAGTGCTCAGTTTATTACTGGTTTTGATCAGGAGGATCTCAAATTAAACTGTGTTCCCACCTTTCATGTACGAGCTCTTTTTATGCTTTAGCGTCCTTGGAGGGTTGTTGACACTTCGTAGTTGATAAACAATTTCCAACAGTTTACCTCAACTTTTAAATAAAACCATTAGTTGTTCTTTACAGTGGAAAGAAGACATTTCTAAAGACGCTAATTTACGTTACATTAGGTTCCAGGAATGCCCAGAATGTTCTGTGTTGCTAATAAGTGCTAAGTAACAAATATTGAGGTAAGAGTCATGATTTAATCACTTAATGTTGCCATTAAGTTTTAAAGTCAGTAAATCTAGGTAATAAGCAAAAAGCTAGATCTTTATTTGGCATTGAAAGTGCTTAATAAAGGTGCTTGGACCTTTCTTATCTACTGTCTTTGTAAAACTCTATGTTTTATTCAAATGTCAACGAAGAGTTTAATTTGGGCTTATTAAGTAATTGCTGGCACATAGTAGTGCACGTATCAAAACAGTGAATTATTTAATATTTTTGAAGTTCTAATCACATTTGGGTTTGCTTTTCTTTTCAGAAGCTAGCTGTTCGCCAATGCAGCAAAGAATGCAGCAAGTTCTAGTATTGATAGCTCTGTGTTTCTAGCTCGCTTATTAGCGTAAAGTTCACATGAGCAATGACTAAAAGTTAGAGGTGGTTAATGGCCACATCACTCCAGCTGTTGGCACAGACAGTGCCAATTAGTATAAATCTCAAAAAGTCTGTTGTATCTGTGTATTTTGTATGAGTAACCATGGGATGCTTAACTTTAGGGTTCCTCTCTCCCACTGTACACCTTTGTACTCTCAACAGTTCTTTTTATTTGTGAGTTTGTGCCATCAGAGCGTAGTAAATGGATACATGACTTACGCTTTTTGTTGAATCCTTCCTGCAGCTTCTTCTGCCAGTGGCCATGGTTCATTTCTCCTTCAGATCTCATTGCAATTACTGTCTCTGCTGACATCTCACCTGTCTGTCCTGTTCCCCTCGATTTGTCTGCGTGCGAGACTAATGCCTACAGACAGTGTGCATGCACCTCTTAGCTTTCTAGGGTTGTCTCAGTAGGGTTGAACTATTAGGAAGTGCTCTGTAAAACTGGGAATGTATCAGCCACTGAATTGTGTCTTTCTTGACAAGAAATCATGATTTTGTTTCAGAATAATCTGTATTCTGCAAGAGTATACTTGAGTTGCAGCAGCTGAGGTTGCTTTAGGGAGGATGCCTACCCAGTTTGAAAGCTTGACATTATAATTCTGTGTCCGTTAATTGAAGATAAATAACAAGTCTGTTTTGTTTGTTTTTTTTTTTTAACTGAAGCAGCAGGCAAATGAGTCACTACTTTAATTTTCAAAAGTGAATATATTTTGCATTGTCTACATTACTTGTTTCTTTTGACAGAAATGGATACTCCTACAAGGTGGCAGTGGCTCTGTCCTTATTTCTTGGATGGTTGGGAGCAGATAGATTTTATCTAGGCTATCCTGCATTGGGTAAGTTTATTTCTTTGTTTTTTCTTTGAGCTAAAGCTTATTGTTATGACTGAGTTGTATGTGTATATTTATATTTTGAGTAATGAAGGCTGGCAGTCATAGTTTCAATATTCACAACTAGAATCCTTACTTTATTTTCAAGTAAGATAAAATCCTGCATTATCCTAAGCCTGCTAGTCTGTTGGAGTGAGTGGTGACAAATGGATATATAGTTGTCGAACAGATAAAATCCTAATAAGCAAACATGATTATTGCTATTAATAGTTTTGCTTTATGTTTGCAAAGCAATGCTTTGCATTGATGTTTACCGCAGCATTCTTTGTGAGGCGCTGAAACAGAAGTGGTTTTGACTGATGAGCCAGCTACTTAAATGATGCTTGATTCTACCAGGAAAATACTGGACAAACTTTGTGATAAACCTAGTGTTTTGGGCTTTGGAATTTATTCTGGCAAATGCATACCTTCAAGATAGGTCACAGTATTAATAAGAGTTCTGCCGAAGCTGGGACCTTGAATAAGACTTACCTCTGGTTAGTGTTTTTAGGACCTGATTCCCAGGGTGATAACGGCACTGGCGTTTAAATAATGAAAATACCTTAGTGTATTAGAACTGCTTTCACTGGCTAGGGTTTTCTTTGTTTCTGAGCTGGATGAATGGAGTAAATCTAAGTCTAGATAGCATGGAACAACGGATTGGAAAAAGCTATACATGTTACTGTCACTTCAGCTAAATTTTGAGTTTCTGCCCTTTAAATGCAAACCCTTGTTTTTTTAATAATATTGTCTGTCCTTGATAATCTTGTGTTAACATCTGTGTCTTTTTTTCCCTGAGATTCTGTAATTAGTTCTTACTTTGTCCGTCTGTTTCACAAAAAGATATATTTTTGGAAGTGGTCAATAAGGTGCATTTTTTTGTTACATCATTTGATTTGGGATAATAATTTACAGTAATCATTTTGTAATATATTATAGCAATGTAGTTGTATAAATCTTCGGTTCCTATATGGAAGTTCTTTATGGCTCATGCTTGTTAACCCTACTGGAATATACTGTACCCAGTAACCAAAGTTAAAAGACTCAGAATTAAACTCTTTCAAAGTTAAGTTTTCAAGCTTTTGAAAGGTAAAGATGACAAAACCAAATAGGTAAGAGTAGGAAAGGAAAAAATAAATTCATAAATGGGATTCATTGACAGTGGTTGATTGGGGTTTTTTTAGGTGATCCATGCCTTGGCAAAAAATGGTTAAGGAAGGTAATAGCATTGAAATATTTTGAACAAGTGCAATGAAGACTGTAAGTGGTTTTGGATTATTTTTTTCTTTCTCTTTTGCTTAAAGAGAGCACAAATACAAACAAGCTGTTGAATATGAAGAAATCAGGAAGGCAGCCTCTTCCTCTCCCACACACTGTGAACTAAACCATAAGTTATTACTGCGTAAGAGCACTATTTTTTCCCTCTCTGTTTTAGAGCAGTTTATTTTCTCAGTGTGATCTGCTTGTGGGGAGGGAAGTGAGGAGGAAGAAGAAAAAAATCAACTTTACCCTGCACTCCAGAAACACATGCCAGGTTCAGAAACAGTTCATCTACATCCAGGAACATAACGGAGTAGCCGGTTCCTCAAGCAAACTGGAGCTGCTGCCGGAACCAGCAGTGGGAAGAGAACTGCTGGGTTCCTAAAATGCCAACTGATGGTGAGGTTCAGGACCAGAGCTTGAGAGGAGATGGTATAAGGAGGGTAACAGATAAATATCTTAAATGGTGACTGCACTTGGTGCAGGTAATAACAAAGTAAACTGTTCACCAGAGTCTGACATTATTCGGTCATCTTAACTGTCATTTCCCAAGGTTAGTGTTTCTTTAGCTGGCTGTTTCCCCTGTGTTTTGTTACACTGCTGCTGGTACTGGTACCCGAACTAGCTATGGGTGGCTACTGCAAGTCTTGCACATCAGCCACTGGGAACAAGTAGTTTTAAACAATTTTATACTTAGTTTTTTGGCACATTTAAGTGCTTTAATATGCACATAGGCTTTTCCTCTAATCAGCCGAAAGTCCATCGTGCTACTACTCTTTCATCTTCATGGTTGTTAGGTGTATTTTCCCTGTTTTCTCCCACTACTGTGTTGTTCTGTGGAGAGATTATAAACTGTCTCCCAGGAGTTTATAAATCAGGCTAGTTCCATCTTGTCAACTATGGGAGCTACATCCAGACAGTGGGATGCTCTCCCTGCAGCGTGCAGTTACTCCCCCGCTCTCCTCCATGTGCAGCCTCATAAAGAGGGCATGGGGGAGAGAGGTGGTGTGCAGGACAGATTGCTGCTTCTGAGAGAGGGCAAGCATAAAGGAGGAGCTGAAGGTCAGGAAACCTTCAGATGTTTGATCAAGAGCAGGCTCATTCTTTGCAGAACAGCCGGGAGGTTTTACGAGCAGGTATTGCGCAGCACAGCGCACGTGGTGGCTGTGGGGAAGGGGTGCTCTAGGATGCTGCACTGGCTCATCTCATCAACGTGCTTTCTCTCATGCCTTGGAATTGTGCTGGCGCCTGTAAGCACAGTAAGGACGTGCTTTTGAGCAGGGAAATGGGTTTTCCCTGTATGGCGTAGCCTACAACTGACTGATACACACTGCTCTTCACACTGTCTATGCCTGGGTAAAGAGACAAATGGCTTCACAAGGAGCATCTCATTCTCAAAATAACCTAGATGTTTGCCTAATTCAGCTGAAGCATTACTTACAATATATATAGTACTTATTGTATTATATTTATTGTACAAGAAGCTACTGATATTAAAAAAAATTAAAATTTTAAGACAGCCTCCCTCTTCTGAAGGCATTTTCCAAATGAAGTCTGCCTTGCATGGCAACTTCCAATGAAACATTTATCTGTTAGTTGCTATTCCCATGTATTTTCTATTAATGTTTCATTTATTCATACAAAAAAATAACATTTTTGAATACCAGTTAAAAGGAAGTGTTTTTATATATATGTATATATATATTCAAAATAAATTCCTATTTCAGCAAAAATATAAAAATGATACAAAGTAGCATGTTCTGAAAATCAAATCAGTATGTGCTGCAACTCATAAGATGGTAGAAAGTCTCTTTCTATTCGTAAGTAAATTCTGCAGCTCAAGTTGGGATTTTTTTTCTGTCTGTCCCTCCGTCAAAGAAAAGAAAATTTCCAGTAACTTGGTTATCAACTTTTGCCTTTCCTTGTTTAAGAATATGTATCTGTTAAAAAAAATAAATTGTTAATGCTTAATATCTTTAAAGTGTATTCAGGATATAGAAATGTCAATCTGCAGTTTGTTTTTTTCCTGGATAATTAAAGATGCATAGGTGTGTTTCTAGATATGTGTGTGTATATATATTTTGCAGGATGGGGAGAGAGTTGGGATGTGATTGTCACCAGAAACCTGTGAACTTCGTAGTGACAGGCTTAAAGATACAGTTAAATTTTATTTTCCTTTTTTAGGTTTGTTAAAGTTCTGCACTGTAGGATTTTGTGGAATCGGTAGCCTAATTGATTTCATACTTATTTCAATGCAGGTAAGTCAGGGCTCTCAAAACAAGATACAAATCTGTGTTTGTTAAAGCTTTGATTGCTAATTCTTTGTTAGCATTTTAGCCTTAAGAACCTTTGTGTATTGAAAATTAAAGGCATTTGTTTAAGCTCTGTTTGTGGATTGATGTTGTAGAATATAGATACAAAATATCAATATATTTGTTGTTTGAATTAAAAATTAGATTAGCTATCTATAAATACTCATAATGAATAGCTTGGAAGCTATAACACCGTAAATTCACTTTGTCAGAACCTGCGAGCTCTTTATGAGATGCAGAGTGTTGGACTTTGCGTGCAATGACCTGCTGTTCCCAGAATCCTGAAGTTCTGCATTTGCATGTGCTTTATGCTGATGAAGCCCATCATCTGGCGTGGCCATGCAGCATGCAGGAGAGAAGACATCGCCACTTTTTTTTTTGCTGCCTCTCCTCCAAATATAAGTCCCATATCACCTGAGAGCTGTGACTGTAGGATTCATGGTCATTAAATCCCCACCGGGGTGACATCTTGTGACATCATGGAATTGCCAAATTGGCTTGTTCTACAGTGCATCCATTTAGCATGAATTACAAATTGCCTATGATGACCTTAAAATGCACGGCAGATATGGGTTTATAGAAAAATATTTTAGAAGAATGTGTCTTTGTATATACGTCTTTTAAAGTACATGCATTCTCAAATTCCTTTTTGTGCTGTCGCAGTGATGTTGCCTCAGATCACTTACAGATACAGTTGAGAGTATCTTTCGTCTCTCCTTATTCATCTCCCTGGTGACCCCACATCAATTTAGCATTTCCAGAACAAAAAAGCCATGATCTTCTCTCCTTCTCTCCATTCCCTACCTGTGCCGTATTTCAAAGATAGTTGTCATCAACCTAATTCTCTCCTGCCTGCCCTCCTTTGTTTAAGAAAAGTGGTTTGGAGCCCACTCATTTGTTAGCCTGATTTTGTGCCTCAAATCCTCATCGGCTTAACCTAGTACCAGCGCCTGGCTGTGTAATTTGGTTGATTAGAAGCCCTAGGGAAATGTTCCTTCTGAGACAGTGCTTGCTAAAATAGTTAAACTACAGCATAACTTCAAAATAAATCTAGTTTCTGTTTGACTAATTAAGCATGACTAATTTTATGATGGGAAAATTAGCTGTAATTGAGACATTAGCACAAAGTGTATATTTCACTTCATATTGAAAAGTCTTGGTTCTTTTTCTCTCGTAGATCGTCGGACCTTCCGATGGCTCTAGTTACATTATAGATTACTATGGAGCAAGGCTTACACGGCTCACTATTACCAATGCAACGTTCAGGAAAATGCAGACCTATCCTTAACCCTGGCAGTAAGTGTCACGAATGTATAGGTGCATTTTATGTTCGCAGATGGATCTAGTTGTCCACTGAAATTGCTGATGACTTATTAATTACAGTTCGTCAGAGCTGAATATTAAATGTACATTGAACAAAGATGATAAAATATGAAAATTCCTCAAGTGAATGAGTTTACCTCAAAGGCGCCAGGTTTCTTTGTGGCTGCTCTGTTTCTGCGAGCATGTGGTTTGTTGCCAAGTTGTACCGTTTGTGAAATGTGCAGACTTTTGCAATTTGCACTGGTGTTGTTCTGTGTCTAAGTATAATTTAGAGTTTATAAAGAGGTGGAGAAAGTTGTTCAGAACAACTATGCTGATCTTTAGTCCGTTGAAATTGATGAGAGTTTTAGCGTGGGTGAGCCAGGATTACACCTGGGGTTTGTTTTCGTAACTATGTGGCAGTTTGTAAATGAACTTAAATATCCCAAACCACAGAAACTGCCTTTCTTTCTATCCTGTTACTTAAAATCCACACGTCCCTAAATTGGGTGCTGGTGTATCCTGTGAAATTCTATTAATTGAAATAATTGTTTCTGTAAAGTTTAAAGACAAATTTCGGTCAAGTTGCAAAATTTGATCAGTGCTGATCAACAGTAGACGTGTGTATGCATAAAAAATAGAACCGTAGATGACACATCACAAAAAAGGAGGGTGCCTGTTGGGGTGCCTGGATGTTAGAATAGGAAATAATCATTCTGCTTATTTTGATGGGGGGGGTTTCCTCCCTTGCCACCATCCCTAGTGAAATACCTTCTTTTTCTGAAAAGAAATTGGTGCATGTGTTTTACAGCTACAGAATGTCAAAAAAGAGAATTCTTTGTACCAATAAAGCCCTTAAAAGGTTCTTATTTTAGATCAGTTGGGTTTCAGTGAAATAAATTCTGCGTCCTTTAAAGTTTTTTGACCAAAGTCTTTAGGACAACCAAGATTTACCTAGACATTCCTGTAAAGAAAAGTATATACACACACCGAGACAGAAAACACGTCAACAGAATCTTCATGTGGTTTGACCAATTTTAAACATTCCCTTCACCTTCTAATGAAAACTGGTAGTAACTGAGTGAGAAATCCACGTGATATATACTTCATTGTAGATTTTTTTTCAAAAACTTGGGCTATTCTTTTGTTTTTCAGACAAAACTTTCAAAATGTTACTAATGTGTCCACAAACGGTATTTTCAAGGGAATTACAAAAAATAAGATTCCTAAATTGATTTTTTAAAGTGCAATTTGTGGGTTTTAGTCTCTTCTAAACCTACATTAAGACTGGTGCACAGAAAGCTTTGTAAAGAAATCCTGTTTTCTTCCAAATTGGCATAACCTGACGTACCATGTAATGAGAATAAACCGCAAAGCATACGTTGTGCTTAACATTAATTCTTTCCTTCACACAAGAAAGATGTACTTTTGGAATACTTGCTAACATGCGTTTTACTTGTGGGTTCAAAGAGACAAGAACGCTCTGTTAGCTTCGTTCCCTTGCCTGATATTTGTTGCCTCTCCCTTTTGTCTCTTTCACTGAGTGCTTTTTGTGCATGTCAGTTTTGTTTCCTGAAATACTTTCAGAAATAGACAGGAAGTGGATGGAAAATAAATGCTTGAATCAAATAAAATCTCACAGCTAAGATCATCCTGTGACTTGTCTGCTTTTTGTTTGTTAACCCTGAAGCTGATAATATAGCTGTGAAAGCGGGAAGATACCATGGACATTAAAATAAAAAAATAGCCTTGGGCAACTCATCACACAGGATTTCATTCTAAAATGTATCTCCATGTGTAAAAGTAGCAGAGGGTTTGACTTAATGATTTCAGCAGTCTGTCTTGTGCTTCATTATCCGTAAAAGAATACAGGAGCTATTTTGTGTGGATCAGATGAAAATATGGTTACGAGGTCCATCAGATAGTTTGTTAATCCCAGAAACCAAGTAGCCAGCAGAAAGAAGGATTTGTTATTCCAAGTTACAGTGTTTCTGTAGAAACAGAAGATGTGTGTCCACTAATCCAGGAAATAGAAACTGCTATGGGATTCTTTCATCCTGATGCGCTGTGGTTCGTGATACCAGTGCATGCTCTTGTCAGGACTGCGCTGCTTCGTCACAGCAGTCGGAAGCAAGCCACGGGTGACCAGACAGAGCAACATTGTGAACCTTAGCAAAATGTTATTTCTCTTTCCTGTAGATGGTATTCCACTTGATCGTCAATCTTGTACTAACAACTTTCCGCTTCTTTTGCAACCCTCTCCTTTGTCTGTAAAGCCTTTTAGAATTAGTGCCACCTTTGGAACTTGTGTCGGATACTGCTGGAGTTATGTTCTATATCTGAACGCACATATCTGCGTTTCTATATGCTTGTTGAGTTGCCTAGCTGAAGTTTAGAGAGGGTTAACAGAGTAAGCAGATAGTACTGCGGGGCCAGTAGAGAGTTAGTGAGGTCTTTGTTTTCATCTTGTAATTGTCAGCTATGGCATGTTTACCATAAGGGCTGTGAAAAGTGTGATGCAAGATGTAAAGCTGTCCCACTGTGTTAATAATAAATTGGCTACAGTAGTATTTATCAAAATGTCTGTCCTATGATGATTTTCTGTGTTGCTGCCTGCTTTAGCTTTCTCCTGTCAATCAAGTTGTCCATCCTAGTGTTTCTGGAGTTCCGATCGCTCTGACTGCACTGGAATAATCTCTCTGGATTGTTTTCCCCAAAACAGTTGCAAAGCAATAAAAATAATTAGACAATGTACTATGTCATCCTCCTGTCTCGTTCCCAGATAAAATGATATCTGCTGGCCTTGCAGATATTTGGGAATCCTTTCAACATTCCAACAAGACAGAGAAGTATTATTCTGTATCTGTAAAAATAAAGAACATAAAAAGTAAAGACCAGAGTTTAAAAAAAGAATTTGAAGTGCCTAGCCTTTAAAAAACTGTATAAAGCTCTTCGCTGGAGATGCTGCAGATCCATGCCAGGAGTAAAATCCAAATCTTCCCTAAGTATCGGTGCAGTTCAGTCATTGCGCAAATGATTCTATAAACCTGTCCTTTTTTTTTTTAAGTCCATTTTAGGATTTTCTGCAATATGCTTAACCATGATCTGGAAGAGCAGAAGCAGGTAGAAGCATTCAGCTTTGGACACTTTGCAGTCACTCACACAGTGTGAAAGTCGTTGTACTTAATTGTGCTTACTGTATTAATAAGTTACTCTGGATTGTGGTTGTTCAGTTAGGTCAACCTGTGCATCTTTCACTCGTGTTTTCCAAAAGAGTGGATTTTGAGATATTTTAGAAGAAACTCTCTGACTAGTTATTCCTCCTGCAATTTAAATCACAACTATGCTATGGCAACTTCCTGTGACAGTATTTTGTTATCCTGACGGTTTCCCTCTCCACCACCACCCACTACTTATTACATGAAGATATCACTTCTGCTTTCAGGACCTGATAACACCTTAAATGTTAGGTTTCATTATGTTTCCAAAGATGTATTACTGTACGTGTGCCAGTAAAACTTCTCAGCTCCACAGGAAGGTCTTTGTGTTTGAAATGCTCCGTTAGAATTTTTTTGGAGAACATCTGTTATCACCCCATCAAGAATTGTTTCCTTTGTTCCTCAAGAGTATATTCAGTTATATTTGCTTACACAGCTATGTCTATTCAGTCTTCTAGCATCTTTTCTCAGTAGTTTTTTTTATTTTATTTTTAGATTCATTAGGTGTTTAGTCCGTTTCTGCACCGAGAACCATTCCTGTTGCTTGCTCTGCAGTTTTCAAACCTGTTTCCTCCAGAAAACGATGTTGAACACAATAAGGTTGGGTGGTTATGCACCCAGTTGGGGAAATGCCAAAGGCAGGATTTTGCAAGCATCCATACGTTTCCATTGCCTCATAGGACTGTCACTAATTGTGTGATTGCCTGTTATTTCACTAATACGTCATATAGTCTTTCAAACTCGGTGTAGTCTCCTTCCTAACTACTTTGCCATTTTCAGTTTTGTAAATGGTCGCTACATGGCTGCTTTAAAAAAATGCATCCTTTAAATTCATTTAAGTCGTGATTTTTAACCAGCTACTATGTTCTGGGTTCAACCTGCTTCAGAGGCTGCCAAGAGGTGAAATGCAAGAGATTATTCTGTTTGCATCTTCTGCCTGAATCTGAGGACAAAAAATAGCTTAACTTTAGACATACGCTTAAGTGTTTTTCTAGACTGAATTTTGATCAAGACTCTTCCCACTTTCTTCTTCTCAATCTGTGTTACCCAGAGAACCCTTCTAATCTCCGTGAATTACAAGAAAATTGCATTCTATATGGAAACCTTCGCACTGACAGGGTAAATGGCTGATAATATTTGATACAGCTCTATGACATCCTATGTGTCGCAGCTGCTTTTTTTCACCCCAGAGCTGCTTTTCGTTTCCTTTTGTTCATGTATCATCTCTCTTTGTTCATGTATCAGCTACCTTTGGCCATCCTGCCACAAGTTCTCAAGTACCTCTAGGAGGAGTTGGACTCTTCAGAGCTGAATCAAGTATGGAGAAATGTCACAGCATCAGATCAGGGCAACTTTTATATGTATGAAGCAAAGACACATTGGGGAGCAGTGGATGTCAATAAGAGGGGGTTGTAGGCTTCAGTTTCTGCAGGAAGTATGTCTGAAACTTAAAACCGTGTTGTCTCTTTGCCTTCTGCTTCCTGAAGGTGGAGCCAAACCCCCTATCAGATCTCCAAATCTTCTGAAGTTGTTCTTTATCAAACGGCAAAGACTTAGTGCTCCGGTGTTTTTCCTTGTACGACAGAGGAAACTGGAAAGTGGATGTGAGGATTCTGTCTGGCCAAGACGCATTTTGCACTACGCGCACTCTATAGACCTAAGACTGTAGCAAAGGAAAAGAAAGGAAATGTAAGAATAAAAAGGGCAGCCTCAATGCTGTTTGCACCGTGTGTGATGAAGATCTCGTTCCGTAAACTCCCAACAAAAGAAAGTGTTTAAAAAATACTGCTTGTCTCAAACACAAACTCCTTGCTTTTCCCAGGATTTCTGATTCTTATTCTTCGTGCTTCATTATAATCTGGAACATACTCATGCTCCGATAATTCTCCATTATATATACATTTGAATGGCTGCTTTCAAGACTGCAGTGCACTCTCCGAGGAGCACAGTTCTCAGGCTCTGCAGATGCATATGACACAGCAGAATTTTAGGCAGTATAAAAATTATAAAGATCAGTTTCCATTACTCTAATTACTATATAAATCCTATCTTTAAGAGGCTTAGAACAGGCCTATTTAACCTTGGTTTGAGCTGAGGCTTGGTCCAAGTCTGATAAGTTGAACACCAAATTCTTTTTCTTTTTTTTTTTTTTTTTTTCTTTTCTCTGCAGCATCGTAACTTAGTGGGGAGTGGGGCGGGGAGGGAGATGGATCCAGCGCATCCTCTGCACTCTGACAGGGAGGTGGCTGTAATGGGGCAATATACCTGTCCCCGACCAACAGCAAGCCTAAATGAGATGTGCGTTTTATTCCCTCTGAAAAGCACCGTTTCTCCCCTTGGAACCTGTGGCTGCCTCTCCAACACAGCTGTACTCCAGAGCAGGTGTGTGAGACGGCTCGGAGGCAGAGGATCCACAGAGTGCAACTAGCAGCGCTTGGGTAAACCGTCAGATCCTACACTCGTCCGAGGGCTGTAGCAGAAATTCCCCATCTTTTATGTCATTTGCACCACCTCAATGAAAGCGAAGGCGCTGGCTGCCCTGGTGCTTCCCTTTCGGGTAGCTGAGATGCCTGGAGCTGCCTCCAGCTGCCTTTCAGGTCAAAGCATTCAAAGCTGAGAAAGAAGTTGGCAGCACCATATGCAGAGGTTGGTGATACCCTGCTCTGTTGCTTAAGCACGCCAGACTCTTAGCTGTAGGCCAGAGAGCAGCTTTGATATGGATAGCCATTACTCGCTCAAAAGAAAGCGTGGCACAGCATTTTCCATGCCATGAACCTGTTCTGCGGTGGGTGCTTTGCCCCCGAGTCAGTAGAGCCGTAGGGATGGCTTTATTCACGTATTCTGTTTCCTTTACGCAGAGTCTTCTTCAAAGTTCCTTGGGTTTACCATGGGGAAAACATGGCAAGAACATGTAAGAGGAGATCGCTGCCTGCGAAGAACTGACTGAGTGTTCACCTTGAGCCTGACGAGGCTGCCCACCATATGGATTGTGTTGGCAGCGGCAGAAGCTTGGGGAATGCAGAGGTGGGGGGTAATTTTTAGGGCTTTCATTCCATGGTCCCATTGATTATAACCCTATTAAGAGGATGATGCATGTGACTTCTAAGTTATTTTGTTAACCAAGTGTAAGCAATGGATGTGTCATGCTAACAAACATAATTGCTGGTGTGTCTAATACAGTATGAAAGTACAGTATAGTGAATTTAAAAGGTTGTGGTAATCTAAGAATGTTAAAAGGGAAATGTGTGCGGGGGGAGGTGTGGGGGTTGGGGAGAAAAACGACTTACTTGACATTCACTGTCTTCCTCCCAGCTCCTTTGCTAAAGTAGGAACAGAATCGGAACAAAAAAATGTTTGTTTTACAGCTGTACCAAGTTACGGCGTGGACTCGTGCTCCCCCCCTCCTCTCCCACTTGCATCAAGTACATCCTGTACTTTTGGCAACATGTTGACTGGATATTTAAAAGCTGTGAACTGTTCTGAAAGTTTCACATACTGGGTTATGGGCCATGTGTGTTTGATCAAAATTCAATTACTGCACTGTACCATGCTTGGAAACCTATCATCCCAAGTTATGAAGTATGACGAAATAGGCTAATCTAATTGGTTCAGTATGGGAGCAGTATCAACCAAGCTTGTTATGATAAATAGCTTCCTGTGTTAAAGGTTCTCTAGAGCTTAAGTATCTTGGCTCACCTCCCTCTACAAAATAAGAATAGTGTTCCCTGGGAACAGTTACATCACTGTCCCTCTCCTACATTCACAATTAAAGGTTTGTGGATTTATTTTTTTCATCTTGCTATTCCTTGAATAGATAAACCGTGGCCATCTACCCCATTTCCCACTTCCATCTCCTTCCCCTTTCCTCAGGGTAGGTCGTGTGGTGCTTACCATGAGTCTGCCTGCTCCGTTTCAGGGGCAAACTTGACCAGGACGCCAAAACCCACCCTGGGCTGGAGGCTGGGGTTTGTGCCCTGCTGCGTCAGTACGGATGACATGTCCACTTGTATAAAGATTTGGAATTTTTGATGTTAGATGTGGAAGCACTTTAATCTTTCTAAGCATCTAATAAAAGAACTTTTGTATAGTGAATTTTGTACCTATGGGTGTCCTGTTATCTTCTTGAAACTGAAATTTTACTTCACCAGTAGTTAAACGCAAATCCAGGGTGCGAGTGCTGGATTATGACTAGGGAAGGACTATTTTCTAAGCCTGGATTTGTAGTCACTAAATTTGTCACTAAGACAGTGAGCTGTCGCCCATGAGATGATACTGCCTTTGTGATTTTATCTGGTCCATCTTTGGCAAGAAGTGCTTAGCTCGGATTTTGATGTCACAGTAATAGTGTCAGGGGGGAAAAAAAAAAAAAACAAACATGAAAAAGTGGCTCCTTATGCTCTGGCCATTCAATTTTTTCCTTTCTTGAACCACACCCCCCACAAGCCTAACTCTGAAATCCCCTTCAGGCAAAAGAATTGTGCGATGATCCTTTTACAAAGCCGTAATGTAGGCCTGATATTGCGAGGGCCTTGCAGCGTTGGTGAAATTTCTCCCAAGAATAAAGTTATTCACTTCCTTCAGGCTTGGTAGAACGAGTCCTTGCGTAAGTGAGTCTTCGTATTAGCCCCAAGACTGCCTAATACCTGGATTAAGCCTGTATGGTGATTAATGCCTATTTACTATATCTGTTATCCCACTGCGTTTTGCTCTTCAGCCTTGATTAAGCCCTTTGCTTTACCATTTAAAATGTCCTGCTTAACCTTCTGCTTGCAAACGTACGCAGTGCTGAGGTCTGCATTTTTAACTAGAACAAGTTCTACCATAAATAATAGCATTTAATTTTAAAGTGCAACAGCTACAGTCACCACTTGATTAAATGACAAAGAACAGCGATTGCAAACTGGGGAACACGGAGTTTTTCACAACAAATGTCTACGTCTACATAAGAGAAAAAAAAAATACCTTCCTGCTGCCGATTAGCACTTTTATTTTCCATGTTTATAGAATATTCTTACCAAAAGAGCCTAAACAGTGACTCTCTGCGATTTCCCCAAATATCTTTTGAAGGAGATAAACTAGATTAATCTCTCTTTATAAAGTTCCCACAAGAAAGCTCACAGACACAGTAGCTTTACCTTCAAAAATAGAATGTGACTGTAGGCACTTATGCTAATCTCTTTTTTGGCAAATCAGCTTTTTTGTATTGAATCTTGCTTGATTGAATAGCGCTGGAGCTGCCAGAGTAAATGCTATTATCAATGTACAGTAATTAAGGAAATAGTCCTTGTCACTCCAACAGTGTCCAGGCAGTGCCTTCTGTAATAAAGTTAAACGATAAAGAAATCTCTTCAGGGCGTAGATACTGGACCGGGGAAGCTCTTGACGTGCAGCAAAATAACGCAGTGTAGAATTACAGGTGACGGGGCAAAGCGTAAATGCCCGTGGAATTCATGCTAAATGCATGTTTGACTCTAAAGAGATGCTCAGCACCTAAACACATAATTGTTTAATTTGTCATGTAATTTCCTGACTCAGGGCAGGCGAGCATCTCCCAGTCTCCACCCTTAAAAAAAATGTGTGTGAGGGAGAGGAGGGGGGAGCCCCTTCCATCACTCAGCAACTTCAAAGATCGTTTCCCCCTTCGGGCAGCAGCCTGCGCAAATGATAAACCTTGCTTTGAGAGCGGCAAAGCCGGGCTCTGCCAAATCCATTTGGGGAGAGAATTTCAGTAAAAAGGACTTGTCATTCCTTCCCCCCGCCCTTCCGTTTCACTTGAAACTTTACAGCCCGGCAGTACTTTGGTGGATTGCAATTGTTCCTGCAGCACCCGGAGAGAGATTCCCCAAGGAGACAGAGAGAGAGAGAGAAACCTTTGGACATCTTCTGTAGTATAGCCTTATCGCGCGCACCAAGAGGTGTAAAATGTAGTAAAGGAGGGTAATTCTGAGATAGCAGAAATAATAACTTAATGAGCAGAGAAGCCTGATCTGCGCTGCCGGAGTTTGCTCAAAGCTTCTCAGCTGCAGCCCCACGTCGGGATCGCTGCAGTGAACGGCTCTGGCCTAAGACGTGCCGAGGGCTGCACGCGAGAGCGGGGATCTTTTGTCTGATGAAGCTACGTGCAGCAGATACGTTGTTTAATGGGCAATAAATAACAAGGGAAGATATTTAATCAAGTGTGCCGGGAAATACCGCTCATGTAAAAATACACGTGTCAAAAGATACAGCTTGGGAAGGGAACGCTTGAAAAGAGCCCGTCGCGAGGCTGCTAAATTTCATCCCACGACTTGTAAAACACACGCAGAAGGATTCTGGCCCCTCTTCTGCTCTCCCCCAGCAGCCTCTGTCTTACCTAAACTCTGTATAATAATTTTCATATTTCATAAATCTGGCCGTTTTGCTCGGGCGCGCGCTACTGAGGATTTTAGCATTCCCTGCAACGCTCCGTTTTAATGCATTGACATTCCGAAGGCTGGGCATCGTAACCTCTCCATTAAATCTTTGACACAATGAAGTGTCTTCTAAATAAAATAATTCAGAGGAATCGATCCAGTGAACTTCAGGGTGCACCTTTTCAATTATTTTTTAAAGATGGAAGTGTTTCGTGCATATTGAGCGCCAGATTCGGGGGACTGGGAGGGAGGGGAGTCACGTCGTGAGAGCGGACCCGAGCTCCGCTCCAGCAGGAGCTTACAGGAACACTCGGAGGGGAGCGAACGCTCCAGCCCTTCCTGTGCTTCCAGCGTGACTCCGAACTTGGCTTTGCTGGATCCGGGCCTCTTTTCTGTTGTGTGTAAAACATTAATGTGCTATATATTGTTCCAAAGGATTCGGGGTTGGGGTTTTTTTTGTTTTTTTTTTTTTTTACGTACCCCTAGCTCGACCTTCGGGACTGTCTGCTTGAATCAGAGCAGAAGTGCTCTGGTCAGAATTAAAAAAAAAATAAAAAATGATAGCCCAGGCAGCGGGTTTTTTAATTGAGGCATGCCAAATACCAAAGGCAGATGCTTTTTCATTCTGTAGCTCCTGGATACGCCATCTACTTTTCGGTTTCAAGGACAAAGGAAACACTTATCCAATTAGATGAGGCATGAGATTGTGACATACGGGCTCTTTCCTTAAATAAAAAAAAAAAAAATGTTGGAAAAAGATATTTGACCCTAAGTCAATAAGTGCTATTAAAATAATGAATACTCCATAAATCCAACCATATATACAGCCTGCGCTCAGAGTGGTTTTGCCGCTGGGAAGGCTGCGAGACCGCCCAGGAGAAAGCCCCACGCGGCTCACTTGTCCCAATCGCATTTTGAAGGCCTTACTTTTAAAACAGGGTATGAAAAAGTGTAAGCCAATTAACCTGCGAGGCAGACTGCTCCTATCTTTTCCCATTTGACGTCTCTATCGAGTCGGCCCGGGTGATATCAAACATGATCTGGTTGTCAGAACAGCTGCGTTTCCCCCGCGCGCTCCGCAAAGGCAAGGGAATCTCCTGCTCCTCTCGGGAGGCTCGTAGGAGATAATTTTTTTCCATCGGAACGTGGCTTGCCCAAGGTGATGCGGCTTTTCTCTGCCGTCGGGAGGAAACGGTTAATGCTTTATAGACGACGCACCTGAATCTTAAGTGTCCTAGAAGCACACTTGAATTTCTGCAGGAGGAGCATCGCACCTCTCTGCCGGAAGCTGGATGCGTCGGGGCCTACGCCGTTTCGCCCCCTCTATCTGGAGGCGGGGGGCAACTGTTAAACTCCAAAATAATTACAGCTCTTCTGTTTCCAGCCTCAGAGCCCCGATGTGTTTACTTTAGTCTTAACAGTTTACCAGGCAGCTGGAACTGTTGACTGATAATTGCTGCGAGTTTCTGCTCCTCCAGAAGAGTGAAGAGCCTCCTCCGTCCTCCGCCCATTGTTCGTACAGTTGGCTTTGCCGAAATTAGTGAAATTAGGGTTATCGACACCGCACGGAGGACTTGAGTCTCAGGTGCTGGGAATTAATGTTGCCTGTTTAATTACATCAGTTTACAGTCTGATCTGCTATCTGTCCTTTTTCATAGAGCGTCGCTTAAAGCGAAATTGCAGTCTCTCATCCAACCGGGTGTGGGGCTGAGTGATACTGGAACAAATGGAAGTGACTGGAAAAATCGCTCTTGTTCTCCCAGCCAGGCCCAGCTGCCATTTTGATTTCTCTCCACCTTGGTGGCTGTCTCTGGACCTTTCCAGCGTTCCTCCTGCCATATGCTATTGCTGAGTCATTAGTTATGTATGACACCTAAGGAAGCCCCAAACCATGGTGTTCTTGGTGACAGCTCAGGATGCCTGGACCTCCCGGCGATTCTGGCCAAGAAGCAGCACTCCTTGAACCCTTCCCAGCCCCAGCTGCAGCATAGAATGGGCTGGAAGCTGCATCTGTGCCCATTGGCGAGGTCCCAGCGAAGGGCAGTCACAGCAGCACCTCACTGATGGAGATCCCAACCGGTGGGAACCCCCCCGGAGATGCGGGGAACGGGGGGCAGGCAGCAGGAGGAGCTGCATGGAGCTCCTGGAGATGCGGATGGAGTGATGATGCTCCCCATCCTGTCTGCAGGAGCACCAGCGTGTCAGAGCATATCATTGGTCCGCTGCATCCCAGTGTGCAAAGGAACACGTGGGGCTGCCGTTCCTCCTGACATGGAGCCGGTAGCACCCAAAATGCTACTGAGCCTCCCCTGGACCCCAAAGTCATTGAAAAAAGTGCTGCCCGCGGTGACCCAGGGAGCGGAGATCGATGGTGTGGCTTGACTTCAGGCTGTAGTGCCTTGGGCCAGCTCAGCAGTCTCGCCGGCAAGCTAAACCCTCGCGTAATCACATTGCTATTGCTCCCATCGCTTTTAGGAGAGCTTGTGCAGAACTCTTTTATTTCTGCAGTTTGTGCGCCCATAAAAACCATCCAGAATACAGCGAGGTGAGGAAGAATCACCATGAATTTTCATCATATTGGTATTTCTGGCACAGTTTACATCATGCCTATGTCCCTGCTGAGGAGGAGCAATAAATACCCCTTGCAAAGCTCATACTGCGATGGATGGGAGAGGAAACAGCGACCCGAAGGGTGTCACGTTGTGGAAACCCGACCTGGAAAGAAGGATCCACAATTAACGAGATGGGTAAGGGAGTCTCTGGGTCTTAGCAAAGCCCTTTGATTATCATAAAAAGAAAGTGTGCGCCAAACAGTTTTAAAGCATCCCACGTATTATCAATGATTTTTCTGTTGATAGGAAAAATTCAAAGGGGTGCTATTAGCATTCTGGGCAGAGAGGGAACAGATCTATAGCACGGCTCTCAATAAATACGTCGCTGCAGTAAACTTCTTTAGCACTTTGCAATTCACATCTGATCTCTACTGACCTTTTTTTTCTCCTAATTAAACCTTTAGCTTGCAAATGAGCCATTTCCTTCATCAAACCGGTATATGGCAAGGGAGGAAATTCTACCCGCGATTTATAGGAGTTGCTGGTGACCTAACTGTCTATCACAACCTTTCCTAATTGATCTCTCTTTGAATTAAATTTGACCAATTACTTTCTCCTAGGTGAACAAAGATAAGACTATCCTTAAAAGCTATTGTGCCGACGGCAGCGAACAAAGCCGGGTGTATGTGGTGGGTGGAAGGTAAGAATCGGTTTTGTGCACGTAGTTGAGAAAGATGAAGGCCAACTGCCTCCAGCACCCAGAACCTCTGGTTTTCTCAACCAGCTGTTTCCCCAGAACGGTGTTTGTTTGCAGGTTTTTGAAGGGACGTGTGTGGGCATAGATGGCTGCTCTTGTGAGCTCTGTTCACATTCTCACTTCCACGCAGAGGGGATGCAAGCCTGCCGTCCCTCCTGCCCCGGTTTTGGAGCTGGATGACCAAACCAACCTCCCCCAAGCTGCTCACGCCCCACCGTCCTCTTCCAGCACAGTGATGTGGCAGCCTTTGAAGTCCCTTTCCAGCGTGCCATCCAAGAAGAAATCCCCCAAATCAAGAACTGGCTGTGCCTCCACTGGTCTGTCTCACGATGAGCACTTACAAAGGGAATGAAATACCTGAGACGGGCGTAACAGCATGATGTTGAACTGCTGACCTCAAGAGTTCAAACGTATTCCTGGCTGCACTACATAGTGCTTCACGTGTCCACATGAACCCCTTGCCCTTCCCTGAAGCCGAACCACAGGAGTTTGGCTGGGGCAGTGTCCTGTGGCAGCAGGGAAGGACCCTTGGCTTGACCGGACAGCAAGAAGCCGGAGCTGCACCAGCCGGCAGCGACGCAAAGGGAATTAAATCAGTCCGGTCCATTAAAAAGTCATGAGTCTCACTTCAAAATCCTTTTCAGAAGTATATTTCATCTGATTTTCCTTCGTCTTCTGGCTCCAGAACGTGCGCTTTCAAGCCTTCCTTCTACAGCTGAAATGATGAGAAATTCCCTTTCCTTTATCGGGAAGCCAGGAGGCTCCCGTCCGGCCTGGACTGCCTGCGCCGCTGCAGCTCCACAAGTGTCATCAGGCTGCAGGATTTTGCACCGCCATCACCCCTCTGCCTGCCCCATAGCAAGGGCAGTCAGCGTTTCCTACAGCATCGGGTGTGAATACTGCCGCGGGCAGCAGCTCGCCCTGTGGCACAGGCTCTGCCGCCGGAGCATCCCAATGCTGCATCCTCCGTGGGTGGCACAGGGCGCACGTCGGCCAGGAGGAGGGCTCTCCATCGCTCACCCTTTGCCTTTCAAAAAATTGCCCTGCGCTATTTCCTCCTCCTTTGCATCAGACAATAACTGAGATAATTTCAGCCCTTTCCTCTCCTCCCCGTGCCACAGGGAATGGGAGACCTCGCTAGCTTTCCTGCCCCACATCCAGGTTGACCCTTCCAAAATCTCACTGGGAAAATGCTCTTCCTCTGCAGGAACATCGGACATCGTGTTGGATGTTGCCACTCAGCTGTGCCCACCCGCTCGCGGCCAAGCAACTGCTTTTCTTCCAACCTTCCTTTGGAAAGAAAACAAAAAAAAAACCCACCCTAAACACCTCCCAGATGGTGCAAAGATGTTATTTAGAATTAAGAAATACTTCCGCAGACCTCGGCTCTGCGTCTGTAAAGGTGAGGGATCACAGCTCAGTGACATGGGCTCTCAGCCAGGGAAAGCATCACAGCTGAGAAAATGCTGGCAAAATGGCTTTTCCTTCATCCAGGTGGGTTGTGGGAGGGCTCCGGCGTGGGGTGCTGAGGGAAGAGGGACCTTTAGGAAGATTTACGCTTGGGATCTTTGTATTGTCCCTCCTGTCCATTTTTAATGAGGAAAATCAACCCATTTCCCAGAGCGGAGAAACGGAGGCTGCTTGGCACCCCTGGGGATGGGGCAAGGGGGGTCGGTGGGCTCCCTGCTAAGGTGCCAGTTTTCTAAATCAATAACCACCGTGTGGCCCATCGGGGTGTCCCTCAAGCCACAAACCTCCCCTTTGGGGTCCCCTTGCCATCCCTGGCCAGGCCGGAATGCGCTCCCCCAGCCGAGCCCCCAGCGTTTCTCAGGCTGCGTCCCCATCGCTCCCCACACGAGCCCCGTCGGCAGCCGCCTCGGTTCAGGAGGTTAAAAGTTATTAACTGAAAATCAATGGAAATAAAAAGAGTCCCATCTGCTGCAGTACACAACTCACTCCCCCCGCCTCCCCGACAGCCTTCCCCGCACTGCAGGGAAGCGAGCCGCAGCGCCCGGCCGTGGCTGCGCAGCACCCGGCCGCCCCGCGTCTCGCGGAATATTAAAGCTTTGGAGGCAAAATGGCCAGTGACAAATCGGCTGGCCCTGGAGCAAACAAACAGCGTCGTTCCTCACACGGCTGTCCCGGCACCGGGGTTGCCAGGGGCCGGCCGCCGCACGGGCACACACCAGGAAAAGTCTGCCCAGCCGCCGGCGGCCACGTGAGCAAACTTGGGAGATGGATATTCCTCTCCTCCCATCATCTCCTTTCAAGAGGACTGGAAAGAAAGAAAGAAAAGGAAGTGTGTGTGGGGGGGGGAATAAAAATAAAAACACCCCGGCAACATCCAGCAAAAGCGACAAAATGAGAAAGCGATGAAGCGCGGCGCTTTTCTGTGTGCCGTGCAAAGGGCCTTGCTCGCCCCCGGAGCCGCCGGAGCAGCGTGCCTTTGCTGAAATAAAAAGTATCCTTGAGGGAGGCGGGGGGGAAGAAATAAAAATCTATTGTAAAGTAACGTAATTCTGGCCAGCTACCTGGGTAAAAACTATATTTGCAAGAAAAGTGATTAAAATGTGTAACATGGATAACTTAAGAGAATACTATAGTTCATAAGGGCTGGGGGAGGGCAGAGCCTGGTCCCCCCCGGCACCACCGAGATGCCCGGGGAGGTCTCGGTCCAAATCCCTGTGTGGTGCCGAGGGAGATGCTCCATGTACCAGGCGGTGGGCAAGGCACGGTGCCCATGGGGGACATGTCCCCTCCAGCCAGGGTGTCCCTGCAACCCGCTGCCTTTATCCAGTAACTTCCGTTTTTTCCCGAATCAGAGCCAACTCCATTTTACTTAAATATTTACTAATATTTAATTACTAAAATTTAATATTAAGTGAAGGAGAGGCAGAAGTGGTGACCCAGGGTCAGGCTGTGCTCGCCACGGGGACAACAGCAGCACGTCCTGACGGCTCTTCTGTGAGGACAAACTGCGAAACAAGATATATATTCCCATATATGCAGAAGTACGTGGCCTGAGGGACCTCCCCCACCTTGCCTGTGGCTGGGGGCTCCCGGAGCATCGCCGTGTTTCCACTAACAAGAGCCATTATCTCACGAGGAGCAAACAAGGGAGACAACAGAGGGGCCAGAAATTAAATAAAAAAATGAAAATCTTCTTAAAATTGACAGTTAAGAAGAGTTCATCCATGGTTTTGGCCACCAATGGAAATGGCCTGACACTATTTCCAACAGCATGGAGGGCAGCGAGGGGAGGGGACGCCGTTGCCCCCGCTGTCCTCTCCCAAAATCCAGAAAGGATGGTTTCCTCGCAGCTGGAGCCGCTGCGTCCCCCCCAACGCCCCTCCAGCCCAACCCCGCCGCCTCAGGGCGTATTAAAGTGAGTTATGTAGGTCACCGTGTAAAAACAAACAGCCTGTAGATGCACGCAAATAACAAAAGCAGAACTCGAGGAAAATTTATACCGCAGCCAGAAGACTTAAGGAGGGAGCGCGGAAAATGTCAGCACCTTATAATGCCATCCCGAAGGACTTCAGGGGGGCCTGGCAGGCCTTGTTAGTGCCTCAAAGGGTGTTGAGATCCTGCCATACACAAGCAAAATTAGCTACCTGGATCTTTCCTCTAGCAAAGGAATTGGTAGGGGTCTGCTTCACCCAGGATGAGTGATGCTCTGGGTTAAAAATCACCTGGTTTTGAGATTTGCTTTCTGGCTCGCCAGCCGCAGCCCCATCCTGCGCCCAGGTGAACTTCAACAACTGGAAATCACAGAATCACAGAATCACTGAGGCTGGAAAGACCTTTAAGTTCATCGAGTCCAACCATTAACCCAGCACTGCCAAGTCCACCATCAAACCGTGTCCCTCAGCACCACGTCTACTCGTCTTTTAAGTACCTCCAGGGATGGCGACTCCACCACTTCCCTGGGCAGCCTGTTCCAATGCTTGACAACCCTTTCAGTGAGCAAATTTTTCCTTATATCCAATCTAAACCTCCCCTGGTGCAATTCCTCCAGGCTGGGTGTTCCTGGCAGCTCCACCACGGCCGTGCCCAGGTTTGCTCCCGGCTGGTGGAGCGACCCCCAACCCACCCCCTCCCCAGCTCTTGGGAATGGGCCCCTCGCAGCTACGAGGCCTTTAGAGACAGCCCAAGGGCTATCCCCATCCCTCCTTAGCCAGAAAATAATAGTAATAAGCCCCAAACCCCAATATTTTCGCAGGGCCTTGGCTTTGCACGGCGGGCCGTGGTGCCGGGGCCTGCACAGAGGATCCGGCCCCACGCCTGGCTCCCGCTGCAGACGCACCAAACGCTGCGTGTCCTTCATCTGGCACGTTTGAGCTGTAATTGCAACAGCCTGAACTACCACACGGTTTTATGTGCTGATATTTCATGACATTTTATGTACATAATCTGCATATGTTATTTTTAGCAAACTTTCTCCCTGGGACAGCCTCATGTGCGCCACATCTTGTTTCCATGAGCATGTGCTGCAGTTGGGAGCGGTTTGAGGTTTTTTTTCTTCTTCTTCTCCTTCTTTTTTATTTTTTTTTTCTTTTCCCCCTGTCAAGACAGGGTTTGGAATTGCAGAAGCAACACACACACGCAGCATAATATTTTTCTTTCTTTTCACAAGGCTGCTTTAGAGCGGGAAAAAAAAAACCCTAAAAGCAAAGGCGAGTGAGGCGGCCCAGCTCCCGTTTCCAGGCATTTCCTTGCCTGGGGTGCCCTGGGCTGAGTTACCATCACCCCCAAAAAGAAATAGCATCCTTCTTGGGTGGAAATAGCACCGTGCTTGGTGGAAACAGCATAATTCTTGGTGGTAATAACACTATTCTTGGTGGAAATAGCATCATTCCTGGTGGGAATAGCATTGTTCTTGTGGAAATAGCATCATTCTTGGTGGTAACAGCATCGTTCTTGGTGGAAACAGCATCATTCTTGGGTATTTTGGGAGCAAGTCAATTCTTTGGTCTTTGCTGGAAATGGTTCGCTGCGGCTGGCGGGGCTGCTGGCACGTGCCGGGCTGCAGCGAGCCTTGTGCTGTTGGGTGTTCTTGAGGAACTGCGGCTCTGAGCTGCCTGCGTGTGTGGGAGACACAGCTCTCGCCCGGAGACTCCTCAGTCCCTTGGAGGGGAAAATCCCAAGCTTTGAAACTGCCTAAAATGTTTGGTGGAGAAAATGTTCCCTAAGAAAACTCAAAGCATTTGTGGAAATTTACTGGTTGAAATATGAATGCTGGCCTTGGGAGGACACTTTCCCGTGGCGGCGGCGTCGCTGGTCTGTGCATGGAGGAGGTGGTCCATGTGGGGAGGAGGTGGTCCCTGCAAGGAGGAGGTGGTCCATGTAGGGAGGGGGTGGTCCATGTGGGAAGGAGGTGGTACATGCAGAGACGAGGAGGTCCATGCAGGGATGGGGTGGTCTATGCAAGGAGGAGGTGGTCCATGTGGGAAGGATGGGGTCTCTGCAGGAAGGAAGGGTCCATGTGGAGTGGAGAGATCCACGCAGGGCAGCAGCTCTGTGGAGAAGCACAGCCATGCCCAAGCCCATCGCACTGTTGATGCTGCGCCAGCCCCTCTGCCTTAGGAGCACCACCTTGGGATGGTCCCTGAAGGCACCAGCGATGTCCCATGGGCTCCTCCTCCAGCCCCTGCAGCCACAGGCAGAGCCCGAGTGCCCTGAGCAGAGCTTGGCCAAGGCCATCGCTTTTAGCAAGGGAAAGACGACATTGTAAAACTGGCTTTTAGTTCAGAGGCTTTTTGAGAGCCACAGCTGACCACGGTGGGTTCCCAGCTGACCTTGGGGCTTCCATTTGTGCTGGACACCAGCAGCTCATCAGCTTCACTGGTGGGTGGCTGAGGTCTCTGCTCCAGCGCGCAGCCAGGAATTCACTTCTGCTGTGCCAAACAACGTCTCGTCCCCGTGTCCCCATCAGACAGGGGGAGTTTGTAAAACAAGGGAGAAGGATTTGTTCAACGTTGGCGTCTCACTCAGCCGTTCTCCTGACGGTGCCCAGGGGCGGGAGGAACAGTGCGCTTCATGGCACCCATCCTGCCTCTCCGCTCCCACACCAGCTGGATGTCCCCAGCTGGGACCGCTGGGCCCGGGGGTGGCACGGGGACACACGGGACCCCGCAGCCCAGGACAAGGTCAAACGGGCCCTGGGCAGCAGCACGAGCTCCTCGGCCTGAGACATCTGGGGCCCTGGTTAGAAGCTCTTGGAGCAACGAAACCTTTTTTTTTTTTCCCCGACTCCTCGTTGTGCACTAATGAAGAAATAAAATAAACATTTGGTAACAAATCCAGCATATGGTTATTGTTTGCTGCAAGGACAGGGGAAAACATTACTCCATAACGTGGCGAAAAGGCTGCAGCTGCAATATCGCATTACAGCGCCGCGTTTTATTTAATAAAGGCTCGTCCTGCCAGCCTTAACGAAATTTTTCCTTCCCCTCCCCAGCCCCGCGAGGTGGTTTCGGTGCCTTCTGCTGCGATGGCCGCGGCGGGGTCGCATGTGCCCTTCGTTAGCCCGGGAATCTGCTTTCAATTCCGGCCCTTCAGATTGTATTTTCACAGCGACTCATTAGTCACCCAACGCTGACAAGCCGCTGTAAGTGTGCCATCTCCCTCATTGTTTATATGCGAGTGCAGCGCCGAAAATGATTTATTTAGGTTTTAATTAAAATTTGTGGATAGACCAGTGATTTTTAGCAGTGCCGTTTCTAATTTGTGGTTGCGGGGGAGGGGGGAAAAAAAGTTTAAAAAAAAAAAATAATCAATAGCCTTATAGCATCTATATTTTTAGTGTTACCTCGGGCGATTCTAAGCTGCCGGTCGGAGCTCCCCACGCAGGGCTCAGCCTGGGCCCGGGAGAGATGTGCCACCTCTCACTCTCACGGCAAGACACACGCCTGGCATTACTGTGGCAGGTCGATCGACGTCCCCTGAGTTTCACACCACCAGCCCGAGCCCTGAGCGGACGCAGAATTGCAGCAATTTAAGGGTATATATTTAACCGCACGTGCAGCATCCCAGCAGCACCCAGGAGGAAGGCGGGTAACACCAGGAGGTGGCCAAGCCTGGTGGTCCCCACGAGCAGGACTGGTGACTTGACGGTTGAAAGCAGTTGTTATCACTTAAAAATGCTTTGGAGGGTGGGGGTCACCGTCTCCAGAATAATCCGGGGTGCCCAGGCGCGTTCCCAGTGCCACCATCCTTCATTCCCACCGAGCCTGGCCGTGGAGCCGGACGACCTGCAGCAAGCGTGATTTATCTTATATGAACTTATTTATGACTCCGAAAGATAAAACCAGGAGCAGAAGGACAAGGGGGTTGTGGTGGGTGAGTTGCCAAAGCTTTGGGGCCATCATTGGGCCCCCCCTGTGCCATGCGGGACCCCCCGAGCCACCTCCCTGGTGCAGGGTGACGCGACGCTCTCGCTGGACAGAGTTTTTCTTGCTGCTCGTGACATTAAGGTGCACTTTTATAAGATGCAATAAAGAGACTAAACTCTTTCCCCCCCCCGAATTATGAAAGTTAGGGGCCTTTCTTGGCCTAATACCATGGCTCAAAGAAATCCCTGCTATTACCTGATGTAAATATGTATTAATTAAAGCACTTTGGAAATGCAGAGTATTGACCTAGGGGGCCGTAATGGCTCTTCTCGAGCAATTACAATCTATCATAAAGCTACGCATTTCGGGAGGGTGGTTTTTTTTAGAGGCGCGTTATTGACCCGAGGGCCGCGGGCAGATTCCTCCCCTCGCACAGACCCTTCCCGCCCCTGGGCTCGCATCCTTCCCGGGGAAATCAATAGAGGGGGAGACCCTAAATCCCTCATTTTTAATAAATACGATGTATTTCATCCCGTGCCCTCGCCGCCCTGTGCCTCCTCTCCCGTTCCCCATCGCCGAGGGCACTTTTGGGACTTCCCACCCACCTGCAGACCCCCGGAAACACCCAGAGCAAAATATTTATACATAAAAGAAAAACTTTGTGCTTTCCAGTGGTGGAAACCCTTTACAAATAAAGCATTCGTCTCCTGAGACTTACACCTTCTAATTTAATTTTCCCCTAAATCAAACAGTGTATTAATCCCCAATAGAAAACATGTTCCAGTTGCACAAACAATATTTAAATGGTATAATAGGGACATCTTTTATAAATACTTCTAACAAATCCTGAAAAAACCCGAATGTGTGGGCTATAATTAATCGAAATGCCAAGTGCCAGCTAACCAGGGAAACTCCAGCATCATAAATCTGCCCCGAGCTTTCTCACACATGCTGATGGATGGGGACTCGGAGCTTAAATATTTAACAATCAATAATTCAAATACCTATCCTACCCTATTAAATTTGTCACATTTATTTATAAATGCAACATCCAGCTGAAGTTTCTCTAAAAGTTGCGTGTCTTCCAACCCAATAGCAAAATGCGGCATTTCTTCGGCTTTGGAACTAAAAAAAAAAGACAATTTCTGTGGGGAAATAAGGAACAATGGGGGGAAAAAATTAAACCCCCGTGTAGCGAAATACTTGGCTGCGTCTCCTTCATCCTAATAGGTTTGGATAATGCTGTGTGCAGGCAGGTGTTATGTTGTATGAATCACATTTATAGGAACATTTTCCAATTTCTTCGCCGCCCAAGGCAGGGAGCTGCCGTTCATCCTCCGTCGATGAATATTTCTGCGGCGCAGGGCGGGCTGCGGGCCCTGCCCGCGCGTCTCCCCCTCCTGTCCCGAGCAAATCGGGCGGAAAAAAACACGGAAAAAGAGGTGGGTTTGGGTCTGACCCGAACCGCAGCCACGCTTTGCTTTGCCCCTGGGGAGGGAAGAGCAGGACAGAAATAAACACATGGTGGGTCCAGCACTGGCAAGAGAGGCCAGTCACTGGCTAATAATAATAATAATAATAATTAACAACAACAACAAACTTGCCAGTTTGCAGCACCAGCAGCCTAACTCTATATTTCAAAGGTTTTTTGGGGAAAACAGGGATGACCGCATGGTTTATCAGGTGGCCCCTCTCCTCTCCAATGGCCTGGATGAAATAACGCCGCCGGGGAAAGCTCAGCCGCGTTTCCATCCGCCCGGAGGAAGAGGATGTGGCTCGGAGCATCCCGTTTGCCACCTGGCCGTGCCTCCAGCCACCTGGGCAAGGAGGGTCCCTTTGCCCCCTGAGCATCATTCATCTTAAAGGAGCACCAAAACTCACCCAAAAGGTCACGAAACTCCTGAACCCACATTTCCGGAAGGATTTAAAAAAAAAAAATCCTGGCATTGCCTACGGGTTAGGGGAGGTGGGGGGTGCCGTCCCCGTGTCCCCGTCCCTGCCGGAGCGCGCCTGCGGGCACGAGCACCACTTACGGCGGCATAAATCTCCATCACAAATTTATTGCCATAATTTATCAGCTCATGTTGCTGAATGGCCAAGCAGTTAATTTTAAAATGAAGTGGCGCTATTTTCATTAATACCCTTGTGCTAACTACCTATCACAACACGCGGAGGCAATTAATACCGTGTTGCTGAAGTACCGAACCAATAAATATTTCCAGTCTTGGCTTGTCTTCGGCAGATTAAAGACAGCGGATGAACCCACCGCCTTGGTACTACTCCCCGAGCCCTTTTCTTGTCGCATCATCAGGAACACTTACAATTAAGGAAGAGATTAAGTAGCCAGATCCGCCAGTAACGGGAATTTAAAAGGAGGTTGTTTCACGACACGTGAGTAATCCCTTCAGGATATCTGTGCAATAACAATAAGGTTGAGAGAAGATTGACAATTTCTGAAGATTATGTATCAGCAATACAAAAGAAATTTGGCTGAGTCCACATTTGGGGAAAGAAAGGCAAAAACACCCAACGTGTCAAAATTCGGTAGAAATAACTTTGTCACCACCACGTTCGCTGCAACTTCACCCCCCACCACGCCACGGAGCGTCCTTTTGAGGAAAAAAAGGGCTTGCATGCCCTGGGATTTATGGCCTGAATGGGTGTTTCAGCCTGTATTTCTTCCACTGATGAAAAATCAAATGGTGATAAATGAAAACTCACTCAAAAGGGAGCGCCGGGGCAGCAGGTTTTTCACCCGGCACAGAAACACACGCCTCTCGCCGTGCTTTGCACTGTACAGATCTCCCTGTAAGCGCATCCCATCGCTTCTCCCTCCGGGGCAGAGCAGCAACCGCCCGCGTTTCTCTGCTTAAACACCACCTTGGACCTTTTCCACCCAAAGTTTTTAATTTTCTGTTCGCGGGCTATTGCGTATTCTTCTTGCATCCCGAGGCCAGCTGACACATTTTGATAGCAATAAATAATAAATGGGATTTATTTCCTTAGATGCTGATGGAGACCTTTTCTTCCGCAGGAAGAAAGAGAAAGAAAGAGTGAAACAAAAGGTGCAAGAGAAGGAGCGAGGAAGCGGGAGATGGTGCCCAAGCTCCCAGCGCGGCATCACCCCCACGGGGCAGGGTCTGGCCGCCCTCCTGGAGCCCCTCCTGGTTCCTCCACGGAAACCCAGTGCAGCCTCAGCCCACGGCCTCAATAATAAAGGGTATAAATAAATAGTAGTGAATGATTTTTGTAGGGGGAGGCGATGGAGGAGAGCGCAGGGGTCGGGAGCGAGAAAGGGGCAGCATTAAGGAGCCGGAGGTGAGCACAGCACGGGCCGCGCAGGCCGCAGACGGGGCGACGGGGAGGAACCTTCCCTGTAATTCAACTTCCCTGCGTAATTCAGCTTTTTTTATTTTTTAAAAAAGCATATTTTCATTTTTCTGCGTGTATTCGCCCAGCCATGTGCGCGGGGGGGGTCCCTGTCCCCCTCCCCCCCCCTCCTCCCATCCCGACACCCCCTGCTCGGAGGGGGCACCCAGCTCCTGCGGCCCCCGGCCAGGCGGGCCCAGACCTGGGCTCGTCTCCGAGCCAAAGGGGCACCGACACCATTTGGGCTCCGTTTTGCTGCCTCGAGACGAGCTTTCTGCCCCAAAGTGGGAGCCCTGCCCTCCTTCTCCCCCCTCCTCCCGGGGCTGGTGGGGGGATCGCCGCTGGTGAGCCCCGGCTTGGGGCACTGTGTTTTCTGTGAGGGCAGATTTGGATTTCCTTAACATTTAATCACCTTCATGAGAAAAAAATCTGAACTGAATGGGCTCCAACTGTCCTCAGCTGCTCCACCGGGCAGCGGTGGCACCAGGGCAGCCTCCGAGGACAGTGACATTACAGCCGTGCCCAAACCTGCCGTCCCGGCCCTGTGGCCTCAGCCCAAGCTGCGCGGGGGTGTGAGAAAGGAAACAGAGGCGGTTTATGAGTGTCGGGCAACTATTTGTTAGAAAACACTCATTTCCCCCAAAATAACATGGCGTTGCAGCCGGTGCTGCCCTGGGAAGGGCTGGTCCCGGTGGTGCCTGTCTCCCGTCCCCCAGGGCCCCGTGGCAGAGCTGCTCCAGCCCCCAGTGATTTTTTTTTTGGCTAGAAAACAGCCCGAATGGCTTAAATGCAAAAAATTCCTTTCTGCAAATGTTAATTTCTGCACCTATCTTTTAAGAAGAAGGCGCTGCACAGAGAAAAGCTTTAAAGAAAACTTTACAGGTTGTAATGAAACCTATTTTTTCCGTGTCCCACACCCGCAGAAGCCTCGCAGAGCAGCTGAGCGGGTACCGCAGCTCTTGGGAAATGCGGTAATATTTTTAAAGTTTAGCTACCCTTATACAGTAGCATTTGCAGAATTAATTAATCTCCTCAGTCTTGCCCAGGTGTGCTTCGTGTCTTTACTCTGCGTGATTTAACCTGCAGAGGTTCGCTGAAGATTAATCCGTTATCGTGCGAGGAACGAACTTGCATTGAGGGGACACCGCCAGCACGGGAAAGTACGGCCCGTGCGACAACAGTGACTCGATTTAATGACATATCCCCGGGATTTGGGAATGGCAACTGCCCAGGAACCCCCAGACCTGCCCAGGTGCCCAGAGAGGCCGACGCCACGATGGCGGCGATGGCCACGGCCCCGTGGCCGCCCACCCCTCCCCGTGCCCAGCTGAAAGTAAAGAACAACACAGCCCGTTAGCATTAGCAATTTTTTATTTTCCTTTTTTGTTGCATAGGAAATGCAGTACTTGCTTCCAGTAATTGTATTGTAATGTGAGAAGGTGGTAGCACTAATGGTTGAATACAAGAGTTAAACTAATCCACACCAGCTCAAAAAACCTGCGGAGACTTAGTTGAATAAGAATGGATGCCCACAGTGATTCTCAACCAATTACAATTTTTTTCACAGAACACAGTAAAACTAAAATGGTAACTATGAGAGTCAATACAAGTATACTAGAGGCACGAGGGGCCTGACTCATAAAAAAAAAATGAACACGACATGGTATTAACACGGGTGTCAAGTGAATTTGCGGCAGATCTTTCACACGGCCGGTGGAAATTTTAGCGCCCCCAATTTCCAATTGTCGCTGCGGGACTCGGCGGGGGCCAGGCCGGGGCAGCGGGACAGGGCCAGGACAGAGCTCCAAATGGAGATTTCTCCTTGATTGTATTGCCAAAGCAAAGAATTTCACGGGCCTTTCCCCAGGGCAGCAGTGGCAGCCGGGCGCCGGGGGCAGGAGCAGGCAGCGGCGGCGGGTGCCAAGCCGGGCACTCTCTTCCTACCGTGCTCCATCTACAAACGCATCTTTTTTTCTTTTTTTTCCCCCCTCATATTAATTTGTGGATGCAGATAAAAAGGCGGGGGGGGGGGGGCGGAATTTCACCCAACACAATTGTTTTTGTTCATGCTCGAGCATAGAAGATTAACTAAGTGGAAAATAGTCTTCCCTAAAAAACCAAAAAAAGCGTAGAAGTACAAAAGTTCACATTGTGTACGAACGTTTGCCTTTGCAAAGGTTTTTCTCTAGAGCTCAGAGGTAGCGATCTGGCGTCTTTTTTTGTTGTTTTTTTGTTTTGTTTTTTTTTTCCTGGTACGGACAAGATCTCGTTTGTAACCGAGCAGCCTCGTACCACCGCGTTCCGCACCCCTGGCATCGCCCGGAGCGTGGCGTCTCCCTGCCTCCCCCCGTTCTCCTGCCAGCCGGCGGTGGGAGCATGGTCCTGCGCTGCCCCGGCCCTTCCTGGACCCTTCCCGGGGCTCCGCTGGGGTCCGGGGGGGACGGCCAGGGGAAGGGGAGGGAGAGGAAAGCGGGGCTCGCCCAAGCGCGGGCTGGGAGAGCAAACCATCCTCCATTTTTGGCCGGGAAAAGCCCACCACCAGCCTCCCGTGTTAATAGCAAAGGAGCTTTTATGAATCGGGCCCAAAGTTTGTACAGAGTTTGTTTGAAGAAAAATATTGCAACTGTGCATGAAACTAAACAACCACATGAGGTTTTTTTTTTTCTTTTTTCTTTTTTTTTTTTTTTTTCAAAAGGGTTTTTTTTTTTTCTTTCTATATGAGGAAGTCTGGTGTGAAGAAGGGTCAAGCATGGGGTACCTGGTGAACCGCTGCCCATTAAGAAATCTCTCGCAACGTCAGCTCGATCAGCTCGGTTGTGGGTTTAAAGGACTGTCCCCCAAATTTGAACTTTATGCGGCTGTTCTTTCAGAGCAAGCTCTCTGAATTCTTAGGGTAGCTTTTTGAGACGAAAATCTTAACCAGGCACGGATTTCTGGTCTCAAACACCATGTCCTGCCCTCTAGGAACGGAGAGGAGGAAAAAAAAAAAAAAAAAAAAAACCAAACAAAAAAAAGAAAAAGAAGAAAAGGAAAAAAAAAAGAAAAAAAAGAAAAAAAACCCAAAACACAAGTAATACTGAATTTAAGTAAATGTATACCTCCAAAATACTGAAAACACCCCAAATCAAGAAAAGACAGAATTTGCGTTCTCAGTGAAATATCTTTAAACCTATCTGACAAGAACCAAGTCAGAAAAAAAGACTAACATAACTTTGAGTAATATTCATACAGCTACTAAGCATTATGGAATAGCATGCATTAATATTGTACGGTTATTTTACATCACCTATATCAGAAGGTTCTGACAGACAGCGAAGGCTACCGGTGTAGAAAAAATCTTACTTCAGAAGAGCAATATAATACAGATTTCACAGGCACTACATTTTAATATATCAGGTATTATGCTGGTTTTCTTATAATTCTTTCTGTCCTAAAGCTGGCATTATAACAATGACCGAAAAGGCAAGGATCGAAGTAAACGGAAAGTAGATACCAAAGTTGATATATTCTTTTCTTTTTTTTTCTTTTTTTTCTTTTTTTTTCAGATAGATTAGTGCATAGTTTTCATGCAGATAAACACTGCTATGCATTTACATTGTTGGAAAGCAGAGTGAATTGAGCCCAAGTTGTCACATTTTTGTAAATCATTTTGCCAGCCTGTAATAGCACCATGTAATGGATTTGCATTAAACATTAAATTGATTTCAGAATTGGTGACACAGTATTCACTACAGTTAAGTGCTATGGAATAGCTTCAATGTTACCTGCTATATATCAAAGCAATTTTCATCCCACTGCTTTTTTATTGGAAAAAATAAAAGGAAAATGTACTCGATACTAATTAGACTATTGCGCAGCCTTGGACTTGATGATGGCATAGCTGGGTTTACTGTCAAACAGTAATACATGCATTGACTTCAAGACAAAATTGGCATTGTAAGCTCGATTTAATGAAAATCCTGCCTGGCAGGCAGTGTTAACTTCACAAGACCTGCCTCCGACAGACCTCATGAGGTTTATTTTGTTATTTATTTATTGTTTAGGTGCCATTGAAGCTCTCCTTACATTGTCATGCCGGTTATGGTTTTAATTTTGTTCGATGGAGGCCTTCTACCAAAAAAAAAAAAAAAAAAAGAAAAAAAGAAAAAGATATTTCCAGAGACACAATGCAAAGTACAATATTAACTGACATTCTTTAAAAAAAAAAAAATAATTCACCACAAGGAAAAAAAAACTGTTTTAGGCTATGTATCTGGGTTTTTTTGTATTTTTGTACAGTAAATATTTTATAACACTGTTACTACAAAGCTGCAAATATACGGAACAAAGAGAACTAGAGAAAGAAAAAAAAAATGTTAGAGGGATTTTGCATATTCCTGTGGGCTGACTGAATACTGTGGAGTTGAGAAAACTTGGTGTTTCTTTTCCCCTTCGACCTTAAGGGGAGGGGGAACAAGCAACAGAGACAAAGTGTACCATGGCTGCCTAAACTCGAAGCCCGAAAGTTTTTCTTATAAAGGAGGAAGAATAAATAATAATGGCATTGCTGGGGTGTGCGGCATGATAAAAGCAAGTGCCCTCGCTCAAAAAAAAAAAAAAGAAAAAAAAAAAGAGGAAAAAAAAAGGAAAGGAATTAACTTGAGAAGAAGTCAATTCGCGCTAAGCCATTTCTCGGGCTTTAAATTTGGATGGGGGGGGTGGGTGGGTGGGCACAGGTCAGAGTATTTGTGGGTCTGACGGATTCTGGAGCGAAAAAAAAAAAGCCAAACCAACCCAAAATCAGAAAAAAGTTGTTCGCGTGACTCAAAAAAGAAGGAGGGGAGCGGGAAGGGGACCCGAGGCGGAGAGCGGGGGCTCCTGCCTGCTCCTGCCTGCACACCCCCGGCGGGACCCCCGGCTCGGCGCCCGCTCCGGAGGGTCAAACACTGTCTGTTCCCTCCACCTGCACGGAACGGAGCCGCCGGCTTTCCCGCCTGGGAGCAAGGTGAAGGAAACTTGAATTTAGCGTGTAATACTTTACAACCCCTGTTGGTTAACACCCTTGACCGCCTACCTAATGTTTTAAAGCCTTTAAAACATTTTTTTTTCTCGCAATTCTGCTCAGAGTTCCCTAACTTTAGCGTCATCAAACTTAATATGACAAAATACCTTCAAAAATACAGCATACCTGTAATGTCCATTTACAATGGTTCTTCAGTAGCCTATACTTCTCAAGCATAGGAATATGCTATACCATTGAGAGAAGAAAAATAACTGTATTTAAATACATACAAAAAGGAAACGGGAAAGTTTTTAACTTAAATCCAGTTCCCAAAGGAAAAAAAAAAAAAAAAAGCAATTCTATGAACGCTGCCTTTATAACGAACAATCAGAAATTCCACTAAGCTAATTTGACAGAAATTTTTCCTCATTTAAACAACATTACAAAAGTCCTGCATTATAAAATAGGGTAGAATAAATCAGTGTAATCAATAAAACTATACAACATACAAATTACATATCTTCTGAGTGGGCAGTTTAATTCTCTCTCTTTGCAGCCATGACTACAACATGCTCACTAAAAACAACTAACTGCCCAAACTATTGCTTAGTTTGTTTTGTTTAAAAAAGGGTGCAATTTTATTGTATATACAACCAATTTACTGGTAATACCTTGTCTCATAGCAAGGTTCTGACAAAATGTTTGTCTAGGCTTTTTT